>NC_138038.1:37717345-38099332 GCF_964106645.2 Podarcis pityusensis
GGTGAAAATTCCCTATCCATTTCCACTTAAACAACATCAGGCAGCAGGCCTGTGAAAGTCTATGGGACCTTGGAAAGCTACTGCCAGTCGGAGTAGACAGTTTGGGACTAGGTGGATCAACGGGTCAACATCCTCCCGAGAATGCATGAGGAGGCCTTGCGAACTATGTGGGATAACCTTAAATTCCAATGCCCCTGGCGCCCAAACACGCACTGCCATCTACTCATTTAGGCACATGTGAGGAGGGGTTCTCTGCACACGCACAGTTGCGCTGCTCATGACGGGCTGACGATTGCCCCTTGCATAGAGGAGCCTTCCATGCATGAGACTCAGTACGTGTGCAGACCCCTTCTCACATGTTAGTGGCGTGGTGGTGGGGGGCTAACCTATGTAGTCACATGTGTACTTTGAATGTGGTGTGTGTGTGTTGGGGGGATGTTATCTGAGCCCTTTAACGTAGTCCACTCTTCCCCATATTCACTTAACTTACCTTGTACTAAGAAGTCAAGGTAGCTAGAAACAGTTCCCTTCAAATCTGCCATATCGCACCGGTATCTGCCCGAGTCATTTACGTTCACCTCCTTCTTTACCAGAAAGGAATCCATACTGCTGCTCATCGGTCGCAGCTTGCCTTTCACTACCTAAGAAGAAGGGTTGCATTTGGACACTAGCATTGAGAAAGAAGTGGCTTTTCATGCATGTACAGTCATACCTTGGGTTGAATGTGCTTCGGGATGAGCGCGTTACTTCCGGGTTTCGTCGCTTGCGCATGCACAGACGCTCAAAATGACGCACAGACACGGGTTACGTTTGCTTCTAGATGCGAACAGGGCTCCAGAACGGATCCCGTTTGCATCTAGAGGTACCACTGTATGTGTTTTCCTGCTGACAGGAACCCCTGCAAAGCCCTCTTTGACTCCAGCCCACCACTGTCCATGTTCAAATTCAATGCCAGGCCCCCATAGGGAGTTGGAGCACCACAGAGAGCCCCAACTATACAACTCGCTTCAACAAAAGTTGAAAGCAGAACGAGCCATTCTAAGAATCTGCCTCTAGACTCAGCGGTGTAGCTAGCCGCTTGGGTGCCCAGTGCCTCTCTGCAGCCTCCCCCTCAGCTGTAGGGCAGCTGAGGGAGAGGCGGTGGGCAGATGCAAACTCCACGCTGCCGTTTCAGGCTGCGCTGAGCCTGCGGGCGCTCAAGGCCCCACGTCACTCCCAGGAGAGACGAGTGGCTCAGGCACGCTGCAGGCCCTGCAATAAGTGCCAGCATCCGCGGTGTGACGCCTAGTGCCAGCTGGATTTCGTTGCATTTGTTGACTGAACTAAAAAGTTTCGTAAGCCCTTTCTTTTAAACTCATATTTTTGTCAGCCCCCCTCAGTGATGACACCCGGGGCGGCCCACATCCACCGCACCCCCTTTCCTCCACCACTGTCTAGGCTACCTTTTCCAGGCTCTGCCCCCTTGTGGATAACTTAAAAGACAGGCACATCTTCTCTGTTCCATAGCCTCCTTCCCAGGGAGCTCCCTGGAGCACTAGACTGGTGAGATGCAGCAGGAGACATTGGGTTCCTCCGGCTCCAGTGTGTGAAAGGATCCCTGGCTCTAGCCCTACAGACCCTGGCGATCTGGGTGCTTGTTCAGTGGGGTCCCATCTGTCAGCCCCAGGTTCCGTGATCTCCTGCTCTTCAGCATCAGATTCGGAGCCCTGAACGTGGTCTGACTGCATAGCTGAGGACACTGCAGCCTTTGACTCCAAACCTCAATCGATACTAGATTCTGCGGTTGTACAACCACCCATAATAGTAATGGGGGATTTTGTTTCTGGGCCAAATTCTGATTAAAACCCTAAATGGCTTGGGACCCAAATACCAGAAGGATCACCTCCCCCTTCCCATATTGTAAGATTCTCAAAGGAAGCTGTTTCCCATCTTCCATCGCTGGGCGAGGTGTGTGCTGCCGTTATGTGGGAGACAACCCTTCCCTTAGAAGCCCAACTGGCACAAGGCTAAGACTTACTTGTTTGCCCAGACATTTTAGTTAGCTGGTTGTTGGTTTAGTGTGCTCTGTGGCTGTTATTGTTTGTGTATTTTATGGTTTTGTTTATTTTGGGTGCCTGCTGCACAGACAAAGGGTGAGTTATAAATATTAGACGTTATCAGCATCAGATAATATCTTTTCCACACAGGTTTGAACTCCAACTTATTTCCTTGTTAAAGTGAGGTCCAGAGTGGTGTAGTGGTTCAAAGTGTTGGACTACAACTCCCATCATCCCTGACCACTGGTCATGCTGGCTAGGAATGATGGGAGTTGTAGTCCAACAACATCTGGGGACCCACAGGTTCAGAAACACTGTAAGGAGACCCAAGTCTCTACTGAAACATGAAGCTCACAGAGGTTGTGGCACCTGTCACTGCACTTAACAAGGTTGTCGTGAGCATAAAAAAGGGGGCACATGTATGTCACCCTGAACCCTGCAGCATGAAAATGTGATTGACACATAAGCTAACTCTTAGCATGGGTGGGGAGTTACAGGTCAAAAGTCAGTGGCAGTAGATTTTTGGGGAGGCAAGTGGGCTGGCAAAGGGGAAGGCCACTTCTCAGAGGCACTGCCTACCCGGTAGAAGATGTATTTCTTCACACTTTGACTGAACTTGTGCCACTGCAGAGCACAATCCAGAACCAGATCTTCATCCATTTCCACTTGTATTCTCCTTTCTGCAAAATCCAAGTATCCAAAATCTGTTCTTCTAGGTACTTAACATTTAATCCACTACTGCCCGCCACATATGCAACATTATTATTGATTGCCCCACAAGTCACAAGTAAAACCATTAGAACATACAAATAGCACTCTAAGAAGGCACCTTTTTTTTACTTATACAGGGACATGTTAGTTGTTGCTGTTATTTAAAGCGTTTATACCCTGCTCTTGAGCCAAAAAGAGAGTGGCTTACATATAGTCAAAACAAGACAGTCCCTATGATATAGAGCCCAGCAAAGCCATCACCTAAGTACTAATGGGACTGGCAGGGAAGGAAGGAGCCTGCTGGGGATTATTGTGTTCAAGGTGGAGGAAGGGGATTGGTGAAGGGCTTGGTGGAGAAATCTGGGAGCTGGGATTTTATTCTCAGGGCAGGATGAGTTGGGTGGTCACTTGGGCATCACCAGAGAGAGAGAGAGAGAGAGACAGAGACAGAGAGAGAGAGAGAGAGAGAGAGAGAGAGAGAGAGAGAGAGAGTCACATATTCACATAAAATGTGCATGTGCTCATTTATATAATAGATGCAAATTAGAAAAACAACCTGGTCCACCATAGTGGGGGAAACTGAGTAGGTGACTTGCGTGCCTGCTCAGCCTGTTCCCCAGGTATTGCTAAGGATGGATAGACAACCTATGGTTGCTCTCTGGTCTTATGGTTTTTTAAAACAGACATCCCTTGGGCAGAAGATTCCTGCATCGCAGGGGGTTAGACTAGATGACCCTAGGGGGTCCCTTCCAACTCTTTGATTCTGAGGACACTAGCCATATACAACTTCCCTCCACTGGCTGTCAGAAGCCATTGCAAGGTTTGGATTGGAGGAGGGGAGCTCTCCCATTTGCTCCCAAAAGTTCTGAATTCCCACCCTCCCCCCACCCCCCAAAATTGTAGCTAGCTCACCTGGGGAGAAGGGCAACATGGCCATATTCCACTGTCAAGCCCAGTGGAAGCTTGTCCTCTAGGGCAAATGGGACACTGCCCTGCCGACTTCCGTCTCCTCCCCTCAGCCAATGCTCCCCTTCCTGCCTACCTTCTTACTTACAAGTAAGGTGGGTCCGTTTAGACTGGCCTCGGGCGTCTTTCTCTTGTATCTCAATCCTGCCAGGCCCTGCTTCTGCCACAGATTTGTAGGCCCCCAACTGAGCCTGCTCCCTTTTCTCAGCTCTTACCTCCACAACGGTATTTCTTGTTGCACGAGTAAGTCTGTACGAGGCACGTGAAGCAATGAGTAAGCACGTAGCTCATCACACCTGCAGAATGAGAGGACCAGAAGGAGGGTTCTGGGTTCGGGCAGAAGGAGGGTGAACTGGAGAGAAGGTGACAGATAGTGGGACAAGCACACCAATCTGGCTCACCAAACACAAACTCCCCTGGGAACAAACCTCTTGACAATAAATGATGGCACTACAAGAAGAAGAAGAGGAAGAAGAAGAAGAGGAGGAGGAGGAGGAGGAGGAGGAGGAGGAGGAGTTTGGATTTGATATCCCAGTTTATCGTTAGAGTCTGATCTGGGACCGTAATAAATTCAGTTCAAATGATGGCACCGGCCTTGTGCAGCTCCTGTTCATTACTGCTTTGAGGCTGGAACATAGGGGTCACCAACTGATTCTGTGCCTCCACCCCTCTGGTCTGCTCCACTCCTACACCTTTAACAACAGAAAGTAGTGCATGTGTGAAGATAAGCATTGCCATCCTGGTTTTAGCACATTGGTGTTAGCAAAAAAACCAAACCCAGCTTGCCTGTCATTTTAAATATATCTCAAGCACCGACACTGAAATTTCATAATAAGCTGCTGGGTCAGGCCAGTGGCCAGCATCCTGTTCTCACTGCGGCCAACCAGATGCCTATGGGAAGCCTGCTGAAGGCAGGACCTCATCACAAGAGCACTTTCCCCTTCTGCAGTTTCCAGCCACTGGTATTCAGGAGCATTACTGCCCCCTGAAGGCAAAGCATAGTGAAGGGGAGTGAAAGCATTCAGGACAAGAAAGGTAATAGTTTTTATTTGCCACTGATCAGTAAGGGAGACTCTTACCAGTTCAGCATATCAGAGTGAGAGCACTCGTGGTAGCGGGTGTGGGGTGTCAAGCAGTCAATTCACTCTCTTTCCTACCCCCCCACCAAACTCAAACCTAATCAAGGAGTCAGCTATACAGCTGCAAATAAAACGTTTTAAGTGTGTTTTAAGTGCAATTTACAATGTGACACTAGTTGGCAATGGTGAGCCTCATGGAAAATTCAATGTATTTTTTTAAAAAACGCTTTAAAAAAAGAAGCCTTTTCAGAACTGTTCTTATATGTGTGCGTAGATTCCACCCAAGTCATCCTTGGCACATCTAGATTTGATTTCCTCAAAGGCGCTAACAGAAAAAGCTCCACATCTGAGGCACTGACACCAAGTGAGGCACTGACACTTTAGTACTCGCTGGCATTATTTAAGGTAAGAGTGAGCAGATTTCTTAGCATACCTTTGGCTGATTTGCAATAGATCTGCAACTGTTTAACAACAGCGATAGGGTTTCCGCCCCCTTTAAATTAGGCTGCTAAGACTAAGAAAGCTTGGAAGATGACATGGAATGGAGTTTCGGGTGAAAGGATGCTGAGCTTGGTTCAGGTACAGAGAACAAAGTCTGTGCTCTGTTCCTTCAGTGCCCATTTCTTCCACTGCCACCTCTCTGTTCCTGCCTTTCTGTTTCTCTAATTTCTCAACCAGGGTAGCTATGCTGCTTCCAGCCAGCACTGCTGCTATTCTGTTCTAACTTCCCACTCTAAACTAGCTGAGCTGTATTCATGTCTGTCTGGCACTCAACACCTTCCTCTCACACTCTGCCTCTTATCCCTATGGACTTTTAGATTTAACCCCAAAGCCACCAGTCCAACTGGAGTGTGTGTGTGTGTGTGTGTGTGTGTGTGAGAGAGAGAGAGAGAGAGAGAGAGAGAGAGAGAGAGAGAGAGAGACTAACAAAACAGAAATTTTAAATTCTTATAGCAAAACATTCTGGCTTTTGCCTTCTTTATTCTAAGCTTTGGTTTGTTGCTTGGTTTTAATTCACCATAGCAGCAGTTTAATTTGCCCCATTGTGTGCATTGACTCTGAGCATATCAGTTGGATACACGTGGACAAGGGCATCCCTTTACATATGTAGACATGGTCACGCTGTAACATCATGTTGTTGTTAATGGCAGATCCACAGGAGCCGGCTGATAAGCTATCAGCTCTAATAGCGCAGAACTCTCCTGGGGCTTGTTTCGTGTATTAACTAGGTGGGAGGGTTTGGTGGATCATTTGGGATTTCTGCCTCTGGCAGCAAAAGGCCTCAAGAGACTCCTGAGGGAAGGAGCCATAGTTCAATCACAGAGTACATGCTTTGAATGTAGATGTCCCCAGATCTGGTCCTGACATGCCTAGCTAGAACAATCAGATCGCATGTGAAATGAATGACTTTTCTCTGTCTGAGACCCTGGAGAGCTGCTGCCAGGGAATGTAAACAACAGTACCTCAGGTAAGGCTTCCTCTGACCAGGGAAGCCTATGCATGTAAGTATCGATTTGCAGCCATTTTGTTCTCGGGTAGGAGGAATTGATCCATTTACCCCAGACATCTGGCAGGTGTTACCTCCCTCTCCAACATCTGGCAGGAGAAAGTCGGAACACTTCTGCAATAGCCCCTCTCTGATAAGGAAGTCTTGAAAGACAGAGAATGGCTTTTTCCCTGCTCCACTTACAACAGGATCTCTTCCTTATAAAGGAGGTGCCATACCTGTCCAGGTATGGTCGAGAACCAGAAATCCAGGACATGCCAACTTTAGCAGTCAAAACCGCTTTGACCAACTTTAGCGGTCAAAACCGCTAAAAAGATTGTGACGGGCTTGAAGTTGTATGGCTGCAGAGACACAATACTTTGAAAGCACGTACTTTCCCTAAAATAAGTATGAGTGCTACAGTTTAAGGGCTTGTGGGAATTGTAACTCTGTGAAGGGCAGACTATAGTGCTCCTAACTGATAAAGACCTACAGATTACACACCTGGTAGTCAAATTTGCTCTGGCAGCTAAGAAGCTCCATTCTGGATATGTTAATGCTCTCTAATTTTAAATTTTTATGCTGTAAACTTTTTATAGGGTATGTTGTGTGATTTTAAAGGAAAGCCTTGCCTTGCTCTCTGCTGTACACTGTAAGGCCTTTGGCTATGCACACACACACACAAAATCTAAATGTTGAGGGGTTAGAAAATGACAGAGAATCATGTGGATGGACATGAATTGAACTGTGAACTGTATGTGAACCAAACTAGCTCATTTCTCAAAGGGCTGAACGTGAACTAGAATTAGTTCCTTTGGGGACAGGTTGAACTAATTCCTTTTAAAAATGAACTCTCTAAGTTCATTTTACTCACCGCATTCATTGCTGCAATGATCTGCAAAGAGAAAGAAGGAAGGAAGTTGGCAGTTGTGTGTGTCTGTACACCCCCTTCCGCCCACACACCATTGTCAGTAACCCAGTTAGGATTGCCAACTTTTGAACTGGCCCCTGCAGACCTTCCCTTACAGCTGATCTGGTCAGCATCTATTTAACTTCAGAGGATGAGTGGGTATTTGTATGGTGCAAAGGGAGAAAGAAGGACCTATAACCCCTATCTAAAGGTAAAGGACCCCTGACAATCAAGTCCAGTTGTGAATGACTCTGGGGTTGTGGCGCTCATCTTACTTTACTGGCTGAGGGAGCCAATGTTTGTCCACAGACAGTATTTCCGGGTCATGTGGCCAGCATGACTAAGCCGCTTCTGGCGAAACCAGAGCAGCACATGGAAACACCGTTTACCTTCACACCTATTTATCTACTTGCACTTTGACGTGCTTTCAAACTGCTAGGTGGGCAGGAGCTGGGACCGAGCAACAGGAGCTCACCCCGTCGCGGGGGTTCAAACCGTCGACCTTCCGATTGGCAAGCCCTAGGCTCAGTGGTTTAGACCACAGCGCCACCCACGTCCCATATAACTCCTATCTACAACTATTCATTTTATTTTTCTATTACTAACTAGGGACTGCTACCCTTGCCTGCCTCACCTGCCAACCCCTTCACCCACCCGCCCCATATGGCTCAGCCAAGCTATGCACAGCTTACGTGTTGCAACTCTGGGCAATAGCTCGTGAAAAACAGTCAGTAGCTTCTGAAAACACGAATCCATCTCTTTATGAAGCTGAGCCTCTGCAAAGGAAAAGCAAATGGTAAGAGCAGGAGGTCTAGGTGGGCTCCATGTTTCACAGGGCCCTTGGACAAGACACCCACCCTGGGGCCCCCTCCGTCAGGAAGCTGACCTCCTCACGGTCATGTTCACCAGCTCCTCCTCCTCTTCCCCATGGTTGCTGCCAATGGAGGCTGGCCCATTCAGGCTAATGGGGCACTGCCCTACCAACCTCAATCTGCCAGGCCTTCCCGTCTTCTTACTGTAGCCTTATTGGAGTTCACTGATTGGGTCTGCGTTGCTCCGGGACAGGAGGAAGGAAGTCAAAATGACACCGAGGTTGGTTCAAAGAAAGAGTTTATTCTGCTCTCCGGATAGCAGAAGGCACTTGCGTGATTAGTCCCCAGCAAGTCCAAAGAAATGACAGGTTTCATGCAGTTTATATATCCTCCAGGCACCCTCTCACTCCTCCCCTAGGAGCCCAACCACGTCGGCCTATGTACGCAGGTTGACATCACATATGTTCCTGCTCTGGTACTCTCAACCATAAAAGGGTCTTCCTTCCTGTACTTCTGACCATAAAAGGATCTTCCTCTTCCTACTCTTATCTGGGAGGACGTCATAATCTCCGGGAACACGCTTTTGGCGTTTTCCCCGGACATTGGTCTTGCGCGTATTTTGTGGTCAGCACATAATATAAAGTTCTGACGTGTTTTCTTTGTTCCCCTGGAGAGCCAAGGCCATCCCTTGCCTGTCCTGATAAAGGACAGAACTGTTTATGCAGTTGTGTCCTTATTATGGTTTTGCTCAACAGTTCAAGTTTTACACATTTAAAAGTGCTCTCTTTTGAAAGAACAAAAAGGGGGGGTTGAGTCAGTTTTTAAACTTACTACACAGAAACCCATTCCTTCATTACAGATAACCAATCCAGTGGGTGGCACTGCATATCAGCTTCCTACTCCCTTGGTGCAAGCACTGTCCCTGTGGAACTCAGCTGGGAGGACGATGGGAACAAAACTAGGACTAGTTGGCTCTGCCTCCACATACTGTTTGGGCTCTTTGCCTTCTGGCCCACCAGTCCCACACGGCACCGGCCACCACTGAATTGCTACCACTTGCTTGCCTGCTAGGCAGAGAGCCAGGGAGAAGGCAAGCAGGCAGTGGCACCTCCTTCCTCTTTCCAGCACTTCTATGTCATAGAGAGATGTGGGCAAACAAGAAAGCAGTTGACGAAGAGGAGGAGCAGGCCCAGGGACCCCCACATGCCGTCTGGACCCCTGGGGCTGTCCCTTTGCATGATGAATTGTGATGCTGAAAAGGAGGAAGGGCCAACAGTGGGAGTGCAATATAAGCCAGAATGTTTAGAAATGCGCATTTTAAAATGTAGATTTTTGTTGGGTTTTTCTTTTTTTTAATTGTTTATTTATTCTTCTGATTGTTTATTGATTCTTCTGAAGATCGCAGGGTGGTTTACATGACACACACCACCATTTTGTGCTTTTCCCCGCCTCATGTTTTTCATCCAATCTATCCTCTAAAACAAAGTTTAACAGCATGCAGGAGGAGCAGAGTCGAAGGAAACGCTTCTTCCAGTTCCAAATTCCTCCCCAAAGACCTAGATAACAACAGAAACAGCAGGGTTTCCGGCAGGGGCGCCCAACAACTATATTGCCTATATAATTCAGGATTATAATTCAGTTAGGAGGCAGCAGAGCTACATAAATATGAACAAACCTGCTGTCAACCACTGTGATCAGAAACATGCATGTATCTGAGCATGACCTGTTGAGCCACATTTTACATTCCCCCCCTTTATTTTATGGGAAATAGGACTGGGATCATTATTTCGTTTATTTTTGAGCCAAGAGCTTGTGGAGTGGAAATTTATTCTAAAAGTGTTGTTTGTTTTTTTAAGACAGTGTGCCTATTTGTCATTTTACGGATCCACTGTTTCCCTTGGCAACTGCTCTGGTGCCACTCTCCCTCCCAAGGTGCTGCTTCTTTCTCCTTCCTCCAGAGTAGTTACATGGGTGAGTCCACCCAATCAAGAATCCTAAAGTGAATATAATGTCATGAGGCTATATAATGAATCATATTTGGCTGGATGATGGTGTCAATGAGGGCAAGTGAGGCCAATTTAAATGAGCAACTGAATAGCGCAAAAATTAATCCAAAGAGGTGTCTGTATACATGCAGGCTAACACCCCACTCCATTCTTGTGGGAATGGGCTATAAGCAGAGTTTTGATGAATGTGTTTATTGTGAGATTGGAGCTCTTAGTGGATGCGCATTGTTTACTGTGTCCATACAATGTTCTGAGCTTCAGAAGAAGCCAGGAGTTTTGTTAGGTGGGCAGCCAAAGTTGTTGAGCTTCTTTTGGGAAATCACAGGTAAAAATACCCCCATTGCAGGGAGCCAGCTTTCGGGGGGGGGGGTCATCTGCTGGGGGGGGGGCAACTGAATCTAAATTGATTTAGTACTTTCAATGCTACACCCATGATGCCAGCCTGCATTTCTCCCCTGTTTAAATCAGATTTTCCCTTTCGGTGGGAAATCCTCTGTGTATTTGTCTTTAATGTTATGAACAACCCACTTGGAAGTTTAAAGTCCCATCTGGAAGCACTCATAGACTGATTTGTCAACACAGTACCTACCCAGTAGATAGCGGTGCGCTATATTAAAGAAACCACCAGATGGCGACGCCTAGTTGATTGTGAGGTAAAAGGCGCTGAAATATTTACAGTGTAAAAGACTGGGCAACAATCAGCCAGATATATGAATGAGCCGGGCAGCCAAAGCAAAGCTATCTTGACCTACATTTGAGGAGCATGCCTTCAGAGGCTGCACCAGACACTTTGCTGAATACATTCCAATAGACATACATGCAACATATTACAGCCGTTTGGAAGAAAACAGTCATATATTCCTGATGGCCATGTGATACCATTCATTTTAGCATATCTCTACCTTTAACTTCATTTTCCATGATGTGTTTCAAACAGCGTTTGAAGTGGGCACCTAAGTCTGCCAGTGAAAAGTCATCTGAAGAGAGAGGTGGGAGGAATACAGTTAGGGGGGGGAATAGCCAGCTTCATTCCATCTTTTTTTATTCTTAATTGCCTTGCGAATCACTGAGCGCTGTCTGCCTCCTTCCCCATAAAACTTTCTTGCAGGGCCTGATGTAGAAGCCAGGCACCTCCACAGATAAGAGTTGTATAATGCCTTTGAACATGGAGTTTTTGTTCAGAGCAATCGCAGCTTGTTTCCCTCTTCCTTCCATTGTTTTTCTCCCTATTACTGTATGTCTGCATGTTAATATGTATTTATTATGCATACAATCCCATGTAAACCTGGGAGTTAAATCCCACCGGAGTCAATATTTATTCAGTCAAATCTCTATGCAGTCCTTCAAAATAAACCTCAGGGCAGCTCACACAAAAGAGCATATACAGACATAAGAGCAGAACATATGCCTGCAGGTTCAGACCAGTGGCTCTTCTCACAGTGGCTGACCAGAACATAGCCGTTCTGGCTAGCAGCCATTGATAACCTTTATCTTCCATTAATTTCTCTAATCCTCTTTTAAAACCATCCAAGACGGTGGCTGTCACTGCTTTCTGCTGGAGCAAGTTCCACAGTTTAGCTACGCATTGTGTGAAGAAGTACTTAGAATCCTTGAATTGTTGGAAGGGATCCAGTGGATCACCTAGTCCATCATTCAGCTTGACTGGATGTCCATGAGTTAGGAGAGAGGGAGAAGAAAGTCCCCCCATCCATGCCAAGCACGATTGTTGAAACTGCTATCATGTGGCCTCTTATAGGAGCGTAAGAACTCAACGATAATTCAGCTAACTTCTTGTGACTCGAATAAAAGGCGTAGGAATATGCCAGAGAAGATTGGCGCCCCATCTTTCTTTCAAGAATAGAAATCCTCCAAATTAGATTTAGAACACAGCATCAAGAGAAGAATAAGATTTAAACCCAGATTGAAAGCACGCCACACACAAAAGCACCATAAAATAAAAATTCAGCAGTGACGGCCACCAGTCATCAAATTGTCAATTTACTAAACCAAAGGCCTCAGTCAGGACACTTTCTCGCCTGAGATGAAGGCCAGTATGGCGGCCCCAGTATGGCGGCTGCTCTCCTCAGTTCCACACACAAAGTTTTTTTTTACCACAGACTAGCTTAGGGGGCACATGGCAGGCCAGGCCACAAGCACCTGTCTCTGTCCTCCACAACCTGGACTCCATCCCTCAGTCACCCTCTGCTTAACTGTGGGATTAGCCCTCTTTAGCCAAACCATAAGAGCTCAAGGACGAAAAAGCCAGGTGGGCCTGCCTAGAGAGGATTTTTTGATGACAATTTTTCTGCTATCTCCTATCTACCTGCCAAACTTCAGGTGGTGGGTAGGCACATTATCTCCTTAAATTAAATCTCCACTGTCCTGTTTTACACACACACACACACACACACACACACACACACACACATATTGAAAATATATTGCTTAAGTCACCCTAGCTGATTCATATCCTCCTTTCCTAGGGAAGTGAGTGTCTGTGAGGGGGGTGAGGTTGCCTGTCAGGGAGGCCTTTTTTCAGGCCTTACCTGGCAGGAAATAATTTACCTCAGAGTTCTAGATTTTGAGGCTGATTCTTGGTTGGGTCCCCAGCCCAAACTGCCTTCTGCACTCTCTGTTTTATTTCGTAGCATCTGGGATTTGCCATAAGCTACTAGGTTTTGTTGACTGGACCTCTAACATTTTAATACTAAGAGCAGGGCAATTAATGCAGTTTATATGATAATATGCTATCCAGCCCACAACTTGTACAATTAAAGTTCCAATGCAAAAAAACAAACATGCACGCAGATCCTATTAAGGGATGCAGAGGTCAGAGTGGTGCCTTTGGACCCTGGAATTCTTAATATCCACCCCCCAAAATCATGGGTTCCCTGGCAGGAGCACTGGGATGGGTGCAACCATACCAATAACAGCCATGTATTTTTTTTGATTGATTTCCTGATGAGGGAGCTCTTCTAAGAAATTATCCAAGTCTGCCTTCAGTTTTGCTTTGAGCTGTGGGTTCCAGAAGAGATGCTTGTCCAGGTAGATATCTTTGAATTCCTTCACAACTGCCATGGCATCTGCATTGCATTTCAGGCATCCATGGGATCCTGCAATGTCCTGGGCTATTAGCCAAAACACTAGCCAAGGCATCACCCTTTTCTGTGGTTGCCTGAAAGGAGCCTTGGCCTGCGTTGAGGTGACGTCATAGCTGTGACATCACAAAGCCCACATGTTCTCAACCAATGTAATAATAATCACGGTTAAATTTTATTTATTCGAAGCATTCCTACCCTGCTCTTCAGCTGAGAAAGCATCTTACAAAGATCAGTAATAAGCCAGCCCTTTTCTACGGATTTACATTATGAAAGACCTGACACAAAAGGAAAAATGGATTAGGAAGGAAGAGGAAAAACAAACTCAACCACCAGTTCTCTCTGTTGCGAATACTTTTCCTCATTCCCCCCCCCCCCCTTTGGCCAAATAGGACCCAGGGAAAGGAGAGGGGAGAAGGCACCGGGGGGGGGGGGGAGAGAGAAATGGGGCTTTATATCAATTTCCCAGTTACCAGTGATACTTCAAAGACAGGTAGCATACAAACCGTACATTGAAAACACACCTAAAGCACACACACCACAAAATAATTCTGGAAGCTGTGGTTTATCCCTCACAGAGCCACCCTACCCAGCACTTGCAAGAAACTGCAGTCCCCAGGATTCTATGGGAGTAGAGGTACTTTAAATATGCTTTAAACATATAGTGCATATGCAGCTCCTGAGATGCAGATATTCACAATGGTACAACGACTAGCACAGAAGGCCAGGGTAGTCATATATCTCATTGTAGGCCACACATACTTGTATTATTTTGGTGGCAGCTGTCTTTGATATGCTGCACCATCAAATACAGGCCATGTAGTCAGGTCCTCAGTTTGTTGCCCATCTGTTGGTGAGGATTTGTCCTTCCAGTGTGTGTTCTAGGATCAGTCTCTGCGCAGTTGTGAGGGCTCTCAGAAACCACTTATGTTGTCCATCAGTCGACTCTCACAACACTGGAATATATTTCACAATTAAATGGGTATAATTAAACCTTAAAGCGAGTACTTGATACCAAATTAATATGGTCCGTAACCTCTGCCCAGAAAAAGAAGCAATCATGGAGCACATGTAAATAATGTATATTAAACTTGCTTGATCTATGCTGTTACTGCCAATAAACAGCTGATGCAACCAGCATCTCTTTTCTGAGGGAGCAAAGAGGAATTCAATAAATTTGGAAGAGCAGTTTCTGTTGAATTCAGCATAATATTATGCAGGTTTTTAAAAAAAAAATGAAAACAAAGCCAATTGTGATTGTCTGCCTGTTCATTGTTTCTCAAGAAGGAGTTCATTCAACTTATGCATTCAGGGGTACCATGGCCAGTGGGTTTGCCACAATCACTTTCTCTGCCCCCAATAACATTTTTTCATAATGCAATAAAATTAAAAACATTTTGTTTAAAACAACAATAACAGGAAGATTAAAATAAAATAAAATAAAATGCAGAATCTACAAAATCACTTTTAGATAATCTTGCAGATGACTCCCAGGCATATTGGGAGCTAGTGTGAAATAGCGGTTAGTGTTGGTCTAGGACCTGGGAGAGACCAAGATTCAAATCCCTGCTCAGCCATGAGACTCATAGGGTGGCTTTGGTCAGGGTGCAGTGTCTCAGTCTAACCAACTTCACAGGGCTGTTGTGAAGATAAAATAGGGAAGAGATTTGTGTACTCCTCCCTGGAAGAAAGACAGGATATAAAATTTGTTGCGCTTTTTTATTTTTTTGTCCACTTATTTCACCATCTGATAGAAGTGTCTTTGCACCTTTTTGTTGCAAAAATATTTGGCATGTGCTCACACATTTGCACATTTGACTGCAATTTTAATACAGACGACAACCATTTTGTGCCAGGTTCCATTTCTGGCCCCTGCGCACCTTGGTAGAGTGTGCATAAGCCCAGCCCACCCAGCCCCGTTACGTTCTGCCCCTGTTACACCCTATTTTGCCCTATTCTGGGTCCAAAAGGGCCACGTGTTAGTGCTTGTACGTCAATTGAATGCACCCAAAATGGTCGCCTCCTGTATATTAAGCCCCACCTCCTCTCGTGGGTCATGGGAAGCTGCTTTCATTGGGCTGTCTGGGACCACCGCCTTCCTGCTCCCCATCACACCTTGTCCACTCTTCCCCATTCTCTTCATAAGACCTGCCAGCTTACCATTTAAAATAGTTTTTGCCAATGCCTCCGTAGCAAATGCAACCACTCCCAGCATTCTGGGAGCCACCTTGCCCTTCTTCCTCAGAGCAAGAGGCATTGTGAGCGGCAAACACTCTTCAAAACCCTTGCCAAGGCTGCTAAAAAGTCTGAATTGTAAGCTAAGTTTGTACAGTATGCCGGCTTGCAGTCCTGGCTTACAGGGCAAGTGCCAACACCAGTTTTCCCATTCAGATGTCATAGTGATCGGTGATGGTAAATGATTATTTAAACTGGGGGAGTAGGGAAGGAATCATAACCCATAAGGGGAAGAGAGGAAGGAGCTTGCCTGAGGCTGTGTACACACTTATACTCTTAAAGAACATTCGGAGCACATTCTTTCCCTTAATAATAATAATAATAATAGTAATAATAATAATAATAAATTGTATTTATACCCCGCCCTCCCTGGCCAGAGCCGGGCTCAGGGCGGCTAACAGCAATAAAATCACGGTAAAAACATAATAGTGGGGAAAGGGGGGGGGGGAGAAACAGAAAGGAAAAAAACCCCAATTTAAAATACAGGTTAAAATGCAATTTTAAAAGCAGCCTCATTTTAAAGTAGCTGATAAATCAAGACCATGAGGGGAGGGAAACATAAGGGTCAGACCGAGTCCAAACCAAAGGCCAGGCGGAACAGCTCTGTCTTGCATGCCATGTGGAAAGATGTCAAGTCCCGCAGGGTCCTAGTCTCTTGTGACAGAGCGTTCCACCACGTCGGGACCAGTGCTGAAAAGGCCCTGGCCCTAGTTGAAACCAATCTGACCTCCTTGAGGCTTGGGGCCTCCGAAGTGTTTTTATCAAGGAATTCTGCAACTTGTAGTTTACCCTTCACAGAGTTACAATTCCCAGAAACCTTTAATAACCTACAGGGCCCAGAATTCTTTGAAGGGGTGGGGAATGTGCTTCAAACGTGCTTCGAAGATATCGTGTGTACGCAGCCTGAGGCTCATCCCCATAGCGGCAATCCATAGTTTAGCATTTAAAATGGGCCTGGTTGAAGATGTGTGTTGGACTGCCCCCTTATTATAATGCTTCTCCCTCACCCCCCCCCCAATCCCAGCTGACCCTGAGGAGGTCAGTTCCCCAAAGGCCTCCTCTCTCTTCACTTTGCCCAACCCGACCCGCCACGCCTCATCATCTTGTAAATTCCTGGGCCGTGTCACCCTTTCATCGCATCTTGTATATCGGGGCTCTGGGACCACCTGGCCTTGTGGGGTCAGAATAACTGCGGTCACGGTCTGCTCTGCATTAATTAACCTTTGATCCTTAACGGGCACCCCAGGGGAGGAGAGGCGGGAGAGCCTCGTAAAAACAACAGGGAGATTAATGGCAAGCAAGCAATTTCACTTTCAAGACTTTTGGACAGCTGAGGGGGGCGGCGAAAGGAGCCCATCGGACGGGTATTGAGGGCGGGTGGAAAGGGGGCTTGTGCAGCAATCTGGGAACTGGGGAAACCTCTCAGGCTGCAATAGCAAGAAGAAACCCTGTGAGCAGGGTTGCCAACTGATGGAGGGGGAAGCAGCCTGGCCTGCTCCTGCGCCCTTGACGCCAGTTTGATTTGCAGAAATCAGAAGCAGCTTTTTTCTCAGCATCAGGATAAACTTTACCAACTGTGTGAAAAGCACAGCTGCAGAGGCCGGCTGGAAAGTTGGCAACCCCGATGCAGTGAGTCCAGATTACTGTACTTGGCTCCAGGGCATAGTTTTAGAATTTGATCTTACGGTATATTGTACATTGCAGGCGTGAAAACATCTGAAGATCATTGTATGTTGGGATTTATTTCTACTGAATCCATTAACTCAAATTATGCATTAATATTAGAAGCACAACATACATAGCTTCTTGGGCCCAAACCTAATTATTATTCGCAGTGCTTTTTTTCTAAAAAAATGTTTAGGGGGTACTCTCATTTTCCTACTCATTTTGAAAGACTGCCCCTCAATAAGGCCCAACGTAGATTCACAAAATGTTTAGGGGTATGCGTACCCCAGAAAAAAAGGACTGATTAATCATTAGCATTTTATTTGTGAGTTTTTCTAATATTTGCAAAGACCTCTGTGCCATTTCCTTCTCCCTTTCTAGTTTAGTTTTAATTGATCTGACAGCTATTTAATTGATAGTATGTTTCAGCACAATCCTATACATGTTTACTTTGAAATAAGCCCCTCCCCACGATGGGACTTCTTCTCTTGTGCATTTAGGATTAATATTGCATTGTTATTCAGGTGGTGGTTTTTTTAATTCCTGCTTTTTTCTGGTTCACTTTCTCCCCTATAAAGTATTATCTTGTGCTATCAGCTGCTTAGAAATGTTTAACTGGTTATTTAATTTTAAATTTACTGAATGAAACCAAATAATTAAACGGGCATTACCAACATCTCAATATAGTTTCTTTTTTAAGGATTTGAAAAGATGGGTTTAATAACTTTAGTAAGCAATTTAATAAGCAAAAGTGACACTTGGTATTAGGAATGTGGGAAAATGTCAGTTTCAGGTTCTCATTTTTCCGACAATAAATTTAATTCTCCACATTCTCATATCACACACACACACACACACGCTTTGTGAAAATTCACAAGCTTTTCTCGTAATATGCACATTATTGCAAAGCAATTTTCTATCATGTACTCCATTTTTCTATGTTATTTTCACTTATATGTATTTATTTTCACACTTTGCCCTAGGGTATGCAATTACTTGGCTGGAGAACCGCGTTGCAAAATCCGGGGGCGTTTAAATGTTGAAGGATGCTGTTTCAGTTCATGAATTGTTTTGGAATATGAGAATTAGGTAAGTTCACCTTTAAACGCAAATTGAATAGCATTTCTCCCTCGTTCCCACTTGATGGAAGGAATTTCGCTTTGGGAGTCTTTAAGATTAATCTTCCCTATTATTGTCAAATAAAAAAAGGCAAACTGGATTTAAAATGAACAAGTTAAACCCCCGTAAGTATTGTTTATTTAAGATAACTTACATCCTGTCTTTTAGCTGAAAAATACTGTAGTCAAGGAGGCTGACAGGAAATTCATATAAGTCTTTTTAACAAAAAAGAATTATAAAGTCATGTTTTGGAACAGGCATTGGATGTGGCCCTCCAGACGTTGGACTACAACTCCCTTCATCCCTGGCCACTGGCCATGCTGGCTGGGGCTGCTGGGAGTTGGAGTCTGGATGGGGACAGGTTTCTACATTCTCGCTAAATGGAAGAGCAAGGTATTCCAGCACTGACCTCGGCCAGAAATTATCCACTTCACTTGCCTGTTGCTGTGGTTGCTAGAAGGAAAGCTGGACCAATTTCTCTCGGATATGACAACTAGGGATTGAAATCTCTGAATATATTTGTTCTGTGCTACCTGTGTCTCTGTCCATTCATAAATCCGTTTCATGTTATTTCCACATTAATCTGGAATTTTTTTAAAGATGCATGAAAGTCCCAATTTAAATAAGAATCTAAATTTGTATCCTTGAATAGGTTTTCTCAGAAAATGTATGTTGCAATATAGATTTTCTAGCAAACTCCGCATATATTTAATCAAAACTTTGGGGAAGTGGGAAATCCAAAGGATATCTATTTTCTGATCCACTCATTAAAGCTTGGGAGGTGCAGTACAAGAATTCCTCAGGCATCCCTGATGACGACTATCTGCTTTGGATACAAAATGGAAGGAAAACCTCTAATAATAATAATAATAATAATAATAATAATAATAATAATTTATTATTTATAGCCGGCCCATCTGGCCGGGTTTCCCCAGCCATTCTGGGCGGCTCCTAACAGAATATTAAACAGAATAAAACTTCAAACATTAAAAACTTCCCTAAACAGGGCTGCCTTCAGATGTCTTCTAAAAGTCAGGTAGAATCTCAGGTACGAATGTAATCCTCTGCACCCTAATTTGAGTAAATCCCACTGAAGTCAGTGATAATTATTTTAGAGCAGCATTCACCAACCCAGGGCTGGCCTGTTCATGAGACGGAGTGAGGCTCCACCTGTCCTGCCACCACCACCACCACTGCCAGAGAAGCGGCAATGGTAGCAGCTTCCATGAGATCTCTCCAGAAACTGCCACTGCCGCTTCAAGGACAAGGCCACACAACACAACACAGCAGTGGCATCATCAGAGTGACGGTACCTTCTGGTTTCACTTCAAGCAGCAAA
This sequence comes from Podarcis pityusensis, assembly GCF_964106645.2. Classification (NCBI taxonomy): domain Eukaryota; kingdom Metazoa; phylum Chordata; class Lepidosauria; order Squamata; family Lacertidae; genus Podarcis; species Podarcis pityusensis. The sequence goes on from NC_138038.1 coordinate 37,736,808, forward strand.
ACGGGATGCACCAGCCTGTGCCCTCCATGTGTTTTGGACTACAGCTCTAATCAGCATTAGCCAGCACAGCCATGCTGCTTGGGGCTGATGAAATAGTCCAAAACATCAGGAGAGCAGATCAGCAAAGGCTGTTATAGAGGGATATGCATGGGAATCGGGGATTCGGGTTTCTTTTTTCAGCATACAGTGGTACCTTGGTGTTATGTACTGAAGTTCTCACCCTGGGCCAGCAGGGGGATACTGTAGATAGTTATGCAAATGAAGGATCGAAAGTGACGTTCAGTGATTGGATAGTTTGTATGCAAATGAAGGATCGAAAGTGACGTTCAGTGATTGGCTAGTTACAGAAAATGGTTACTGTTGCATTCTAGTGGAGCTCTATATAAGCAGGCTGACTGAGCTCCTCAGTTCAGTTCTGTTCCAGCTTACAAATAAAGAGCTGTTTTGGAAGAATTGCTGTGTCGTCTGATATGTTCGCCCACAACTTAACACCCGGGTTACATACGCTTCAGGTTACATACGCTTCAGGTTACAGACTCCGCTAACCCAGAAATAGTACTTCGGGTTAAGAACTTTGCTTCAGGATGAGAACAGAAATTGTGCTCTGGCGGCGCGGTGGCAGCAGGAGGCCCCATTAGCTAAAGTGCTGCTTCAGGTTAAGAACAGTTTCAGGTTAAGAACGGACCTCCGGAATGAATTAAGTACTTAACCCAAGGTACCACTGTATTGGGCGTAGGTGGATGGAACTGGTGTGCCTCTGTATGGACTGCTGCGACAGCTATTTATGACAGTCCTGTTTTTTAATCAGTGCTGGAGCAGTAGGGGGTTGAAACTGTGGTTCAGACCTCAATTACTCTGCTGACTGAAGCTTGCAAGTGTGTCTTTCTCACTTGTGCTGTATTTTGGGTTTGCTTTCATGTAGCTTCATATTGAACACTATTGCATTTTATTTATTTAGTTTGAGATTTCAGACCAATGGTACCCTTGAACAGTGTGAAAAATATTTAAGAGATTGAGATTGCTCTCATTTCTTACTTAGAAAGTAAATGTTCCCATTTTAAAAATTGGGTTTATATTTGGTAATTCATTAACTCCACAGGCAATTATTTGGTTGCCACCACTGTGTTCCAAATACAGATTTACCCTACTATGATTATGCAGCACTGGGTACATTTAGATAATGAATTTGGTTTTTTAAAAATGATTTTATATAGGTAAGTCCAGATGACCCTGGAGGCTGTTGGTAGGTACCTTTCCAGGGAAGGGAAATGTAGGATGGGGTGGAGTTTCAGATTGAAGGCGGTGCCTTTTCTAATTTGAACCTGCACCCCGTAACTCTGTACACTCATCCCCTGAAATGGCACATGGTCATTTGGACTTACATACCTCAAATTAATAAAAACCAGACTTCAAATAATTCCACCGCAACGGACAGTGAGGCAATGTAGTTTTGGGTAGAAGGCAAACAGCTATGGCAGAGAAACAGTGCTGAATGTGGCAAAAACAGGGTGGAATGAAAAAGGTTCCTTCTTACATCCTTAGCAACTATGCGACAGCACAAGCCTTTGCATGTTTCTTTAGCAGTAAGTCCCAGTAATTCAGTAATTCAGCAGTAATTCAACGGGCCTCGTTCCCGTTGTCCCAGGTGAGCCGGCACAGTATTGCCACCTCTCTTCCTCCCTGCAACCCCCATTTTATGCAGTTCCTCTTTCCTGACCTGCGGAATGGGAGCGGAAAGTCACATTCTCCAGCAAAAGCTGGATGAGTTGCTACACCATGCCCCCTTCCCATAGCCATCATCTCATAGCCATCAGGCCCCTCCCAGATGACCTTTTTAATTACATTTGTGATGTTTGCGCTCATGATCTATCGGGATGGTCATATACGATCCTGCTTTCGATACTGTTTCTGCCTGCCAAAGGTTTGGAGTGTCCACACGGCTTCATTTCCAACCAGCGCATATCCCGTCATGTGTTTGTCTGAGAAAGAGAGCATAACTCTCTTTGTCTCTCAACTTTTTCACATGTCTCCAACCTGGGTTTATTTCACGGTTCGTGGCAATGCATGGATCCATTTGCCTTATGCTCCCCTTTCTCATTCTCTCTCTCTCTCTTCTATGCCATCTGCCCACCTGTCCGCATGTGTTTGGGGATCTGTCTTCTCGGGGCGTTCCCCCCCCCCTTGACACACTGTTTATCACTGTCAGAAGCCCACTCGCTCAGTCCAGTTCCATCAGGGAATGTAGCAACCACAGATCAAAGCCCCAGAGTTCTGGAAAGCTCTTTCACCACCAGTGGCTCATGGTTCCAGGCCTGGGTGAGAAACCTGAACATCCAGGCTTGCATAGCTCATTAATGCTTCAACAGATCATTGGAGGCTCTATTTCCCCTTCCCCATCAGTGGATCCGATCTGACTCCATGGGGCGACCGTCTGCCATTTACCCAAGGGCTTGTAAAACTCGCCAAACTTCCTCATAAACTCCCAGCAAAGAAGGTTTCATTTTTAAGAAACTCCAGCCCAGCTGATATCAGATTCCAGGAACCTCGGTGGAGAAGAGTGGTGGACGCGGTCTCCAGACACAAGCAATCGGGGGGGTAAAAAGGTTGGTTTGCTATCATCGCTGTATTGTGTCACTATGTTATTGTATCACATTGAGGGGTTCCCCCCCTGCATTCTTTTCCCTAATGCATGATAAATCCTAGCGAAAGCAGCATGCGCAGCCAAACCCAAAAAATGCGATCAGAGAAATATTTAAGGCAGCAAAGTCTGCAGCATTCGCGTGGATATGTTATCTGCATTATATCGGCCTTACCGATGTTTTGTGGAATAATGGGAGGTAGATAATACCCCAGCTACCAAATGCAACAGAATGCGGACGCAGTTATTGGAGATCGAGATGTGTGGCACCAGAAGCCTGCAGTGTTTATATTGCAGCATTATCCAAATGAAGCCGTAATATCTCAGCTGACGCAGGCAAGGAAAATTAGTCAGAGATTAGCCAAGCGATCGAGACAGCTAATGTGCCGGAGCTTAAATCGCTAAATATATCCATAGTTACAGCAGACCTTTGGTAATAAAATGTGTAATAGATGCCGGGAGATGTGACTGGTGTTGTAGCTAGCGGCTCATTAGTTGTTTATATGCCTGGGCTCAGTGACAGTTTTGTGGAGAACCAGGAGAGCTTTTTAAGGTTTCCTGAAATGTATTTTTGGGGGGGGGGTTCCCCCAAGTGTTTGAATCTCAAAACTTGCAAATATTCCATCTCTTGTCCCTCCGTCTTCCTGAAATCCCGGGGAAATCTTGAGTTGTCCCAAGTGACATGTTGAAATTATTATGACCTTCCGTTTAATGTTTTGTTAGTTTATTACATTCACCGCAGCTCACAAAATGAACAGGAGCTGGGCTGAGTAGTCTGCTAGCATGAGCGATTGCTCTGACTATGGCAGCTTTATGTTGATGTTAGCTAGCCAATTTCGGTGTAATGGATTCTATATTGCTTCAATACACACAAAAATATTTGTCGTTACATGTTATGCAGGGGTTGCAACTTATATATGCAGTAGCTTCCGCTATACATTTTGTGCGCCTTTGGAGAGAATTTGTTTTGAAATCATTGCGGTATTTGAGGGTGAGGAGGAGAATCTCATCTAACCTATCTGTACTCGGTTTGATTACATTAACAATTTGGTGAAAATCCATTACACAGCCATAACATATTCAAACTTGGAGCAGGCAAGTTTTCTTGTTGCTGACATTGGATCCTCACTAACATGGTGTTTGTTGAAAATGCACTGAGGAAAAAATACGTTTTAAAACTGTAAAGTTTCACCTCATTTAAATTAAAATGGGTTTAAAACACCACCACATTACTGCTTTGCTGACCAGATATTGAATTGCTGTGAAATGGTTCTTCTTCATAACTTGTACAATTCGATTTTGGGTAAAATTTCCTACTCCACTTTAGCAACTTACATAGTGTGTATGATATCAGGTGGGCTTGGGGTTTTTTTAATGGTACAGAGGACAGATAGACTACCAATGCAATCCTATACTGTATATATATATGCTTACAGTAAGTCCTACCAAGTTCAGTGGCACTTATTCCCAAGCAAGTGTTTACAAGATTTCAGCCTAAATGCCGCAGTTAAGAAATTCTTCCAATTCTAGGAACAATTCTAGAAATGACCTTTCTGTTGCTAATAATAATAATAATATCATGAAGCAAGAGTTAAGGAGATGTATACACAATTCAGGGGCTCTTGGGGTGAACTTGAAGATTTACTTCAACATTCCCATCCAATATTAAGTATACTTTTATTATATTAGGTGGAATATCCTAGTGGAGCTGAAAATGAAAGGCAAAATGATAATATTTCCATGGTGCCTGGCAGCCAGCATTCCCTAGTAAACTGTTTTGGAAACCTTCAAATCATGCATTTTCCTACAGCTTAGAAATGCTCATGTCCTGCTCATGTGAGATTTGTATTCTTTTTCTTTGGATCATAAATATAGCTTCCCTTCCCAGCACTACCGGTATCTGCAGCGTTTCAAGTTTTAGCAAATGCAGGCAAAGTTCTTAGAGAGGGTATTTGAAGGATCTGCTGGAGTATTAGGTACAAATTCAGCGCATTCCCTCCAACCACTAGACACGCTGAGAAAGCAGGCAGTTTAATTTATTTACTGTATTTTTCTTTTAACCTGCTTGTCAGGCAATTGTCATCTTCCGAAGCAGCTTACATCAATTGAAAAGAAAAGGGGGAAATGAGAGCCTGGTCCTGCCATCCGACTTACGAACTAAAAAGACAAGGCAGTCACACAAGAGGAGCGAAGAGGAGGGGAAAGGTAGAAGGGAGAGACCAGTTTAACCAAGGCCAAAGAAAGTGCCTTGGTGAGCATTTAGACCCAGATCTAGCCATGCTCCTCTTCCCTTGCTGCTGTTCTTGCTTGAATGGTAGCTGGTGGCTCTTTTGGCCTATGGATGGGAACAGCATGTTCTTGCCTGCTTAGCAATCCCAGGGTAATAACTGTGCCTCTTAAACTGGTACAGCAGGAGAGAATAATGCTCTAAGCAGAACGGATTACAAAGGGGAATTGATTGAATAAACCCCATCCTCCTCAAGCTGCGAGGACCAAGGACAAGTATGAGAGAACAGAGACGGTCCTGGTGGCAGGTGGAATTATATATGTTCTTTGGGCCCCAAGAACTGTAAACTTCTATACTGTACTGTATGTATTCCATTCAGCGTATGTAGAAGATAAACAATGGAAAATCTGTTGCTCCACAGTACAGGAAACTTGTATCGTCAATCATTGTGTCTGCTTGTTTGTGTGTGTTTTCACACTTAAAGTTGAGGTGTGAGGAAGGCAATTGATTTTCAGTGTTTATTTCTGTTTGCCTTTTAGACAGTAAGGGGTGCAGTTGATACCAAAATCATGCTCTTAAGTGCCGAAAAAGCAGTGGCGAGGGTTTGTGTTGTTCATGCTAGGCTTGGGTTTTCTCCTCCCTACAAAAGTTAATAAAAGGAAATCAAGCCTTCAGATATATTGGTCTGCCGTCTGACTTCCTTATTTACATACATATTCAGGAAAGGTTGTTATTTCCACCCCAGCTCTAAACATATTTACCTGTAAATGTCACATGAATTTCCATGAGATTTGTTTCTCAGAAGGTATATTTCAGATTGCCGTCTTCAGCTATTCCTGTCTCCTGCCAAGTTTTACCTAACCACCCGACAATAAAAGGAACTGTGTTTTCTCAGTTTCTCAGCATTGCAAAGCAGTAGACAGTAGATTCAAGATTTATTTTGTATGTTTTTCTTTTAAAACCCTTCCCCCTAAAAGGCTTAGCGAGTGGATAATCTGTCATGGATTTAAAACCCATCCATTTCAGATGGGGAAGAAGGGTTGCTGTTTTTTAACTAAATGACTAATCTTCCAGAGTATATTTCTGATCCTGTTTTGTATATTTTATGGCATCCTCAACCTCATGAATCTTTCTAAAAAATTGTAAGGTGGAGGGACCACAAATGTTATCCTGCCCTACAAAAACACATTATTATACTTTAAAGATTATCCAAAGCAAACCACTGATGAAAACTCACAAATTCTGGGCACAGTCCAGACAAAGTGAATTTTTTTTAAAAGACTGATGGATTTCAGAGAGAAGGGAGATTTACAGGGCAAGCGTATGCAAGCTTACTCAGATGTATGTCCCACCATATTCAGCTGGGCTTGCTCCCAAGTTAATTGTGCATAGGATTTCAGCAGAGGGCTCCGCTTTTGATGGGTTCTGGCTCTCTGGTTTCAGGATAAAAGCTGGAACTCAATCCCAGGACAGAAGGAAGAGAAAACATTTGCCACTGCTGTCGCTTCGTTTTTAACAATTGTTGCCAATTTTGGATGGCATTCAACTAAGTATCGCTCAGAGTAGACCCACTGAAATTAATAAACATGGCCAAGTTAGGTCCATCCATTTCAGTGGGTCTCCCTTCAGTGAAACCTGATTGAATACTGGCCTATATTAACATTATAATCACTAATAATTTGACCCGTTGCTCAGTTAGTGAATTTTGAAATATTACTGCCAATAATATTTTATACAACTAGAAATTTGTATAAAATATAGAAGTATTTTATACAACTGGCAAATCCTTGGGAAATGAGGTGCTCTCCTTGAATGTGGTCCAAGGCCTTGACAGTACTTACGTACAGGCACTTTCTCAGAATTAGTCACAGGTGCAACACTTCACTAGAACGGGCCTTCCATTGTTTAGAGGAACAAATCAGCATGCAATAGCAGCAGAGATTGCCAGCCAAAGGCAGAGATTGAAGAGCTACAAAACTCGAAACGTAGCCAGAGAGTCTGGGAAGAGGGGGTGGGGGAAAACCATTTGAAACATTCCGATTGTTCTCTGTGCTACCGGGATCTTTCGATCATCAATCATTTCTATTACCGCGGAAATGTAACACTGAAAATAATTGCATTATAACAACAATACAGAACTCTCTCAATCACAATATTTATTGTTCAGTGGAGAGAGAGGTTCTGTATCTTGCTGCACTGAAGGAGTCTAAGGCGGCTGCAATCCTACACGCTCTTACTAGAGCAGAGAGTTAGGGTGCTTCCAGATTACCTGTTTTGTAGAGTGTTTGTCCTGATGTGTTTGCAGGGAAATTAGGCGGCGTTGGCTATTTAATGAGCACCCACTCTTATCTGCTTGGCAGGCAGCTCGACAGCCTTTGCATTAAAGCAAGTATCATCCCACACTTTCCAACCCATTTTTCCCATCCGAAAGTCCAGTCTTTTGGAGAAGTGTTTATTCTTTTCCCCCAACAAGCAGCATAAATCAGCTTGGACTGCGCATCCTGAATTTGCCAGTTATGCGATTGAAGTCTCTACCCCAAAATAAAGATAGTCTGGAATAAGAAGGTGGGTGTCCACTGGTGTGGGATTGTTGCTGCTTATGCATGCAATTTTTGTGCAGCCTCCCATCTACACAACATTGTGTGTTGCTTCCAACAAAGTTTTACTCAGAGCAGAGGGAGAAATCCAACTCAGTTCACATTTAAAGACGAACAGTAGTGGAGCCGTCTTTTTAGGAAAAAAACAAACATAGTTGGAATACAGTGTTTTTATGTTTTTTAAATGGTGCAGTGTGTTCTGTTTACCTTTGGGGCTCATACAGACTTCGTTTTGTGTTGCACTTCTTGGCACAGGTTTTTGCTTTAAAGCGCTATGTCCGAGCAATTTTCTTTTTGCCCTGGTGCTTTCCCCGTGAAAACCTGCTCTTTACCACTGAAAACCCAAACTGATGTTTGTTCCGATTGAACGTCAAAGAGCAGGAATTCGCAGGCAAAACTCTGAGGCAAAAAAGGTGCTCAGACATGACACTTTAAGGCATGGATCTCTGCCTAGAAAGTGCTGCAAAAGGTGAGCCCTTGGTGGGTTTTTTAATGTGTCGTTTTAGCAATGCTTCCTCCCCCATTTTCAGACCTTTTGTTTTTCAGTTGGAAATTGATTAACGGAAAAATCTTACTTATGCTTTACTGGAGTAAATTCTTTTGTTGCCCGTGAAGTTAGTTATGTAGTGATGAGGGGGGAATCTGTCGGTTTCAGTTTCTCTGAGCTTCTCGTTTTCCTAGTCTTCAGTTCACCATACAGGACTTCATTATCACTTCCTCTGGCTCTAATACGGAATCCATATTTTACAGTGCAACCCTATACAGTGGTACCTCGGGTTACATACGCTTCAGGTTACATACGCTTCAGGTTACAGACTCTGCTAACCCAGAAATAGTGCTTCAGGTTAAGAACTTTGCTTCAGGATGAGAGCAGAAATTGTGTTCCGGCGGCACAGCAGCAGCAGGAGGCCCCATTACCTAAAGTGGTGCTTCAGGTTAAGAACAATTTCAGGTTAAGTACGGACCTCCGGAACGAATTAAGTACTTAACCCGAGGTACCACTGTACAGATAGATGTATGTTCCTATGAGTTCAATAGGGCTTACTCTCAAGTAGATAGGCATTATATTGCAGCCTAGGTTATCTTTGAAATCATTATTGACAGAGTAACATCTTCATTTCTTGGTTAGTAAAAAAAACTTTTGCCCCCCCCCTTCAACCTGGACCCCAAACAGCAAGAAAAGGGCACAGTGATTTATTTTTGAGATGTTACACATATCAAAGGTTTTCACACTGTCCCTTTCCTGAAATACATCTGCCACAACGTCTGGCAGTTGGCATTTCTAAATCTTGAACATGTTCTCAAGCCAAGCTGTAGTTTTCCACAAATCTGCTGAGTCAAAGGTTCAAAGATAAAAAGAAAAAGAACAGAATGAGAACAGATCCCCCCCCCCCATCTCTCTTTTTTGCCTTGGATGAATTAACCTAAAATTGTAGCTCCCCCGGTGCTTCTCTGCTCATGATACAATTTCTTCTTCCTTGGCGACCACTTGTGGCTGAGTAAGATGGTCTTCCATGAACAGAGTCTTAACAGTGAGTCCGTAAGTGACTGTGGAGGCCAATTTTGGATCCACATGTCCTTCCACAATGGGGGACATAGGTTTCCGGATGGGAGTTGATCATGATGAGGGTTTGCCAAGCGTGCCTTCCTCTTCACACGTTTCTCCCTTTCGTCTTGAGTTTGAGCGTCTTCAAAGTCCATGACATCTTTGGTAAAGGCTGTTCTCCAGATGGAGCGCTCGCAGGCCAGTGTTTCCCAATTGTCGGTGTTTATACTACATTTTTAAAGGTTTGCCTTGGGGGAGTCTTTAAACCTTTTTTGTTGACCACCAGCATTACGCTTTCCATTTTTAATTACGCCAATAAGGAGTCCCTTTCCAGCCCCAGGCATTCACTGAATTCCCATGGTTATGACATGTTTAGTCCGAAAGGGAGTTTACACGTGTAGAAATGAATCCCAACTTGGGGGAAATGTGGAATATAAATACATCAAACAAAGAAACAAACATTCCCTCATTTCTGGCAGGAGACACTTGATTTAGAATGCTTCTATTTCCCCCAAAGTTCAGACTTTTTGCAATGAGGAAAGTAATAGGGGAAGCGTGGGGTGACCCTTGCTTTGACACAAGATCATCTAACTGTGCCTTTATGCTAATGTCTGAAGTGTTGAGGATTATATTTCAGTGTTATCTGAGGAAGTGGATTCTGGTTCATGAAAACCTTTGCCATAATAAATCTGTTCACCACAAGACTCTTTGTCGTTTTTACTGCAATAGACTGAACGTGGCTACTCTTCCGGAAAACAATTTTATTGTTTTTGGGGAGGTTCACACTGGACTAGCCGCAATCCTCTTTTTAATAAAATACTTTGTTCATTTAGAGTAGCAGCTGCAATATGATCTGAATATAATGCAAATGCAAGCCTTTATTGAGAGAAGCACTCTGCAGGGAGACTCATGCTCTGGGAATGACAGAGAAACGTTTTGTAATCCAGGAAAGTCAAGTAAAGTGCAGATATTCCAATCTTAAGCATGTTGTAATTCAGAAACTCCTTGGGATAGCTGCAGACTCTTGTCTGCGGTCCACACTGTTTAAAGAATCAGACGTGCTTGGAAGAGACTCTGATTAAGTTGATCATTTAATCAGTGTCTAAGGGAGTTACTTGTTCCAGTCTGAGGCCGGTGGTGGTTCCAATTAGACCTGGGCAAATAAATTCTGTAAATGAATCAAACATCTGGCTACTCCTACTAGCAGGGCATAACTAAGGTAGGGGCATAGAATCCGTCAGTTTTGGGTTTTCCTGGTTCCTCATTTCCCCCATCTTTAATTCCATTCTCTACATTTCCACATCAGTTTGTGATTTATATATTTTTTACGAATCCCTCAAGAAAATTCATCAGCACCCAAGTGCGAATTTCTCCTGGCATACATGTTTGTATGCAGTTTTGCCTATTTTACACTTTTTCCAATTTCCCCGAATACAGCCATACTTTGGTTTTCAAACAGCTCAGTTCTCGTACATTTTGGCTCCCTAACGCCGCAAACCCAGAAGTGACTGTTCTGGTTTGTGAACTATTTTTGGAAGCCGAACATCCGATGGGGCTTCTGCAGCTTCCGATTGGCTGCAGGAGCTTCCCGCAGTCAATCAGAAGCCACGCTTTGATTGCCGAACGTTTTGGAAGTCAAATGGACTTCCAGAACGGATTCCGTTCGACTCCAAGGTACGACTGTACAGTGGTACCTCGGGTTAAGTACTTAATTCGTTCCGGAGGTCCGTACTTAACCTGAAACTGTTCTTAACCTGAAGCACTACTTTAGCTAATGGGGCCTCCCGCTGCCGCCACGCGATTTCTGTTCTCATCCTGAAGCAAAGTTCTTAACCTGAAGCACTATTTCTGGGTTAGCAGAGTCTGTAACCTGAAGTGTATGTAACCTGAAGTGTATGTAACCCGAGGTACCACTGTATATGCATTTCTGTCCATGTTACTTGGCTGGAGAACCCCATTGCAACATTCAGAAACGGGTGAATTTGAAGGAATGGCTGTGTTTAAGTTCTCAGTCTAGTTTGGAAAGTGAGAATTAGGTAGGTTTACCTATAAATGCAAACTGAATCAAATTTCTCTCCCATTCCTACTGGTGCCATTTTATCACATTCCCCACCTCTCCAGGGTTGCAAGAATCAAGTAATTTACCAACCTATTAGGTTTTTAAAATAAAAAATATATATATCAGGACTGGAACTGGTTATTTTGTTAAAGAAACAAGCTATTTTGACTCAGGGCGGGGTGGATTCAGGAATGCTGCAACTGTAGCCTGCATTGCAGAGCCTGCTCTGAGCAGTTGGGGGGGGGGCTTTTCAACTTGATGGCCTCCGATGAACCTTCAAACTATGATTCTGGCAAGTATCCACGCCATACATTTAAAACACCCTCCCAAAGAATTCTGGGAGCTGTAGCTTACAGAACTGCTATTTCAAGTACCCTCAATAAACTACAGTTCCCAGGATTCTTTGAAGGAAAGGCGTATGCTTTAAAGGCGCTTTACATTTATTTTACTTTTAACAATTTCAAAAGATTTATATGCCGCTTGGTTGTAATAAAACCTCAAGGCGGTTTACGAAAAGTATAAAATAATCACATTATTGGTAAAAAGCTGCTTCAGGTTGAGCGCTTTCGGGTTACACTCCGTGGCAACCCGAAAGTCACGGAACGCGTTACTTCCGGGTTGCGCCGCTTGCACATGCGCAGACGGTCAAAATGATGTCACGTGCATGCACAGAAGTGGTGAATCACGACCCGCGCATGCGCAGACGCGGGTTGCATTCGCTTCAGGATGTGAACGGGACTCCGGAACGGATCCCGTTCATATCCAGAGGTACCACTGTATAGTGTATATACACCTACAGTCATACCTTGGATCCTGAATGCCTTGGCTCCCAAACAAGTCAGCTCCTGAACGATCAAAACCCAGAAGTGAGTGTTCCAGTTTTTGAACATTCTGTTGGAAGCCGAATGTCCGACGGGGCTTCTGCAGCCAATCGGAAGCCACGCTTTGGTTTCCGAATGCTTTGGAAGTCGAATGGACTTCCGGAACAGATTCTGTTCGACTTCCAAGGTACGACTATACAAACATTATACAGGCCTGCCTAAACAACAGTGTTTTTAGCCGGTGCTGAAAAGAGTTCAGTGAAGGTGCCTGCCTAGTAGCAAGCAGGGAGATCCTAAGGGTGGGTGCCTCCACACTGAAAGACCAACTTCTTACAAATGCTGAATGAATATTATGTTGCACCTGTAACAGAGCCAGTTCCACAGAATGAGTGGGCCTATGAAGGGTGGCTGTGACCAAGGCCAGAGTGGGGCTGTTTAGGATGACCTGAGTGTGCAGCCCGATTTGTTTTGCATCGACTGTTTTATTAAGCATTCCTTATGATTTATTTGCAGAGAGGTTAGCAGACATTGCCTCAAGCAATTATTCTTCCGCATCTCTCCATCACTTATCACAACTGGTCTGTTTTTTTGGGGGGGGAGCAGGTTTGTTGCCCAAGAGACCAAGGCAACTTAAACCACACAACCTGGGTATGTCTGCCTTCTGGAAGAAGGTAAAGGGTTAGAAAGACTAGGACTAGCCGCCTGAGAAACAGTTTCTATCCAAATGCGATTTTGGTTTTAAACGCAGTGTAAGGTAGTCTCTATGGGAGTATATTGTATTTAATTATGGGGTATCAGAGTTTTTAGGGGGTCAACCAGGCTGGGATAGCAGGCTTGTTAGTTTTTGAATGTCTGGTGTAGATTTTTTCAATTTCGTTGTTCTGTATGGGACAATGACAATAAAGAGTATTGTATCGTGTGATTCCCGCCTGAGAATAGTGACAGTCTTGGAAGCACCCTAGATTCCCCTATCTGGTGGGTGGAGGGAAGAGCGCTGCACGGTAGCTCCTGAATTGACTAGAAGGCAATGAAAGTATTTATGCCAGCATGGTGGGGAACTGGGGAGGGGGGGCAGAGAGGTGAGGCTTTTAATATGGGGGAGGCAGCCCAGCCTGTGGTAAGTTAGTTCCGGGTTAGGGGCTGGATATCCAATGGCTGGAAAATTGCCATTCTCCCCGTTGAGGTATTACTTGACCCTGTCGAGAGCTGGGGCTTGTTTCCGGCAACACTTGGCCCCTCCTGGGTTTAATTTGGCATAGCAGCAAAAGAAGATGAAACGGAGATACGCCGTTGGGAGCCAAGAACCATATATCCTCAGACGAGGGGAGTTCACGCCAAAAATGCTGACATCATGGAAAAGGATGTCACACGAGAGCCGAAGCCTTGGGAGAAAGCAGGAGAGGGGAAGAGGCTGGCCTTTAGGCCAACAGGAAGCCCTGCTGCTTGACGTTTGTTTAAGTAAAGACACATGACAAAATAATGTATCCACCTAATCCTGGAAAAACCACAAACGCTTTTATTTTGCTCTTCTGGGAGGGGGCGGGATGAACTGGTAGCATGGAAGCCTCAGAGAGAGCAAAGGGAAGGTGGCCAAAATTGGGGATTCTCCATATCTCCCCACTGGAAAAACATCCAAAGAAGGCAAGGGGCTGTGAATAGTTACTGAGAGCTGGTGTCACTTGATGGACAGTGTGTTGGGCTTGACCTCCAGAGACTTACTAGACAGCTTTGAGCAAGTGGCTCTCAGTCTCCAGCTGCCTTGTTCTCCAAAACTGCAATTCCATGCTGACTAGTTTTTCACAGAGCATCCAGGCAAGGTCATTATCAGCCCAAATGAATTCTGGAGTTTTCTGTGTTTGCTCAACGTGGCAATTGCACAACCAGCCCCGTCTTGTCTGAACAAAGCAAGTGTCATTGAATTTATTTATTTTAAAAAAAAATAAACATATTTGATTGGTTTTTGCAAAGGCATGCATGGCAAATGAATACATCAACATCTCCCCTCCTCCCTTGACATTGAGGTTATTAAAAACACCTTCACGTTTAATTAGACAGTTGCTGTTTGCAGATATAATCTGGTCGCTCATATTAGTCGTTTCCAGACAACCTGTTTATTGTGCATTCCTTCCTGATTGTTTACACAAAATACTGGGGGTGGGATAGATGGCATCAGTTATTTATTGTGCAGTTGTTCTTATTTGTTTGTGGGAAAGTTATATTTCATTGCATCAAGTAATTGTTACCCAACAGTTTGCGGTAAAATTTCCTCATCACTTTATTTGTTGCCAAAAACCCGGTTTGGGGGGGAAGCAGAATTGTTTGCATGACAACTCCCAATCAGTTTTAACTGCCTAACTTGAATTAGCTGGTATGTGAACGAAGCCTACATGAAAATATTGGTAGCCTGGAAGGAGCCATTGCATCATCAGGAAACAATAAAATAGTCTGGACCTACAAGAAGGAAACTTTTAATTAACAATTCCAAGGACCTTTGCTGAATGGGAACATTATCGGAGGATCTTGGTCATGGGGAAGGCCATTTCTGGATAATATATATTATGTGTGGAACTTCTGTTCAGCTTCCACTTCCAGATAATTGCAGAAATGCAGGGCCTTAGCAACGCTAGAGGACCTCAGCAGCCCATGGAAGCAACCCCAGTTGCCCTGTGGAAATAGCAATCTCCTAGCTCACATAGATGCTTTCAGGCTGATTGACCCAACAGAGGTTAAAGAAAGTTCTTTAGAATGATAATAGGAATCTGAGCACAAAATCTGAAAAGTGCTTCACAGGGAACCTGCAGAAGCTGTGTTTCTTTGCATTACAAATATGCAACATAGAGTGCTATTGTAAAGGTGGCGGTGATGAATAGATTGGCTTTAATAGAGTTGCACCAAAAAACCACACCAAAGCCCACTGTGAGGTTTTCAGTACTGCTGAATAGAAATCTACGAGGAGATTGCCCAGGAAATACATTGAAATTCTTCTCTCCGAAGGAGGCATGCCAGGTTATTTCTATATCATAGCAGCAGCTTTAAAGGTTCTTTCTCCCCACTTCGGGTTTAGCGGGAGGCAAGGTATCCGGGTGGGGAGACAGGAGGTTTCATAGCAAATTTCATCAGATTACTTGGCTACCCTGAAGATTAACCTGGGGAGAAAGGAATTACCGGTATGTTAAAACAACTTCCACACCATACATCTCTCCCCCCCCCCAAAGAAAAATCCTGAATGCTGTAGTTTGTTAAGGGTGCTGGGAATTGTAGCTCTGTGAAGGATAATCTACGGTTCCCAGGATTCTTTGAGGGCAGCCAAGTGCTTTAAAATATATGGATGTGATTATTGTGGTGACTTTTGAAAAATCACTTCCCCTGTTTCAAGTGTTCAAAGTATGAGTTGCCATTGCTTATGTCGCCAAAGAGGGAGGCATCAGCAGGCTTGAAAGCTGCCTCATATGGAGTCAGACTGCTGGTGCATTTAGCTTGGTTTGGGGCAGCCGGTGTGCAGGGGTGGACTTTGGTAATATTTAGTAAAACGGCGCCTTGGGTGAGGCCAAATTTGGCTCCCCCAAATGGATCTTCTCAGTTATGGATCTTCTCAATTTTGCGCCACCTCGGCTTGCTGCCCTGTGCGGGTGAACCACCCACACTGCCCTCAATTTGGTGTTCTTCAGAGATGTAGAACTACAACGCCCATCAGCCCCAGCCAAAATGGCCAGGAGCGTTGGAAGCTGTAGTCAAGGAACATTTGGCAGGTGCCGTGATAGCAGCCTGGGCAAAATCAGATAGGCGGTCTTTCCCAGCCCTAGCTAGAGATGGAGAGGATTTAACTTCCAGAGACCTTCTGCAGGCAAGGTTTGCGGTATCCAGATTTACATATAAGCTAAACAAGCTATAGCTTAGGACACTACTCTCTTGGGCACCCCCCCAAAAATTAAAGAGGGAAAAACTGGATGTACATTTCCAAAAATATAAGATAAAAAAAACCAAATAAAATAAAACTCACATACAGCAACAGTGTTTTGTGTTGTGTAGGCTCCTATGATGTACCGGTAAGTAATGGGCCCCGCCTGCTAGCCTGCTCCCTAAAATATCACTGCTTTACTCATTTCTATATATAGGATGCCTACATTCTGCATGGCAACATGTGCAAATGGCTTTAGATACCTATTAGGTCCATAAATTACCATACAGCATATATTCAACACAAAAAGCAGCGACAATTTGTCGTTGACAAAGGACAGCTGGACATATAAAGGGCCCCATTACCTTCAGTAGCTTAGGGCCTCATCAAACCTAAATCTGGCCCTGGGTATGCCCCCTCAGCTCTTCCCATTCAGTTTAAAAGGCCGGGAAAGTTTTGAGGGCGATTCCCTTCCCACAGACATTTCTAAATGGCACCTCTGCTACTCTGGATCGATTTGTGAGCTGAAGCCGTCAGCCATCACACCCTGCATGCTTGGAGAAGGTGATGCAACATATGTGTAACGAATTAGTACAGAGCCAGGCCTGTGTACAAGAATGGGTGGAGGAGGGGGGTGGCAGTCATGTGGATAGTGGGGGGGGGGGAGCCGCTTTTAGCCATGATTTATGCTTCCCGTACCCCCTCCTGGGGTGGCAATGTCTCCAACCACCTGGCCTCTGGGATGCGAAAGAAGTGTCAAAGTGTAAAATCTAATAAACATGTGAGGGGCGGATCAGCCCCTCCAACTTCCACATCGTAGGGCTGGGAGAATTGAATTTCTTATTTCAGTATAACCCCCCAGCCCAGCTTTATCTAAGTTTGCTTTAAGCGCTGTGCTGTTGATGTGTCAATCTCTAAAGCAGGATGGGTCCCAAAAACGCCCCGATTAATTTCTTGGCTGCGTTTACATAACTGCACTGGCTTAAAACATAGCAAGGTTGTGTGTTTTTTTCTCAGTTCGAACTGGAGCTGGTTTGTTATGTTAATAATAATTTTTATCATTTATACCACGCCCATTTGTCTGGGTTTCCCCAGCTACTCTGGGAGTCTTACAGCATATCTGAAAACATCAAGCATTAAAAACCTCCTGATACAGGGTTGCCTTTAGATGTCTTCTAAAAGTCGTGTAATTCTTTATCTCCTTGACATCTGAAGGGTGGGCATTCCACAGGGAAGGTGCCACTACCGAGAAGGCCCTCTGTCTGGTTTAGTGTGGGAAACACCTCAGAATGCAGTACTTCATAAGAAATTATTGGATAGATGTGGATTGTGGCTAAAGTTGTGTGACTTAGGGAAAGGAGATAGATAATTCCCTTTCTCCCCACATACAAGAAGATATGGGGTGAGGGCAGCAGCAGCAAAAGTAATTTTTATCCTGCACGGTGATAGAGTTTGAGCCATCTCTTACATCTTCCCCCAAACCCTTTGGGAAGGGCCTGTTTCTCCCAGTCTGTGGGGAAAAGTGCCCCATGCAGGGACTAAGATCTCTTTCACAGCCAGAACTTGAAAGGAAATTCATTCATTCCCAAGAAAGCTATAGTGTAAGGGAGCATGAGATAAAGCAGCTTCAAATGCCAAAGTCCCTTGAATCAACACTACTAACAGAAATGGAAATCTACTTGCTGGTGGTGGGATGGAGATGTTTTAAATGAGTTACTTTCTAAGAGAGAGAAATTACAGGGGTTCATGTCAAACGAGGATCTGCCATGAAAATTACAAATTGACCTTAGGTCAGTCACTCTCTCTCTGTTGCAGATGAATCCACCTAACAGGCTTGCTGTGATTATAAAATTGAGGAGTGTGTGCGCATATATATATATATATATATATATATATATATATATATATGCCTCCTTGAAGGAAAGTTGAACAATAAAGTTGGAGCCTTTCTAAAAGTTGTGCCGTCTCCCTCACCTGTTGTTTCAGGTTTGCATGAACTTTCATAGTTACAGAGTGGTGTGCAAATAGCGCTCTGTCCATGCTCAGTGTCCCTTTCATTCTTATTATTGCATCATGTGTCTCCAGGCTGAGCCTTTGCAAAAGAGTTTCATGTTTGGAACACTACCTTTGAAAACAACTTTGGGGGCTAAATTCTTGGGAGCGGCTGTTGAATGACTGCCCTGGAGCAGCACTCCGGCCTCTTGAGTTAAAACCAAACAAGGAAGGCTTTCAAAAATATATGTGCGCAGATCAGCTTTTGTCTGGGTGGTTTCCAGGAGATGCCAGAAATGCTCCTTTGGTTGCTGGTTGCATTTGTATCGAGTCCAGACAGGCTGCACCCGTTTGGTTGTGTGAATTGAGTTGTGTGAATTGGGCTTCAGCAGATATCAGATAGTACCTAATGCTTCCCGTTCCCTCACCCCACAGAAATTTGAGTTCTCTTGTTTTGCAGAAACTTGGGGGGTTAGTTGGCAACGCTGCATCCTCACATCCCTCCCTAAAACAACAGCTTTTCTTTTGTGTTTGACAAATGATTTATTGAAGTTCCAGATGTTTTCGAAACCCCTTTTTTCCAATTTGTCAAAATAGCCTTTGCTACTGGAAGGAGCGGGGTGCAGGAGAAGGAGCTGTAATAATAATAATAACAACAACAACAACAACAACAACAACAACAACAACAACAACAACAGGAAGAATAAATTGGTTCCTTCTCTCTCTTTAGTGGCTGTGCCAGTTTTTCAACCATAATGATAGAGCCGCCAACATCCGCCCACACCCCAGACTCAGCTTTTAAGTGTTTTTTTCCCCTTCCCTGCCCCTCCATGGCAGGTGTGAAGACAGAACGGTTGTCAGTGGGGATGTTTAGAGTTTCAGAGAGGGGCGTAAAATCGAATTTGGGACGTTTCGCCCTTTGCAGTGGAAAGGGAGAGGGACGGCTTTTATGCGGAGCATTTGAAGCATGCAAAAAAGAACAGAACAGCAGTTGTACTGGTCGAGACTAATGGGGAATACCTGTGATTCATTCCTTTAAAAAGAGGGGGACTCACTCCAGTAGCAGCAGCAGCAGCAGCACACAACACAGCTTGAAAACCACACTTCCTCACACACACACACACACACACACACACCCCAGCCAAAGAGTGTAGGAAGCAGTTGTGTTTCCTGCCTGGCAATAGAAATGCACTCTGCACATGCTCAGAGACATTTCTCCTCTGGTTTTCTTTCTTTCTGCTCCTCCTGCTTCCATTTAGCTTGCGAGCACTTGGGGGCCAGTGATTGCTTTTTCATGTCGTTTGCTGGTTGGAGTGTTGAGTTAGGACCCAGGACACCAGAATGTAAAAATCCCCATTCAGTCATGAAGCACAAAGGGGGACTTTGGGCCAGTTGGTGTCTCTCGGCCTAACATACCTCGCAGAGTTGTAGTGAGGATGAAATAGGGAGCAGAACCAGGTGCACCACCTTGAGCTCAAGGCAAGGCCTGCATGATGCTACAAAACTGCCGAAACTGAGTGGGTCTTTGGGGCTAGTCAGTGCCTGTCTGGAAAACTCAATCTTAAGTTCCCTCATGGAAGAGGA
This sequence comes from Podarcis pityusensis, assembly GCF_964106645.2. Taxonomy (NCBI): domain Eukaryota; kingdom Metazoa; phylum Chordata; class Lepidosauria; order Squamata; family Lacertidae; genus Podarcis; species Podarcis pityusensis. Next base: position 37,756,170 of record NC_138038.1, read on the forward strand.
GCAAGGCAGAAAAGGAACAAATGAGAAGCTGTTCAATGCAAAGTAAATCAGCTCCTGCCAGCCAGTGTTTCATGGCCATTAAACTAGTAGAGGAAGATCATCTCTGTGTCCCTTTGCTGGGAGATGTGCACTGTAAGGTCTTGTTGTATGCGCTGTGCAGGAAGGAGGGAGACCCGCACTCGGGGCTGATGAGAAGCAAATAACTGATTGATTCGATTTACTATATTCCTGTGCTGCTTTTCATTCACACGACTCGCAAAGCAGCTTGCAAACAATAAATAACAATGACATAGTAGAACATCACAAATACAACACAAATTGTATCGAATAATGAACAAATCATCAGCAAACAATTAAAATTTATATAAAAAAGAAACTATTAACGGAGCAACTAAAAAAACAAGCTAAACAGCACACTTCCACTTTCTTTGGTGTATCTTATACAGCTCTGTTATCACAAGCACCAACTAGCGATGTCAATTGGAACTGCGATTACTTTTCAACTCAGACCCCACATATTACATTTACACTTTGGGGCTTCTTGGTGGTGGCTCTCCGCTTGTGAAAGTATTTTTGATTGAGATGCTTCTGTCAGTTTTTTTAGCATGTAAAGACTTATCCATTTGCTCAGGCATTTGCGTAGCATCAAGAGCATTTACTGACTGAGAGTATGGCAGCTTTTGTAATCTTGTGTTTCTTGCCGCTGCTCTAATTGTGATGTGGATTAATAGTTTTGATTGCTTTTAGCTGATTTTGTATCCTTGTGTATTGTCACCTAAGTGTTGTATGCTACTGGAATCTATTAGGGACCTAGAAATCTGCCTTGTACTGAATCAGGCTGCTTCCAGACAACCTGTTTATCGAGCATTTATCCTGAATTCTTTTTGCAAGGAGATTAGATGGCATTGGCTATTTAATAAGCATTCATCCTAATTTCTTTGTAAGGAAGTTACATTGTTACTCTGGCATGGATGCTTTAGCTGGGCTTGAACCTGTGACTATTTGCATACAAAGTACAAATGCAACCACACTGAGCCACAGCCATGATGAAAGTTGAGCTGTAGATATGCCAAATAAATAAATAATTAAAATTCGGTGGGATGACTGCCGAGTGCTTGCTTTTAAGTGTGACTAAATACGGTTTGATTATATTCATATTTAATCCAATTAAATCACTGCAGACGGATTAGGTGTTATTTATGTTCTGGCTGTTCTGAATATCTCTCTCTCTGTCTGTCTGTCTCTCTCTCTCACACACACAGACAAACACACACAATGGTGTACTTTAGGGTCCCCTTGTCACCCCATTTCTGGCTAGAGCCTGGTCATCCAATTTCAGGAAAGTTATTGCAGAGCAGACTCCTACTCATTACTCTCTTGGGATTTTGGGGTGTTTTTTTTTAAATCCACGTGGATGGCCAGTTCCAACACATGTCAGACCCCTAGACCTCCATGGGAGAAATTACAAAAGCAATCCTTGCTGAAGAGGGGAAGATTATGGGGATGGGGGTGCAACCGTGCCTGGGAACAAGGAACTGCCTGCCAGTCAGTGAGAAGGAGCCACACACACTGCAGGAGACAGAAGAGACCTCCCTGGTGGCTGAGGAATGCTCCGCAATCAAAGCCCCCCAGGCAATTAGTGATTAGTGTGTGTGAGGGGGGAGAAATCAGAGACAAGACAGAGGCATCACTTTCCTCTCTTCCAAGGATTATCCCCTATCAAGGGAGAAGAAACAGGAGATCAGGCTTCTAGGGTCGCCAGACCTCCATCAGCGCCTCAGCCCATCCCATAATTGACTGTCTCACTTGAATCTCAAACCTTATTCAGGACTGTCATAAAATAAAATAAAAACACACCCCAAAGCAGTCAATCACAGATTTCACAGTTTGTGGCTTATAGTGTCTTCTCTAATCCCCACACATTGCGTGTTTTTACAAAAATGACACACTAAAAGTGCATTTAGTATCTCCTAAAGGCGTTTGGTTAGACGAGGATAACCGTGTTCTTCCAGGGGTCCAGTTTGGGAATCTGGAAAGTTCATTAACTCTGGATTTTTGCCAGGTATTACCCATCAAATGGCCTGTTAGATATTGCTCTAGTTTAGGGTTCGTGATTTTGCCTTACAGTCTTGCTCTTTCCAGATTCCATCCTAGCTCTGTTCCAGCCCTCCAGACCTGCGAAGTTTTGCCCTGGCTCCTGCTGGCTCCACTCCCTAACCAATCAGCTTCTGCCTTTGTTCCGGGGGGGGGGGGCATGTGTCCTACTATTTGGCCTCCTGTTTGAAAGGTTGAAGAACCCCCAGAAAGGCGAGCAGGAGGGGTCTTGAAGTTTCCCATTAAAAGTTAGCAGCACCAGGGCAGCAAACTGAGAAGGCACAGAGGACACTAGGTCACAATCTCCCTCACTATGCTGTATTTTATTTCTATTTAAATGATGCCTGTTATTTCTAACTTTGCATCTGTACACATGCAAATTTTGTGCAAATGTGTCAACTCTTGGGGTGGGTATATTTTCTCATTTTTTGGCTATGCATTCAGTGGTAACCCTGCCAGCTTCCTACAAGCCCTGCCCTCTGATCAGCCAGCTGTTGCCCTGATTCTTCCTCTGACCTCTCCCACAGGTTGTTTCCAGCTGGCATGGTTATATGGTCAGCATCTCTAAATTAAAAAGTTGGCAGCTTTACTTCTTTCTGCATGTACGAATGGCTGCAAAATGTTGTATGGACACATGTAAAGAAGGAATCTTGTAGGAGCAGATGTGCTCTGCCTGGAAAGCATTATTAGTCTTCCCTCGGCCTGGATTGCCAGGAATGGGGAACCTGTGGCCCCCCAAGATGTTGTTTGGACTCCAGCACCCATCATCAGGCCCAGCCAGCATGGTTAATGGCCAGGGACGGTGGAATATGTAGTCCAGCAACATCTGGAGGACCGTACTGAGCAAGTTAGGAAGCACTAGATAGAATTACAATGATATCATCTGTGAGTTAGGTGTGGGTGTATCTGGAACCCCTAAGATATATCTTCACTGGGTCTTTGGGTGCAAGTTATGTCACAGCTGGAGATTTAAATATTGGTAGTGATATGTGGATGGTACATGTCAAAACTTGTCAAATGAATGTGTTTTGTGTGTTGCTTGCCTTTATTTAAAAACAACAGCAACACACACACACACACACACACACACACAAACAAAATGACAAATAATGAACAATGACAGCCAGGCACAATCTGGTTCACATTAATCAACAAGCTGGTGTTAGGCATAAGAATAAGCCAGCCAAGACCCCCTGTGTTGCGAACACAAAAATCTGGGGTTATGCCTATCTGAGCGTCACTACCCTGCTACTGCCTCTGGAGCTCCGACTTCTTTCAGCATGTTCACTGCTAAATATATGAATAAGTCATGAATATAACCAGGCATATCTGTGCTGTGGTTTGGACTTTATACTTATTTTGGAAGGCATGTTGCCTCAAGCTTGAATCATTCTCTGTTTGATAGACCATCGAAAAAATCCCCTACTTTGGGAAATTCTCTGAAGTCACATTAGTTGGTGTTACCTTGTATATATTGTATGCCACTTGACTCTGAATGAAGATACAATTTAGTCGCTATATAAAGTGTTGTAATCAAATTATTAGCCTGTCGTGTTGCTTTTAGGTTGCCATAAGAATAAGCCAGGCAGCATTTCCTTCTGGTTTTAACCCTGAGGGACGAAGGTGGTGCTGTGGGTTAAACCACAGAGCCTAGGACTTGCTGATCAGAAGGTCAAGCGGTTCGAATCCCCGCAACGGGGTGAGCTCCCGTTGCTCAGTCCCTGCTCCTGCCAACCTAGCAGTTCAAAAGCACGTCAAAGTGCAAGTAGATAAATAGGTACCGCTCTGGCAGGAAGGTAAAAGGCATTTCTGTGCGCTGCTCTGGTTCTCCAGAAGCGGCTTAGTCATGCTGGCCACATGACCCGGAAGCTGTACGCCGGCTCCCTCAGCCAATAAAGCGAGATGAGCGCCGCAACCCCAGAGTCGGCCACGACTGGACCTAATGGTCAGGGGTCCCTTTACCTTTTTAAGGATCAATAAGGAACACAGAGAAAATTGAAAATCTGACCTATCCTAACCCACAGACGAGGACTCCTCGATCCCTAGGTTTGGTCGTTGCTAAAAGAAGCCTGCCGCTGCCCCATAGAGAGGGGACAAATTTTTCTCCATTTCCTCTCACCCTCCATACTTTTTTTCTGCCCTGAAGTGCAATGGTTGTGGCCTCCTTGGGGAACTAATATGTTTACTCAACCCCCAGCTGTGCTGGCACGCAGGGAAAATTGAGAATTTTGGCTTATCATAATCCCACAAATTAGCACTCCTTGAGCAGTCATTTATTTTTGGACGCACACCGCTCTCAAGTTATACCCTCCTCTCTCTCCACACCCACACCCACACACTAATAACCAGATGCAACCCCTCATTGCTTATTACCTCCTCCCTTTATTTCTCTCCCCCACCCCCAGCCCTTGGGACTGGGTTAATTCCCATTCGTGCCTCTACTGTGAAAAGGGGGTTTAAAGTTAGTTTCTCATGCTCATTAAATTCTCATCTATTTGGCTCTTTGGGCCTAGTTTCTAGATTGAAGCGGGTCGTTGAGATATGTGTGTGTGTGAATTATTGTTCCATGAATGATCACAGAGCAAAGAACAGGTGCAGCAACAACTTGCAGGGTGTGTGTGTGTGCGCACACAAATTCACCTCCCTACTAGTGATTACCAGGGAGTGGCCACCCGCAGGGGCATCCTATTTTGGGGCTTCTACAAATACCCTGTGTATTTAGCAGTATCATACCGCTTTAAGCAGTCCTGGCTTCCCCCAAAGAATTGTGGGAAGTTTGTTAAGGGTGCTGAAGAGTTCTCAGGAGACCACAGATCCCCCTCACAGAGCTACAATTGACAGAGTAGTTTAACAGTCCTCTTCGCAGGGAATTCTGGGAACCGTAGCTCCATGGGTCACATTTTCCCAGTGGCAAAATATTGTACTTTGAACATTAGGAAAATGTGGCATTTTGCAAGAGGAGTGAGATGTTGGGGGGGGGGGTTAGATTGCATGCAGCAGAATAACAGCCTCACATTTATTGCGTTTTACATATAGTAGTCCTTAAGAGGATGAGAGAGAGAAAAAGTGGGGAAAGGATGGAATTGGGCCCCTGTGGGCATCCATCTCATGATGGTATCAGGTGGTCATACACAATCCCACTTTCAAAACTGTTTGCACCTGCATAAGTTTTGGGGCAGACATACTGCTCTGTTTCCAATCCATGCATGTCCCATAGCTTCCTGCTGAAATCCTGCAGCTAATTATACCAGAAATGTTCCAGTCATTCCTGCCTCTGGCTTTTGTTGTGCTATTGTGCATGGGCTTAGCCGGGGGGAGCAGCTACCCCCCAATCAATAAAAACCAATAAAATACATAGCAAACTGAGGTTCTGCCCCCTCCAACAAAAGGCCTGCCCCCCCCACAAAAATCCTGGCTACGCCCATCCTATAGAGTACCCTCCCCCAGATGGCAATGGCATGATAACTTTGGGGGAGCATCACTGCACAACTAATAAAGCAGAAAGATGTGTGGATGGTCCAGGATGAATACACCACTATTACTGCATCAGGGACATGTTGCAGAATATACCCTCAAAAAGGCACCAGTCTAGGAAAGCTCTACGTTGTTGGAGAAATAGTGGGGGTAAACTAGACAGAATGGGGAGAGATGGTTGTTACTGCAGATATTAATATCGCGTAGCGTGAAGCAACTGGATGCATGAAAACTGACTCCTTTTGCTATAATACATTGTCTATATCCGTAAGTTTGATTCAAGCTTTAAGTGCAGAACTTTCTTCAAAACAGAACAAAAACATTAAAGATACATCCAAATAATTCCATACAATATCTTGTGCATGTTCGGCACAGGCTCAGCATCTTATAAGAAACAAAAGATAATTCCAAACCGACCTAGAAACAAATTTCTCTCTCCCTTTAGCCTGGAGTGGCAGTCACATTCCAGAGAGGCTCACTTTCATATCCTTACTCCCACAGAGCCTGAGAACAAAGACTACAGCCACCACCCTTCCAAGGTGGCAAATTTGTAGTTCAATAGCCTCCCATGTGATCTAAAGTTAAACACCTCATCAGAACTAGCAAAGAACAATGATAGTTAATTATCAACCCATCTAGGAGCTCAGAAAGCTTAATATAACTCCTGGGAAATCCCCAGGTTAAAGCCTTCAGCAATACACATTCAGGTATTCTCCATTTCTGTGTGAATTAAGCAATTATACATAACAATTGTGACCTTTTCTTCTTCCCTGATTGTCAACAGCAGTCCAACTACAACCATTATCTCCCTCCTTCTTTTCCAGGTGATGTATAGTTAGCTTTCAACTCTTGGCTCATTCCCCTCCTGCCCCCCTAGAGATGCTTCACTTCCCATGGGGCTTTGCAGTTTTCCTCCCATTCCTCCTGGGCCTGGCGTCGGACCCTCGCGATCCCTGCTACGATGCCAACCATCACCCGCACTACTGCCTCCCTGAACTCTCCGAAGTGGCCTCAGGGCGCCTGGTGGAAGCATCCAGCACGTGCGGGAACCCTCCCGGACGACTGTGCGCCTTCCGAGACTCTGCCGACCCAGCCTCGAAATTCTGCCAGCGCTGCAAAGAAAACGCCCACTTGCCAGAGTTCCTCACCGACGCCGAGGGCAGCGCCACTTGCTGGTGGTCCCAGCCGGCGGCTAACGCTACACTGACTTTGGCTCTAGGGCGCCGGGTGGAAGTTCTCTACGTGGCTCTGCGGTTCTGCTCCCCACGGCCAGAATCCCTTGCAATTTACAAGTCGATGGACTACGGGCGCACCTGGGTGCCCTTCCAGTTCTTCTCCACCCACTGCCGGCGGCGTTACCATTTGCCACCAACCACCGCCATCCTGAAGGCCATGGAGCACGAGGCGGCTTGTGTCGAAGCCCAAACGGCCCCCAAGCCTCTGACTGGGGGGCTGGTGGCCTTTATGCCCCTGGCAGGCCGTCCCTCTGCCAGGATGTTTGAGTACAGCCCCGTGCTCCAGGACTGGGTCACAGCCACCGACCTCCGCGTGTCGTTTGACCGCATGCACCCGACACGGACGCTGGGGTTGCGGAGGAAGGAGGCGTCCTACGGAGTGGCCGAGCTGCAGGTTGGGGCCCGGTGCAAATGCAATGGACACGCCTCGCGGTGCACAGCCGGCCGGGACGGAGGGGCGCCCCAGTGCGAGTGCCGCCACAACACAGCCGGGCTGGAGTGCGACACCTGCAAAGCCTTCTACTGGGACAGGCCCTGGCAGCGGGCGACCCCCAAAGACGCGCATGAGTGTGTGGGTGAGGCAGAGGGAGAGGCTGAGCGTGCAAGGCCGAGAGTTACTGTGTGTCCACAGCCGGGCTGGGCTGCTCATTTAGAGCTCATCCACATTTCTAGGCACAAATTTTCCTGGTCCGTGTCTGAGTGGGTTTCCTCTCCAGAGCGGCGGTTCTCAGAGGGGCTTAACAATCAATCCCTCTTCACAGGGAACTTTGGGAATTGTAGTCCTGTGAGGGCAATAGGGGTCTCTGAACAGCCCTTAAGCAGCTACTGCTCCCATAATTCCATGGGGGTAGCCATGGCTGTGGCATCACAGCATTTTAAATTTACGGTGTGATTGTGGCCCAAGTTTCCTTGGGCCCCCTCTTCCAAGATTTAGCTTTGTGTATTAGATCGTAGCCCTGCTCACATTCTTACAACCACGTTTAACAGCCTTGAGGGCTTTTGCAGCACAATTCCATGTATCACAGAACTGTAGAGTTGGACAAGACTGCAAGGATCATCCCACAGAGGGACAATTTAATTTTTAAGGGGGGCTGTTTGAGAATGAGTTATTAACAGTTAATGGCCTTTTAGGCTTCCTCCACGTGAATAGGAGTTCACTTTTTGAATAATAACAATTATATGTCACGGGGAGGGGGGCATCAGGATTTTAGAGATGCTTAGGTGGGGCATGGCCATAAAAAAATTGGGAACCACTGATTTCTAGTCCAATCCCCAGCTATGAAGGGATCCTTTTGCCCAATGTGGGGCTACAAGCCATGACCCTGAGTCTCATGCTCTACCAACTGGGCAGAGATTGGGAATCTCAGGCCAGGGGAGCCAGATGTGGCCCTCCAGGCCTCTCAACCTGGCCCCTGGGGCTTTCTCCAGGCCACACCCACTCCCCAAGCACACATCCCACTTGCCCTGCTTTCCACCCCTCCTTGGGTGTTTTTGCCTGGCTAGAATGTGTCCTTGCTTCTTGCTTGCCTGGATGAAAGGAAGGCAGAGGTATGCGAGCGTGTGAAGAAACAAGCCACTGTACAAAAGAATACTTAACATTCATTGCTCCACCCACTTTTGCTTCTGGCCCCGCCCACCACTAATTTGTGGCCCCTGGGTGGTTGCCTAGAAGAGAATGTAGCCCTCAGGATGAACAAGTTTCTCCACCCATGGTTTAGAGTATTGGACCATTTTCACTGGTGCAGACAAACACTATTATAATCCAGGCTCTCGGACAAAGGTGTACCCTGACTACTGGCAGGGCCGGCCTTTGTTCAAGGAGAAACTGGGGACTGGGGCATGCATCTACAGAGGTGAGGGGCTCCAGGGGTGCAGGGGGTGATGGGGGTTCTTGGGTGGGGAAGAGATTTCCACAGGGTTGGGAGGGGGCAGCTGGCAGAGCTGACAGACCCCTTTCCTGCGTCCTCAGCTTGCGACTGCCACCTCCACTCCCACCGCTGCCGGTTCAGCATGGAGCTCTACGAACTCTCGGGGCGCCGAAGTGGTGGGATCTGCTTGAACTGCCGCCACCACACGGCAGGGCGCCACTGCCAGTACTGCCTGCCAGGCTTCAAGCGCGACCTCAGCAGGCCCATGGAGAGCAGCAAGGCCTGTAAAGGTGAGTGGGGTTTGTAGGGGCAACACACCAGTGGAGCCCGAAAACAGCAGACAAATGAAGGGGACGTACCTGGGTGGGCTTAGCCCTGTCCAAAAAGCCACAAGGGAAATAAGAGAAAGTGAGGGCACAGCCTCCTGACAGCCTGGATTTATTTGTCCCTCACGCTGCCCGGAATTCTGGAAAAAATTGTATCTGTGTAAGGTTTCAGGGAATTTTGATCTCCTGCTCCCCTAAAATGGCCACACTTCGAATTAGGGAGAATCAATGAGAGTTAGGCTGCTACTAGATGGGTGTTTATCGTGGAATGAATACTGTGCATGCACATACTTTTCTTTTTTTAATGTTGGCATCATCAAAGCACCAGCCCACATTATTTTCCATATTTAATCTGGATTTCACCATCAGAAATCCATTAAGTAAGAGCAACCCACTGTATTTCTGCAGTCACCACTGGCGTGGAAGCTTGTTAGTGCGTTTGGGGTGGGCAGTTCAGTGAGTGGTCCCTAGAGCCATACACCCCTTCCTCCATTTGCTCCTGAGCACAGCTTCGTCCCTTTGTTTTTGACATCTCACATGATATGAGCTGGGCTGTTTCCACTGTTTGCCACATTCTGAAGGCATGTCAGAATTGAACAATCCACGTTGTAGGGGGTATTCTCTCAGGATCTCAGCACGTGGGAGGAACTATCTTGGAGGCTGTCAGCACCTAACCCACCTCACAGGGCTGTTGTGGGGAATTAAATGAAGGGGAGAACCATGTACACCACCTTGTTCTCTTTGGAGAAAAGGTAGGATATAAAGAAATTTATTTTTTTTAAAAACAGTATGCTACCTCTGTCAGTGTTATATCTTCAAAACCTGAAGATCACAAGTCAAGTTAGCAACCTTCCCCCTTCCACGGAGGGAAAAGTCCTTCAGCTATCTTCTGTGTAAGTTGATGTGACCTTCATGGCTTCTTCCACCAGGGCATCTTCGGAAATGTAGTTTTATGAAAGTCCTCAGAATTCTCAGAGATCCTTGAGCTTTCTCATTAGAGTTCCTTGGGTGGGGAATGCCGTGATATTTACAGTGGTAGCATAGGCATGTCTGAACCCTTTCGATTTTGGAGTCTACAACTTGAGACTTATAACCTTTACCTAAGTTGTGTGTGGCAGGAGGGGTGGTGGAGAGGAGAGAGAGTGTTAACAGGCCCTCCGCCTGGGGCACAACAGTGAGAAAGTCTACACAGCATTGGAGTAACTAACAATGGCACCTTCTCAGAAGACCATGCTGGGAGAGGGAGGGGCAGACCAGATTCAGAGAAGCTCTCAGCATTCTAAGCCACTAACACCATCTCCCCATTTTGTTCCCTCTTCAGCCTGCCAGTGTCATCCCATTGGTGCGGTTGGCACCATTTGCAACCAGACGACAGGGCAGTGCCAGTGCAAGAATGGAGTCACCGGCCTGACCTGCAACCGCTGTGCTCCAGGTTTCCAGCAAAGCCGAAGCGCCCATGCCCCCTGCATGCGTAAGTGCGGCCACTTTTCCTGAATCCTGCTTAGAACCAGCCGTTCATGACGGTTCAGTCAAAACGGCTATGACACCCATCTGAGCCGCTGCTTAACTCCTGGAGGTCAGAAACCTCCATTTCTGGATGTTCAGAACTGAGTACTGATGCTTGCGTACCCAAAATGGTATCACCCGTGCTGAACAGAGTGGTTTCAGCAGCCTTTTGCAGAAGTGCGATATGAAGTGCGGGGAGGGGGGGAGGCTAACAGAGACACACACCCCACAAAACACCCCAATGGGGACTGGGCACGCTCAGTAGCCACAGAATGCTGACTGAGGCTGTGTACGTACAATATTACAGTTTACTCCAGCTCCAGTGCACACCCACAGCTAGCGTCTGAAGCCAAGTACACATAACGTTAGCCACAATCCATATGCGCCTTGTAGCTTCTTGAGAAACATCACTGTTGATGCATTTTCCTCAAACCAGCTGCCATCTGGTTTGAAAACGTAAGCCACAGTTGAGCTGAGGTGTGTACGTCAAAGATAGCTATTGCACATGTGCAGATGACATCTTCGTTGGAGTTGCGGTGGGGGTGGGGGCTGTTGCAGGCATGGGGAAACAAAGCAGGGAACAAGCATCAGATGAAGACATCCTCTCCCCCTCGCTGGTGTGTACAGCAAATTTTTAAAAGAAAGTCTTGAAATGCAGTGAGAGGGGCTTGGCATCGGTGCATTTCAAGCTGCTAATGTGGACATAGCCTGATGGTTGGGGGGAAATGACAATAAATCCTGTTGGGAGGAAAAAATAGAATAGAGTATCCTATGGGGGGGATGGCAGACTGGCTGGGAAACTGAGTAGGAGCACTTAACACGTCCGTAACATAGACTACATCTTGGGACCCTTTATTTTCTACCCAGTGCCTGGTTGTGGGCATCTGCATATGGTTTTCAGTACAATAAAAACAGAAAGTCTTAAAAACAAAACAAAAACAAAACACCCTCAAAAACAGGGGGAAAAGTTCCACTCTCGGTAACAAAATACAACTTCCAAAAGATTAAGTTAAAGTAAAGCACTCAATTGTACGTTATGTACTGAATTTGTAGGTTGTACAAACATAAAGATAAACTTTAAATATTCCATAAAATAAAATATACACTACAGGCAAATATTAAGAATGCAGTCCTATAATCTGCTTATGGGCCAAATGCCTGTTAAATGTAAGTGCTCCTTAAAGGAATCATCCAGGCACATTCAACATAAAATCCTCTTCAGTGACCAGACATTTTGTAATCTAACACAATAGTATCTATAAAGAATAGTGGTTAGTGCTGTACCTCGGCTGCGGTGGAGGGTGGGGGGGAAGGCTTAAACACATGGACACATCCCAAGACATTCTCTTATCATAAAGATTTCAGAACTGGAGTATATATGAAACTTCTCCAGTGCAAGGTATTTAAATCCTGCACAGGAAATGAAAATATAAATTCTTGGAATTAAAATAAAGTATGCACGCTGTAAGCGGTGCATCCTTAATATTTGTCCGCTGTATATATTTCACCTTATGTTATATTATGAGTTTGTTTTTATGTTAGCATAACCTACAACTGAGAATGTTTTACCTTAACTGGGTCTTTTTGAAGTTTTGAAAACTCAATAAAGTTGCTGCCGCCACCTCACTGCTGTATTCTGTTCAATATGGTACCAAGGCAATATCCTTTTCTATATTAAAAGTTTCATAAGCTAGCCCTATCTTTCGCCTGATCCCAGTGTAGTAATATATCAGCGACTATATTTTTCAGTGGTTGCCCATTTGTGGGATGCTGTCTCCAGGGAACCACGACTCGCATTGTCATTGTCAATTTTTAGGAGCCAGAGTAAGACATTTTTATTTACCCAAGCTTTGGGTGGTTAAATTAGCCTCTATTGCACAGCTCATCTTTTAGTGGGGTGAGGTAGGAATTGTCTTCCTTATGGCATTGCTGGGTGAGTATTTTAGGAATTTTGTGCCATGTGTTATTTTCTTCAATTTGGCTTTTAATTGATTTTCTCTGTTTGTATTTTATGTTGCTGTAATGTTGCTTTGATATATTTTGTTGTTGTTGTTGAATAAAGAGCCTAATGCAATAAGGCCTCATCAGCACTATCTCTATCTATCTATCATCTATCTATCTATCATCTATCTATCTCAGTATCATACCATTTTAAACAGTCATGACTTCCCCCAAACAATCTTGGAAAGTGTAGTTTGTTAAGGATGCTGAGTTTTAAAGAGGCCTCTATTCTCCTCACAGAGCCTAGGACTTGCTGATCAGAAGGTTGGTGGTTCGAATCCCCGCGACGGGGTGAGCTCCCATTGCTCGGTCCCTGCTTCTGCCAAACTAGTAGTTCGAAAGCACGTGAAGTGCAATTAGATAAATAGGTACCACTCCAGCGGGAAGGTAAACAACATTTCCGTGCGCTGCTTTTGGTTCGCCAGAAGCAGGTTTAGTCATGCTGGCCACATGACCAGGAAGCTGTACGCTGGCTCCCTCGGCCAATAAAGTGAGATGAGTGCCGCAACCTCTGAGTCAGTCACGACTGGACCTAATGGTCAGGGGTCCCTTTACCTTTACCTTTATTCCCCTCACAAAGCAACAAGACCCAGGGTGGTTTAACAGTCAAGCCTTCTTCCCTGTGAACTCTGGGAATTGTAGCTCTCTGAGGGGAATAGCATACCCTCCAACATTTCTCTGATGAAAATTGGGACGTCCCATTCCATAATAATAATTTTACTATTCATACCCCACCCATCTGACTGGGTGGAGTATAAAACATTAACATTAAAAAAAAAACAACTTCCATACACAGGCTGCCTTCAAATGGCTCAGGGGTTGGAAAACTCTGTACTACGGTTACCATATGTCCGTAATTTCTCTGACATAGCCGGCAAATTGGCGTCGGAAACAGTGTCCGGGCGGAAACCGCTGAAATGTCTGGGGAAATGCGAGCGTATGGCAACACCTATGTCAGCAAAAAAAAAAAGGCTCGACAACTTTTGTGTCTGGATTTTCACTTTTTGAAATATGGCAACCCTACTCTGTACCCTCAACATTTCTCCAATGAAAATAGGGACGTCCTAAGGAAAAGTGGGACATTCTGGGATCAAATTAAACCAGGACAGCTTCTCTAAATCAGGGACTGTTCTTGGAAAATAGAGACACTTGGAGGGTCTGGAACAGAGGTTCCTTAACAACCCTCCGCATCCTTAGCAAACTACAGTTCCCAGGATCCTTTGGGGCAAGCCCTGACTGTTTAAAGGGGTATGGTGCAGCTTTAAATGTATAATGCAGAAGAAGAAGAATATCCTACCAATGGTGGTGAACGGAAAGCCCCTCCAATAACCTTTCTGTCACTGTTCTGGAATGAGAAGGCGCTTTGAGAGGCTCTGCCTCCAAGTAGTTGCTAAAACAGGAAATGAGGTCATAGCTGTGGAAGCACATGTGTTCCAGAAAACCTTTGATCTTTTATCTTTCTGCAGGCGATGCTATATCAGGAAATAACTTCATAGGTAGTGTAAAGATCCCATCTGTAATGGAACTGATGCTGAAGCATGTGAGATAGCCAGGCTCTGGCCTTCCAGCAGCGTCATTCAATTCGGGTGTGGGTGATTCATTACTAAAAATAATAATATTCTCTTGAGGTCTCATGTGCAATACTGAGGGTGGTCAGCATCAGTTTGGGTGGGGAGGGTGTGGGTAACACCCGGTCAAATCATGGAATCCAGCATAGAGCTGAGGAATACTGTGAGTGACAAGTTCTTCATCATTCTGTAATCAAAGGCAGAATAACTGATCTAAAAACAAGTTGGTGCAGCTAGACTTAGCTGCAGACATGCCGTGCATTTAAAGCACATGGCTGCCCCCAAATACTGTATTTTTTGCTCTATAAGACTCACTTTTTCCCTCCTAAAAAGTAAGGGGAAATGTGTGTGCATCTTACGGAGCGAATGCAGGCTGCGCAGCTATCCCAGAAGCCAGAACAGCAAGAGGGATTGCTGCTTTCACTGCACAGTGATCCGTCTTGCTGTTCTGGCTTCTGAAATTCAGAATATATTTTTTCTTGTTTTCCTCCTCCAAAAACTAGGTGTGGCTTGTGGTCTGGTGCGTCTTATAGAGCAAAAAATATGGTAATCCCAAGAACTGTAGTTTACCCCTCACAGAGCTGCAGTTCACAGAACACTTAACAAACTACAGTTCCCAGAATTCTTGTCTCACCAAGTTTTTCTGTCTTCTGGGCGAGGAATGTTCTTTACTTTAAAAAATCAAAATCGAATGGCTTCTTCTATATCTTCCCTCCCACAGGGATCCAGGAAGTGATGACAACGACAGTCGCCCCGCCACAGGAGTGGAATGCAGGTGAGAAGGAAGGAGTGGGCAGGGGAGGGAAATGTCATTTTGCTGGAGGGTTTATTTGGGAGGTGGTTTTACACCAGCCTAACCTGATCCATTCAATAGGTACTGAATGTCAGACCCACTGTAAGCCACCGCGAGGACGTGTCCAGATGAACCTGAGGAACTACTGCAAAAAGGATTATGGTAATTCACACTCGTGTCTGAAACCGCAGCTCCCCACACCCTTTCAGCTCTCTGCCACCAACCTCTCTGTGTGAAGTTGTTCTTTACAAATGAGCGAAAAGGAGGTTGAACCCAGAAGCGATGCCAGAGACCTCTGACATAGCTCATTGGGTAGAGCATCAGACTCTCAATCTCAGGTTCGTGGGTTCGAACCCCATGTTGGGCAAAAGATTCCTAAATAGCAGGAGGGTGGTCCCTTCCAACTCTACAATTTTGTAATTCACCTTTTCTCCTCCCCCCCCCCCAAAAAAAACCAGCCAGGGAGCCCTATGGCCATGAACTATCCTAACTGTAGGAAAGATTATAGTTTTGAAATGGGAAACCCTGGGAAACCCCACCTTTAAAGGAAAATGTAAGGTGAGATGTGCAGGCTTGTTCATGACATAGTTCCCACTATCTGCACATCATTGCTGGAAGCACAAGCCTTCTGGAAAGTATTGGGTATTTGTTTTGCAAGGGATGACATGCCCAGCAATGACATCACAGGCTTGAAAATGGGGGCCAGGAGATGCTCCAGCTTCTGGGGAGGGAAGAACAGAACAACTTACAAAGGGGGTGAAAGGTCCCATGTTCAATCCCAGGCATCTCCAGGTAGGGCCAGGAATGGTCCTCTGCCTGAATCCCTGGAGAGCGACAGCCAATCAGTGTAGACAATACTGATGGAGGTGAACCAACCATCTCACTCAGTATAAGCCTTGTGTGTGTGACGCCATAGCTGCAGGGCAACATCATGTTGCGACTTCCCAAGGGTCATTTCTTCCTTTTTCTGCCCCTGCCAGTTCTCCGTGCGCAGCTGTTGTCCATGGAGAAGTCGGGCACGTGGTGGCAGTTCACAGCCTCGGTCCTCACCGTCTACCGCCAGCGCCGGGTGCCCATTCGGCGGGGCGAGCAGCCGCTCTGGGTGCCTGAGCAGGACCTGGCATGCCGCTGCCTCCACCTCCAAGTCGGCAAATCTTACCTGGTGATCGGCAACGATGAGGAGTCGCCCGACCCTGCCCGGTTAATCCTCGACAAAAACAGCCTGTCCCTGCCTTGGAGGGACGCCTGGGCACACAAACTGCGCAGTTTCCAGCAGCAAAGCAGGCGTGGGAAATGTAGACTCAGCTGAATCAGCACGGGGGGGGGGGGGCAGGGAGCTGGGCAGAAGGAAAACAGAGTGAGGGAATGGGGAGGGACAAATGGGTACATTTGGTGATACCCCTCCACTTCCCTTGCTATTAGAGAGCATAAGGGAAACATTTGGATTTTTAAGTGTTAGTGTTACCTCCTCCATCCTCTCCTGTGTGGCAAGTAAGGAACGCTTGAAAAGAAGTCAATGCCCGTGAATCCCAAGGCAACCTGACCTGATCTGCGCCTGTCGAACTGAAAATGTGCCGACTGGAGCGTAATTATCCCTCCGCACGTGTCTGAAATTTACGACGCAGTTCTCTGCTCAAATAATAAATAAATAAATAAATGCCAACATGCATATTTCAAGATAAAGATGCTTTTAGAAATAATGTACATGGAGATAAACGGTGTATTTAAATACGTATTTTGTGTGGGGTTGGTTTATTTATTTCAGTTGCAGGTTAATGTGGTAATGAGGATGGAACAGACTTGCAAATGAACAGGTAAATTGGACATGCGTGTCTGTCCATCAGCAGAGGGGAAAGTACCACCCCTTTGAGGGGGGAGGGGCTGAGGAACTTCATTTTCACAATGCGTTTTGGAGATCAGCATCCCTATCTTGCTGTCATGTCTACCAGGTGGTTTGCTCTGAGTCGACGGCTGCTCTAAAGGAGGAGGGAGATACGTTTTGGGTTGGGTGTTGTTGATGCGCTGTAGCAGTGGATCTACTTATTGCTTTCTGGCGGCAAAGCTCTTGCCAGATTGCGAAACTTGCTCACAGGCAGGGAAAAGGCATATCATGCGTTTGTGGCAGGGTAGGAGTGTGCATCTGTTTCTCCCTCGCAACAGCCCCCCTCGGTGATGCACAAGCAAGCAAACGCTAAACTTTGTGCTTTTGGGAGCTACTAGTAATATTACAAATGAATAAAGGGAAATGCAGCCTACGTTCCTCGCGGACTTAACTAAGAACTCAGTCTTGGGCGCTCCTCTTCAGAAGCAAGCCCCTCGGAGGGCAAAGGGACTTCCTCCTAGGCAAATCTGCTCCTACCTGCCTGTGCCTCTTCCTTGTTTCCACCTTGTCTCTTGCATGCAGGCACCCAGGATGCTGGGGAAGGCACAGGCCACCCCACCCACATTGCAGCAATGGCAGCACACGGGCTCCGACTCTCTTAGCTAGCAAAGCAGCTTGAGTGCCTGCTCTGAGCTGCTGCCTGAGAAGCAATAGGACTAAAAAGAATAAGCAGAGCTTTCTGCGAGTTGAAGGAGTGCGGAAAGAGGATAGCGCTTTGCTTACTGACTAACACAGCTAACAAGAAGCAGGCCCCAATGAGTGTAAAAGGACTTCCTCCCAGGTCAGGCCTGCCAGAAAGGAGAGAGAGATACTCGCCTGGAAATTTGAAGCAGCAGCAATTAAAGATATACGAGGCAAGGAGTGTTGAGGTTTGGTGGCAGCGGCAGAGGAGGAGAATGGGATAACCTAAAAACCATGATAAGGTAAACACAGCACAGCGGCATGTACTTGATTTAGGAAGCCTTTTTACATTGCTATTGGTTAGTGGAAAAGTAGTTTCTTGCTTCAGGTCAGCAGATGTGTCACCTGGGCAGTAGAAACATGCGCTTCCTGTCAAAAAATGAAGGAGGGAGCAACCTATGGTACAAGGCGAGCTTTGAGGCAGTGCAGATGAGCTCATAGTGCCACATTGTCCTTGTTTAAAACAATTACACCATCTAGTGGACAGTCGGGACACCTATTGCTGCTTTATTAGTTTGGGGAGGCAAAATTTTATAACCGGTCGCGACTGCAAATAAAGCAAAAGACACCTGCAAGAGGAAAGGCAGACAAAACTGGCAAAAACAAATGTTCTTTTGTAGTAAAGAGAGGCACAGGATTATTTTGACACAGCAGCAAAAGAACACAAGAGAACTCCTTGCCTGGGGAACAAAATCTAGCATGTGAAGGGGAAAAGGAAAGGTCTGACCCTTTGTCCCTGAAAGGCTAGCTTTCTAAATGCAGGAAGCATTTTATTTTGTGGGGGATGACTCAGACACACAACGTCACCACCACCACTGCAATCCAAGAAAACAATCCAAGAAAACTTTAATTCTTCCAGTTGTACAAGCTAGCCCTCTGCTTTCTATCAGAGTGAAGAGCTCCTACTGTTCATTGCTCAAAGCATAAACCTGCACTGGAATCCTCAGTAGTGCTGATAGCTGGGACTCCTATATTATGTGAGAAGTGAATGGTAGCTTTTGTGTTAAAGAGTAAGCTGGTTCTCATAACAAAGGCTGGTATATAAGGACGTTAGAACAGGGGAAATTCTGCGCCTAACGTTTCCCTCTCTGAAACCTTAAGGTTCCTGGTGGATTTCAGTTTGGAGTTCATCCCAAGGAAATCTGATCCCTGCGTCTTTCATCTTCTCCTGGTAGAGATGATGGAATGCAGCACTCTGCTCTGAAGTGAAATGATTTTTCCAATCTCCAGAAATCCCTGCAAAAAAAAAAAAAAAGGTTCGTAGGGGAATATGAGAGAGCTGGAGGGATCTTTTACTCTAGGTGTACCATCTCGTCAAATATTGAATTGCAAGTAGTCCTGCCAAAGAATTTCTCCTCCCTGGCTTTCAGGGGTTTTTTACCTTTCCTGAGGAAGGGGCTGATCTTTTGGTTCATGATATCCTCAGGGACAAGGCTATAGTTCACCATCTTGTTTCCCTTCATAACTTCAAAAGAGGCATTCTCCACCACGGAGTCAACAGCAGGCACATCTAAGTCCTTGCCCAGGAACTGGCAGATGCGGAGAACGCTGCCCCGTAAGTCCTGAGAAGGGGAGATAGCAAGGGTTGGAAGGAGCTAGACTGCCAGGGCCTCCGAGTAGCCTAGAATGGCTTATGGGTCTGACCTGAGAGAGGACCAGGGGTTGAAGACCAAAGAAACCTGTTTTTTTTCTTAATACGTCACCTTCAGCAATTCATCATAGGTCAGAAGGAGAAAGTTTGCCTGGTCTTTGTAGGCCAGCCAGCTCTTGACATGATCAAACCAGGAGCCAAAGAGAACTAAAGAGAAACAGAGAGGGGATTTGTTTTGTGGTTTTAAAGAGTAGCAGCAGCAGCATGAAAAAAATGAAGGTTAAATTTAAAAAGATGCAATCCTACACACAGTCACTTGGAAGCAATCACTATCAATTTCTTTGAGACTTATGAGGAAACTTTCATAGGATTGTTCTTTTGCTGTCTACAATATTGTCCACCAGGAGCCACAGTTTCAAACGAAGATTCAGGCATATATGGAAATAAGTGAATGAGAGAGACTGAAAGCTACTAATTCATCCTCCTCCATCTGGTTGTTTTGACTACAACACCCATCATCCCTGAGTGTTGGCCATGCTGACTGAGGCTAATGGGAGTTGTAGTCCAAAACATCTGGAAGACACCAGGTTGGGGGAAGGTGATCTAAGTGAATCTCTTTTTAACCAACAGCAGATTGTTAAGAACCTGCATAACTCAGTTGCAGAGGGGAGTTATGTGCTTTTGGGGGGGAGGGATCTGTGTGTGTGTGTGTGTGTGTGTGTGTGTGGTCACACCACACCCACTTGTGGCCACACCCACCATTGCCACCCTTCATTTAATTGGTTTCAGGTTAAGCGGGTTTGACAGGTTGGAACTGACAACAGACCAATCAGACGTACGGATTGCATCTTTCACTTCCTTTGTAGGTGAGCAATGCGAATTACTAGGAAATCAAGACTATTGGCAGGATTGCCATGTGAGATTGAACAAAGCCAAAGGCCACAGCATAGGGACAATGTGTGGGTCCAGCCTGCCCTCAGCCAGCCCCCTTCCACCTGCCTCCTTATTAACAACCAGTCCAGGAGGTGAAACTGGCTGACAACCTCTTCCTTAGTCTCAATGGTGCCTTTGTTGGTTTCAACAGAGAGGAGGGTGGGGACAAAACCAGAATTAACTTGATATAGCTATTGTTGGCTCTGGCTCTGCCTGCTATTGCTGCTAGCGCCACCTGCTGTCAGCCTCCCAGCCTTTCGACCAAGCAGCCCCAGCGGGGGCCCAGGCTACGCCACTTGTGACCCCTGACACCTCCTACCAAATGTCAGGTCCCACTGCCATTGCCAGAAAACCCACACGCTCATGTACCTTCCCCTGAAACAAACTTCCTGATGAATTCCCCAAAATCCTCCTCTTGCTCCAGAAATGAAGCCATCTTGGTATAATAAAAGAGCGAGACACAGACGTCCTTGGGGTCGCGGACGGTGTAAATGGCCTGGAAAAGAAAGGTTTGTCAGGCATTGGAATAACTGCCAATGGCTCTTCCTCATGCCATGAGGCAGGGTCTCTCCTAGGGAGGCTGGCAGCGAAGAAAATACCTCCCTTTCCAGGGGGTCACGAAGAAACTACCTCTTTGGCGCTCTTCTGTCGATTAGGGTAACTCAATAGTCTCTGTGATGATGATGATGATTAGATTTATATACTGCCCTTCATCAAAAGATCTCAGTTCCACCCCATGCACTGATTGGTTCCCTAGCATTGACAATGGTACCATGCCCCTTCCAATAATAATAATAATAATACGGTCATAACTCTTATTACGTTTGCTTCATGATACGTTTTTTCAGGTTGCGTCCTGCGGCGACCCAGAAGTACCAGAAAGGGTTACTTCTGGGTTTCGCCACTCACGCATGTGCAGACGCGCAAAATGATGTCACAAGCATGCGCAGAAGCGGCGAATTGCAACCCGCGCGTGCGCAGATACACAGACGCGGGTTGCGAATGGGGCTCTGGAACGGATCCTGTTCGCAACCAGAGGTACCACTGCAATCCATTCTTTACCCTAATGTTCCAGGGCAGGTTACAACAATGAAAAACACCATATTAAAAACAGTTTGAAACAACTTACAATAATGGAAATCAGGTGAGTACTAAAGCATACATCTCAGGTGTCAAAGGGTAAAGCATAACTTAGGAGGTCTCCCTGGCCACCACCTTCTGAGCTTCTTCTTTTAAAAAATATATTTTTATTAAAGATTTCTTAGTTTACAAAAAAATACGTGCATTGTCTCGTTTTTCAAGTTGTGTTTTCTACAGATCAGTTTCATTTGTTGTGAGACATTAGTGTTACATACAGTGTTGGGTTAGGAAGAAAAGAGGGGGAAAGAAGGGGAGGGAGGAATGATAACAGCCTTATTAGAAAAACTAACCAATAAACTGAAACTGACGTGGGGACAAGTAGAAGAAGACACCTTCAACCCGGTATGGCTCCTCTTTGTCACATACACAGCCCAACAAGACAACGACAAGAATCCGGCGACGGCATATGAATCAATCTGGCTAAGCTGATCCAAACACACACACACACACACACACACACACACACACACACACACAAACACACACACACACACACACACACCACTCACACACAAAAACAAATCTCACCACAGCCAGCCAAAGACAACCAACCACACCTTAGGCCACCCCAACCTCTCTCACCACCAAGTAAATACAACAAGTGAATAGTCAGAGAACCCACACAAGTGACGCTGACACAAAACCCCACATATACACTAAGTGGAAGGATAGAAGCATTGCCACCCAACTCGACCCTCTGAGCTTCTGAGGAAACTGGGGTGACCAAGAGAGCCCCCTTCTCTGTACCTTAGCACCCAAGAAGGTCCTAGACTCACCTTAGCCTGTGAGGTGAAGAACGATTCTGGAAAGATTGCTGCGGGTAAGTGAGAGGTTATGAGGCGGGGGCACGTTTGGTTCTCCAGGTATTTCACTGCTGTGATCTGTTCGATCCAGGGCACCCGTTCCCAGCAGGGTAGTGACCGTGAGCGAGTAGGGTCCCCATTGCTGTGGATCAAAGTGAGGATTTCCTTCATCCAAGTTGTTCCTGGGAAAGGACAAGAGATGAGCACCCTCCTTGGCCTCTCCCCAAGGGAGTCCAGAGGGCATCTGCAGATGGGATTTTGAAATAAAAAAGAGCTATCTAGGTTAGTTAGCATCACCTCTCCTGTCCCCGTAACAGCTTGAGACGCAGCACAGCTCAACGGGTGCTGCTTTTTGAAAAGCTGACCTGTTTAATTTCTGCCTGTCCCGCAGCTGTTCAGAGTAAGAAACAGCCTTAGCAGGCTGTTTTCCTGTAGAAGAGCATCAGCTGGGATCTGAGTATCTTCTAGATTCAAATAGAAAGAGTGGGGTAGACAAAAATGAGTGGATAGAGTTTGTCAGTCCAGAAACTCTGGGCAGGTGAGAGCCCAGGGGTGGGGTGTTGTGTTGCGTTGTTGTATTGTGTTGTGTGTGCTTTCAAATGGCTCACCAGATTTTGGATACGTGATGTTGAAGACGTCGCTGTCTTGCACCTGGAAGCTCCGATGGGCATACCGAACGCTGTCTTCACTGTGCACCAGAGCGGGGAGGGTTATTCCACCATACTCTATGGAGTGTGCAACCTGCCTGGCCATGGTCTTGGGATTGCGGGGAAGAAGTTGAAAAGAAGAAAACGCAAACGTGCATTTATTTAATTGTTGCATTTATTTATTTCATGATTGCATGCTTTAATCTGATTTCAGTTCCTCGCTCATTTTAATATTGTTAATATTTCCCCTACTGTTTTTTACTGCTTTGAGGTTTTGTTTTCTTCTGGTCTTCCTGTGCTCAGGGAAACGGTTACTGGAAAACACGAAGCAATTCATCCGGGCAGAGTCAAACCCTGGTTCCATGCCCCCACATTTACCCCTCTGGCTAGCTCAGTTGGTGGAACATGAGGCTCTTAATCTCAAAGTCATGGGTTCAAGCCTCATGTTGGGCAGAATATTCCTGCATTGCAGGGGGTTGGACTAGATGACCCTTGCGGTCCCTTCCAACTCTACTACTCTATGATTCTATATCCTGACTTTTTCTCCAAGCTGGTGGCTTACATGGTCCACCCCCTCTCCATTTTATCCTCACAACAATCCTGTGAGGTAGGTCAAGATTCGAACCCTGGTCTCCCAGGTCCTAGTTTCACACTCTTAATCATTACACCATACTGGCTTTCTGTGTGAATCTGGCCTAAAGGTCAGAGCGTGTAAGCCCCTACAGCCCTTTATTGTTTATTGAGTTGTTTTACTTGGGAAACTTGTGATTCATAAAGTCAACAAAGTGGGTATTGTGACCCACAACTCGGGTACCATGTACAGCAGAGGATTCTGATGGTGGGTGAGGGTCAGATTATTCCAGGGAGCAGGAGAGGGGACTGTCATTATCCCCTGCCAGCATCCCCTGACTCAGGGAGGGAGTTCTCTGCAGTACCGCTACCTCCCCATCTTCAAAGAAACCACAGAAATGAGACGAGGGCCCTTTAACCAGCCAGGGAGGCGGAGCCTACCATCACCCAGGTCTGGTCAGCCTATAGGGGGCTTCAGTTGCCTCCAGCTATCTGCAGGGGCAACATCTCTGTTGGTTCATTTTACAGTGGTACCTTGGTTCTCAAACTTAATCTGTTCCGGAAGTCTGTTCCAGAACCAAAACGTTCTAAAACCAAGGCACGCTTTCCCATAGGAAGTAATGCAAAATGGGTTAATCCATTCCAGACTTTTAAAAACAACCCCTAAAACAGCAATTTATCATGAATTTTACTATCTAACAAGCCCATTGATCCATAAAATGAAAGCAATAAACAATGTACTGCAGTCACACATCAATCAGTCAATCAATCAATCAATCAGTAGCTGAACTGGGTTCCACACAGTCACAAAAAAGCCACAAAAACAGAAACGCAAAATAAATAGCAAAAACAGACAGACCTCAGCGTAACACTCAAAACAAAAGTGTGGCACTCAAAACAAAAGTGTGGCACTCAAATCAGAAGTGTAACACTCAAAACGGAGCACATCCAGCTTCCGAAAAATGTTCACAAACTGGAACACTTACTTCCGAGTTTGCAGTGTTTGGGTTCCAGGTTGTTTGAGTACCAAGGCGTTTGAGAACCAAGGTACCACTGTATAGGGAGCTGGCCAAGATCCTGCAGGCAAAAGACGCCTCATGAGCCTCAAATGCCCACAGAACTGGACAGTGCTGGTTAGGAACACATGGAGCAGCCTTGCACCAAACCAGACCATGGGTCCATCTAGCATAGTACTGCCTACACTGGCTGGCAGTGGCTCTCCAGGGTTTCAGGCAGGAGTCCTTAAATCCACCACATGCAGTTGCTGGGGATTGAAGCTGGGACCTCCTGCATGAAAAGCTGATGCTCTAACACCTTGCAGCTTCATCAGCTGGGGTTCCCACTTGTTTACTGGCAGGGGGAGGGCTCCTGGCTGGTGCAGAGTTGCCACACTTGCTGAGGAGGAGGAAAGCAGGGGCAAAAAGGAGCACGCAGGCCTCGGGGTCTGCTGACCTGTGCCAGAGGCCTAACAATCCTGCAAAAGTCGAAGCTCTAACCCAGGCATAGGCAAACTCGGCCCTCCAGATGTTTTGGGACTACAACTCCCATCATCCCTGACCACTGGTCCTGTTAGCTAGGGATCATGGGAGTTGTAGTCCCAAAACATCTGGAGGGCCAAGTGTGCCTATGCCTGGTTTAAGGTATCAAAAATAAATGTTCACAAATACACAGGGTGGGTGCAAATGCACAGGTACATAGACCATATTCTGAAATGGTGCAGGCAAGAAATCCTGAAGCAATTTTGACTCTCCTAAATGACCCCAAATATTTCCCTGTGGTAGAAGGAAGTGTTGGATATTCTCTCTGTGTGAGAGAATCATTTGTTCCAGAAACAGAGAAGAACAGAGAAGAAGTTTCAAGAAGCAGCAGAAGGCTGAGATTATTTTGTCTATGCAAGGACACTTTCTGTGGGAACTGTTCTTTGGACATGCGCAGTGTGCCAAGCAAATGTTCTCCCACATTTCCCCATCACTTTCCTTACTGCAAAATTACTGGGTTGGGAGAGGGTTGTTGCCCAAGAGCTCCAAAGCAACTCTGGTGGTGAATTGCAAGCTGAATTTGCCAGGATGCCACTGAATCCTGCCAGAAAACAGCATTAGTCTGACAGTGCCCCCACTGAACTAACTGAGCTAAAAGCTGAACTTTTTAACTTGGACTGAGGCTTGGGCTTAACATTCCCATTTATATGTTGCGTTTAATAACCTAAACTGAGCTTGACCCAAAAGCTAAGCCCATTTTAAACTGACTCAGGAGCAGGGAGTGGGAGCAGCAAGGAAGATCAACTCTGAGCTTTCAACGGTTAGGATCACATACCCTCCAACATTTCTCTGACAAAAATAGGGACATCCTATTCCATAATGATGCTGGTGATGATTATGATATAGTATTTATACCCTGCCCATCTGACTCGGTTGCCCCAGCCACTCTGGGTGGCTTCCAACATATATAAAAAACATAACAAAACATTAAACATTTTTAAAATTCCTACAGGGCTACCTTCAGATGTCTCCTAAATGTTGTATAGTTACTTATCTCCTTGGCTCAGGGATTGCATAACCATATCTCCAACATTTGTCTGATAAAAATAGGGATGTCCTAAGGAAAAGCTTAGGACATTCCAGGATCAAATCAGAAACTGGGATGCTTTGTAAATCCGGGAGCGTCCCTGGAAAATAGGGACACTTGGAGGGTCTGGGATGATGGTCAAAGGAGGGGAAGGGGACACAGCTGTTTGCGAAGGCTTCTCTATTTGATCAACCCTTTGCAGTTTCAATAGGAGGAGAAAACACTCACCTGTTGCTTCTCCTTTCACAGGCCCAGATCCCCAGCAGCAGAACCTGCTTTACTGACTCCTGGTAGCATGATCTCTGCAGAGAGGCGGAAATCCAGGCCACTCACTGAAAGACACACAAAAGGAGACTTTGTTCTTTGTGGAGGGAAGGCTAGAGGGAGGCAGCAGAGCAAAACCAAGGCTACATATTTTGATAGGCAGCTCTCCTTTGCCTCATAGAAATTAAAGATTAACACAGACATATGTGACCATATGTCTTCACCACAGCCAGCTCCTATCCTCACACTGCTTCCTTCTTAATCATTGAAAAATAATTGTGTGTGTGTGTGTGTTCTCAGTTGTTCTTCTTGGCCGTGAAAGGCAATGCATGTACAATGCATCTGTCTTGTAAAGAAGGCTTGGTAGTTCTAGGGTTTTTTTCATGGTAAGATAAGGCTAAAATAAATTAAGACAACTAAAGGACAGAATACAGTGAAAGATGGAAAGGATTTGCTGAGATAATTAATAATTAGAATACAAAAAAGGGAGGTGTGAGGAGGTCGATGAAACAAGTTAATGAAGATAAGGATATGGGAATATTGGATTTGTTTTTAAATTTATTCTTTTGCTCTTGTTTTTGATTTTAGTGTATTGTATGTTTTATACTTTTTATTCTCCTTTTATTGATTTGTATTGTTTAATCTCTTTTTTCTTGTTCTTCCTTTTTCTTTTTTTTAATGTAACTTTAAATTCCCAATAAATATCATTTTTTTTAAAAAAAGTAAAGAAGGCTTGGTGCCCTGACCCCCACCTGCAGCCTAGCCCTCAAACCTCTTATAGTGCTCTCCCCTTCCAAAGAACTAAGAAGTTCTGAATTTCCACTCCTTATCTGGAAAACGTTACTGGTGAAACCAGGAATCCTGACTTCACCTAAGTCCGGGTGAGTGAGAATCCTTTTTACTGCCTGAGGGCTCGTTTCCCATCTGGGTCATGTTTTAATTTGTTTATCATTCATTCATTCATTCCCCATGCCACACATAATTTTATACACTTCTATCATGTTGCCTCTTACTGGTCCTTTCTCTAAACTAAAAAACAACAATTCTATTTTCATCTGAAATCCACTTCCCTACAAATTCTCCTCATTGGATTTAAGTTCTGCTCTTCAGAGAAACAAAAAGCAAGTCTGCTCTATCTTCTGCATGACAACCCTTAGTTGAAGACGGTGATCATGTTTCCCCTGAACCATAGTTTACAGTTCAAATGGCACACTGCACTATGGTTACACTAAAGCGGAAGGGGGAAGCTTCTGATCTCCACACCGGAGGAACAGGGGAATGTGCACAAAGTGGGGCAAGGAGGCTGGGCTCATGTCCCGAATGCTAAACCATGGAGAGCATTCACGCATTCAGCAGAGAGCCCTCAGGTGCTAAGTAACCAAACAAAGACTAAATCAAGGGTAAAACACCCCCCCCCCGAATGTGAAGGCAGTGAGAGATTTTACTTTATTGGGCTCCATGATCACTGCAGCTGGTGACAGCAGTCACGAAATTAAAAGACGCCTGCTTCTTGGGAGAAAAGCAATGAAAACCTAGACAGCATCTTAAATAGCAGAGACATCACCTTGCCGACAAAGGTCCGTATAGTTAAAACTATGGTTTTCCCAGTAGTGATGTATGGAAGTGAGAGCTGGACCATAAAGAAGCCTGATCGCGGAAGAATTGATGCTTTTGAATTGTGGTGCTGGAGGAGACTCTTGAGAGGCCCATGGACTGCAAGAAGATCAAACCTATCCATTCTTAAGGAAATTAGCCCTGAGTGCTCACTGGAAGGACAGATCCTGAAGCTGAGGCTCCAATACTTTGGCCACCTCATGAGAAGAGAAGACTCCCTGGAAAAGACCCTGATGTTGGGAAAGATGGAGGGTGCAAGGAGAAGGGGACGACAGAGGACGAGATTCTCGAAGCTACTAACATGAGTTTGACCAAACCGCAGGAGGCAGTGGAAGACAGGTGTGCCTGGCGTGCTCTGGTCCATGGGGTCACGAAGAGTCGGACACAACTAAAGAACAACAAAGTTCACATCTAGTTACGTCTCTGCTCCTCTGAGGCTACTTCCTCCATCCATTCCCCTAAAAGAAAACTTACTCCCTGCAGCCATTCCCCGTTCCTCTTTACTGGACTCCCTTACCTTTAATAGCTGCAGAATATGGAGCAATTCAACAGGTGTTCTGCTGCTACTGCTCTCCCCACCCCACTTTTTTGTGGCGATGCATTTGAATAAACTGGCTGCATTTTTGCTTGTTGTGCAGCAGCTAAAACTACAGGCACTCTGCCAGGAATAAACAGTTGGCAACCCTTGTCCACTTTTCATTTAACGGTCTATTAGAGCACTCAACCTGCCTGGCTTTCAGAAAACCCAGGAGTTCTCCCAGCTTTCATCTTTATTGTAAACTGACCCCCTCTCTCTGAGGGTCTTCCCCCCCCCCCGCGCGCCCCATTTTGGCCCACTGCACATAATGATTTCCTCCAGAAAGAGCCACCTAGGCAGTGTTTTCTCTCCTCTCTCTGTAACAAACTCCAGCTCCCTTCCCAGAGCATCTCAAACTCCGTGAGTTCTCTTTGCCCTCCCCTTCCCATAACCTACTAAATTTCACTTCATCCCCAGTGGACCCAGGAGTCCTGATTTTGCGATAACCAATCCAAGGAGGGCAGCGCTGGGCGGGACTTCCCTTTGAATAAACTTGCAAGCGTTGCCTCCTTTGCCAGGGGAGCCTTCGCCGTTAAGGTGGCACCGCGGAGATGCCCCTCGGATCTCGTCATTTCCCAGCCAGAGGAGGTGCCCAGCTTGGCCGGAGTTCTGCACATTTGGCCGGTTGCCAGAATGAGAGGATGCGAAGCCAGGGAATGAGTGGAGGGAAGTCTCCCTCCCAGCCATCCAAAGTCACACCTCACCCTGAAGGTGCCCAGGGTGCTCCTTTTCAGGAAATTTATGCAGGGTGTAAATCTAATCCAGGAGGATAGTTGGTGGGCCAGGCTTTACCCCTGGGTGCACTCCAGCTGTTTTCGGACTACAACTCCCATCATCCCCTACCAGGAGGTGCTGGCAGGGGATCGTGGGAGTTGTAGTCCTAAACAGCTGGAAGGCACACAGTGGGCAAAGGCTGCCCTAAAAGAATCATTAGAAGCCTGCAGCAAAAACAAACATAAACTGTTCTGGTCTAAAGCAGTACAGTGGTACCTCGGGTTACAGATGCTTCAGATTACAGACTTCGCTAACCCAGAAATAGTACCTCGGGTTAAGAACTTTGCTTCAGGATGAGAACAGAAATCGTGCGACGGCAGTGCGGTGGCAGCAGGAGGCCCTATTAGCTAAAGTGGTGCTTCAGGTTAAGAACAGTTTCAGGTTAAGAACGGACCTCCAGAATGAATTAAGTTCTTAACCCGAGGTACCACTGTATGTGAAATTCAGACCCCAACACTTTTGAGACTTGCCACTTTTCAGAGTTGAGGGATAGCTCAGTCAGAGCAGCAGACTCTTAATCTCAGTGTCGTGGGTTTGAGCCCCGTGTTGGGTGAAAGATTCCTGTATTGCAGGAGGTTGGTCTAGATACGGCCCTCACGGTCCCTTCCAGCTCTGCAAATCTGTGAATCAGAGGTGAAGTTCTTCCTGGCATGGAACTATGTGGTTGGAAAAGCTTTGCCCTTCTTAACTGGTGTCCTTCCTTTCCTCCAACCACTGATGGTCACTGCCTGGCCTACTACTCCCTCCCCTTTCTTCAGCCCACCTGCGGTTTTTCTGGCCTTCTGCACAGCCCTGGGCTTTCCTTTATCTCCTCAGAGATTGGCTGTGCATGTCCTGTAGCTGAACCGCAGCCTTCCCTTCAGGCATGGCTAAACTTGGCCCTCCAGCTGTTTTGGGACTACAATTCCCACTGTCCTTGACCACTGATCCTGTTAGCTAGGGATGAGGGGAGTCGTAGTCCCAAAACAGCTGTAGGGCCAAGTTTGGCCATGCCTGCCTGAGCTGCTGCTGAGTCACAGGACTTCAGCCAGTTGGCGTCAGACTCTTCATTGCCTGGGGCAGTTAAAGGACAGCTTATGAACCTCCTTGATCGTTGCAAATAGTTGCTAGGATCCTGGCAGAGTTCAGATCCTCCCTTCTTCCAGGCCCAGAACTGGAGACTTGAATGATCCCTGATCAGGAAACTCCATTGGGTCTAATTTAAGCTTCCACGTACAGAGAGGGGGGCAAACATGGGCAAATCAAATGCCCTGTCCCTGGAAAGTTAAAGGTAAAGGGACCCCTGACCATTAGGTCCAGTCATGACCGACTCTGGGGTTGCGGTGCTCATCTCGTTTTAATGGCCAAGGGAGCCGGTGTACAGCTTCTGGGTCATGTGGCCAGCATGACTAAGCTGCTTCTGGCGAACCAGAGTAGTGCACGGAAACGCCGTTTACCTTCCCACTGGAGTGGTACCTATTTATCTACTTGCACTTTGACGTGCTTTTGAACTGCTAGGTTAGCAGGAGCTGGGACCGAGCAACGGGAGCTCACCCCATCATGGGGATTCGAACCGCCGACCTTCTGATCAGCAAGTCCTAGGCTCTGTGGTTTAACCCACAGCGCCACCCATGTCCCTTGTCCCTGGAAAGTTGCTTGTACCTAATTTGTCCACTGCAAGCTCGGTTGGCTGGAGTGTGGTGCTGATAAAGCCAAGGCTGCAGGTTTGATCCCCATAAGGGACAACTGCATATTCCTGCATTGCAGGGGGTTGGACTAGATGATCCTCAGGGAACCTTCCAACTCTATGATTCTATGATTCTAAGCTGCCATCTTCCTATCAAACAGGAATCTATTTTGTCTCTTGCCCAATCTTTTTTTTTAAAAAATGATTCACCAATGGTTCTTCCTTCTCTTATTGAATATTTTTATTGGGTTTGGGTTTTTTTAAAATGTCAATACAAACATTTACAAATTAAAAGTACCCTGGGCACATAGTAAACAAGACGTGATTGGGTTTTTTTGCAACATGGTATGGTTTTATTTCATTTACAAATGAAATGGTTGGGCAGTTCCACAGTCTGGATTCTATGAAAATATACTCAGCCAGGCATGGGTGTAGCCAGAATTTTTGTTGGGGGGGGGGGGACTTCAAATTTATATTATTTTTTATTGATTTAAGGGAGGCAACTGCCCCCCTGCCCCCCTGCCCCCCTTGCCTACGGCCATGCAGTCAGGTGTATGAGTTTTTTAATATATATACCGTATATAATTTTTTTAGAAAGCATACAGCTGGCTGAATATATCTTCACATTTATTATGACAAACTGAGAAGAGAGGGCACAGGAAGCAATACTTTTATCTTTATTTTTATTTCACTGTCAAGCCTGCACATGCATATATATATTTAAGTTTGACAGTTTAATTGGTTACACAAGGAAGTCTTGTAATAATATTCTTTTCCTCTCTGCAATGATGCTGCATGTTATTTATGTTTCTTCTTTCCCCCTCTTTATATCTTATCCATCTTCTTTATAATTTGAGATCTTAATAAAAATAATTTGGAAAGAATACAAACACATACAGTAAACAGTGGCGTGTTAACAAGAGTCCTTGAGGTACATAAGGCGGACATATCAGCCTCCTACAATAAGGAGATTTACATCAAAATGTGTTGTGTCATTTGTGTCCTCACAGTATTTAAGAGCACATTTTACTAGGGAAAATTAAAAGGGTGGAACCTGCATATATCAGCTTCATAAAACAATCTCCATAAAACAATCTGAGTCAACGGCAGACGTATCAGAATGCCATCCCTCCTTACGACAGAAAAGGCCACCATATACCGGCAATTTCGATTTTGCCTTTTTTTAGCAGTTCGCCTTGGTACTTACGCTATACTATTATGTCGAACTTTCCGACAGAACCACGTCCCGTATTTTGTCTAACCAACCATTCGTGGAGAATCCTGCTGTTTTCCAATGGCTAGCCTGATTCCATTGATGGTTCAATCCTAGACATCTCCAGACCAGGCTGATGGTGTTATGGGAATATAATACTGTACAGTGGTACCTCGGGTTACATATGCTTCAGGTTACATACGCTTCAGGTTACAGACTCCGCTAACCCAGAAATAGTGCTTCAGGTTAAGAACTTTGCTTCAGGATAAGTACAGAAATCGGGCTCCGGCGGCGTGGCGGCAGCAGGAGGCCCCATTAGCTAAAGTAGTGCTTCAGGTTAAGACCAGTTTCAGGTTAAGAACGGACATCCGGAATGAATTAAGTACTTAACCTGAGGTACCACTGTATCTTGATTAGCAGCCAATTTCCTGTCAGACCATTTTGAGAAGAGCATGGGAAACAGGGAGCTGGCTGTTCACCCTCTGTCAGCAAATGTGGGTCTGCCAGCAACTTCTGTTGCTGCGGTTGCCCCGTTTCTTACAGATGCCCCTTTCTACAATATCCTTTTGGATTGTTCTAGGTCCATCTCTGGGTCCCCCATGGAGCCCATCATCTCTGGGCCAGCTGGGGCTGGTGGGAGTTGCTCTCCAAAATACCTGGAGGGCACCAGGTTAGGGAAGGTGTCCCAGGTTGTCAACTAGTGGATGGGGAAACTAGCAAGGCCAGATTTGACCCAGGGTTTGCCAGCTGCTGACTGATAGTCTGAAGGCAAACAAGTGCACTGGAAGCTGGTCTATTAGGGCAACTGGGAGGCTGCCCCACCAAACTTGGTCTGGCCTCAGGCAGCCGCCTCCTGCCTGCCTTCTTTCCTCTACCCACACATGGTGGCTTTGCCTGTCCCCTTCCTCCTCCTTAGTCTCAGGGTAGCCCTTCTAGAACTCAGAAGGATGGGGACAAAACTGGAATCAGCTTACTCTGTTGGTGATTGGTTCTGTCTTAAGGACACAAAAAGACCCTGGTTGGATCAGGCCAATGACCCATCTAGACCAGCGTCCTGTTCTCACAAGTGGCCAATCAGAGGGCACAATGGGAAACCCTCATGGAAGACCTGAGCAAAAGAACATGCTCCCTGTCTGCGGTTTCTAGCAAATGGTATTCAGAAGCATTTAGCCATCATGGCTAGTAGCCATCGATAGCCCTCACCTCCATGAATTGGCCCACTCCTAAAGCAATCCAAGTTGGTGGCCATCCTTGCCTCCTGCAGCAGTGAGTTCCACAGTTTAACTATGCACTGCTTGAAGAAGGACAGCTCAGTAGAGCATGAGACTCTTAATCTCAGGGTGGTCATGGGTTCAAGCCCCATTCTGGGCAGAAAGGTTCCTGCATTTCAGGGGACTGGTCCCTTCCAGCTCTACAGTTCTATGATTTTTAGAAGTCCTTTCTTTTTCTCTGTCCTGGGTTTTTGCTTTCTGTTGGCCTCCTTTGCCTTCTGCCCCACCAGTTCAAGGGGCACCAGCATCCACGGCGCATGAAGCCTCGCTCTGCGTGCGCAACCTGTGGTCCTCGCTCCTGTGCTTGGCAGCAGTGTGCTTGCCCGATGCTAACACGTGGAACTGAACGTGTGAACCCGACCAGGCTCCACATGACATAATCTCGAGGGGAAAGCAGATGCTGCCTGAGCCGCATCCAGGCGTGTGAGCGCCAGACCTTTCCGAGGATCCCCTGGTTTCCTCCGGATCCACCTTAAAACATCTCTCCCTCCTCCCGCTCCTCTCCCTCTCCCTCAATTGCATCTCTTTGGGTCCCTTGGGAGAGGGGAAGGGAAAGTGAGAGAGAAGATCTGTGCATTTGAGAAGGGGGGGAGGAGGGGAGGGAAGCCGAGGCTGTAAGAGGCAGGGAAGAAGGGAAGGGGGAAAGCAGGGAAAGGAGAGAGAGAGAGAGAGGTGTAGGGAGGGGGGAGGATAGAGGGGAGCAGGGAGAGTTCAGGACCAGGGAAGCCCCCCCCAAAAAAGAGGGAGGGGGTCACATACAAGAAAAGGGGGAAGAAAACAGGATAGGTGGAAGGTGGTCGGCGGACCAGAGGGGGAAACCCAGAAGGAGTGGTGGGCAAGAGAGGCGGGAGGGAGGAAGAAAGCCCGGGGTAGGTGGGGGGGGGGAGGCAGGTGAATAAGAGAAGGTGGGAAAACAAGGAGAAGCGGGGGGGCACACCCCACAGCAAGCAAGGGGAGTGGGGGCCAGGGAAGAAAAAGAGAGAGTCAGGGAAAGGGGGGGTGAGGAGAGAGGGAGAAGTTAAGTTAGGGACTTCCAAGCTCTTCTCCTCCCGCCATTCCCCCTCCCCCAGCCACCTACCCCCTCCCTTCGCCTTATTCCCCAGTGATTCTCTATTCCCAGCCGCCGCCGTCACAACCCCACGTCGCGGGGAGTCCCACAGCTCCGCACAACCCCCTTTTGGAAGGGAGTCGGGGAGCGGGTTTCTCGTGCCGCACGTCCAGCCCCACGGAGTGATCCGACCCCGAGTGGCCAAGCCCTCCCTCCCTCCCGCTTCCCCGTCCACGCCGTCTCCATCTTCCCCATCTCATCAACATTGCGAGAGGAGGGGCGGGGGGGCATCCCCTGGAGAAGGGGCGGGAGGAAGATGGAGGGACGGGGGAGGAAAGAGAGCTAGGGAAGGGGGGGAGGCGAGGAGATTAGAAAGAGAGAGGGGCATGGGGAGGGCAGAGGGCTTTCGGGGGTGAGAGGTGTTGTCTGACGCGCGGCCCCCACCCCACCCCCAGGACTCACCGGACCGCACGTGGATCGCGGGGGGTGGCGGGGGCCACCTCCAGAGGCTGCGCACCAGGAGGGGGGCACCTCCACGCGGGATGCCGAGGAGGGGGCGCCTCCTCCAGGTCTGAGATACCCCCACCCCCGCCCCACAGCAACCTCCTCCTGCTACTCCCAAACCACGATGGGCACCAGCCTGGGGGGGCTTTGCCTGTTGGGAGTCCTGACGGCAACTTGTATGGCTGGTAAGAGAGAGAGAGAGATGAATGGGGAAAGTGGGGCGCGGGGTGAGTGAGAGAGAAAAGATTAGCTTGGGATCTGGGGGTGGAGTGGGGGGTTAAGTTGGTGGATGCAAAGAGAACGGGAATTCCCTAAAAGAAAAAGATAAGGGCTAGCGGCCAGTCTGACTATCTATCTTGTCTTGACTTATCTTATCATTCGTCTGTCTGTCTATCATCTATCTATCTATCTATCTATCTATCTATCTATCTATCATCTATCTCTCCCCCTCTTTCCATTTCCTCCCCCCCTCCCAATATATGCTATTTATAAACACATCCAGATCACCCTCCTAATTTATGTTCACTAGCTTATCTATATCAGATCCACCCTCCTATCAGGTCTCCTTTGTAGCCTTTCCTTTCTTGATCTATCCATTCTCACCTCTTTCCTCAGTCTCTCCCCCTCCATATCTCCATTTGTATTTTCTCTCCCTGTGCTTTCTTAATTTTTTACCACGGGGCTCAACCCCCCCCCACCCGTAATATTCCTTTCCATCAAAAACATTCCACAAAGTAATTTTAAAAAGAAGTAGAGGACCAAAGGTGTCTCTGAGCATGTGCAGAGCACTCTCCTTGCGGAGGCTGCCCAAGGCAGGGAGTGCAGCTACTTTTCCTTGAGCTCCAGTATCTCCCTCTCCCTGAAGAACCTCAGCAGCACTCCCTTGTTCATTCATGTGTTTTCTGTGCAATCCATTGACATGCCTGCCATCCATTGATGGGGGGGGGGGGGGAGAGAGAAGCAGAGGTGTAGGTAGCATATAGCTCAGTGGTAGTATCTGCTTTGCATGCAGAAGGTCTGAGGTTCAATCCCCGCCATCTCCACTTAGGGCTGCAAGGGACCCCTGCCTGAAATCTCATAGAACAATATAAATGGATCAATGGTGTGATTCAGTATAAGTCAGTGTTGCGATTAAGCTTCCATGCTTTTGTCTCCCCCTTCAATTGCCCCACTAATTAACCCTTCCCCCCCCTTTTATCCCTGCAGTGCAGTTTGTTCCTGCAAAGACCTACGAGGACTGGTGGGCATACAAGGAGACACTTCACGGTAGCTTCGTTCCAGGTACAAAATGACCACTGGGGTGGGGGGGTGGGGGGTATGCTCCTTCCTTTCTCACTTGCCTTCTTAACATGCCCAACTCAGACAACTCTTCTAGGTCAGGTGGCCTGTGGCCACAAGTAGCGTACATGTGCTAGAAATCCCTCTAGCGTTGACTGTTCTTGTGTGCAGATCCTATGATGAGCTGCAGCACAACCATTCAGTTGGCTGGTGCCCTGTGGAACTCTCAGCCACATGATGTTACGGAAATCACTAGACCAGCTGGGTCCCGGTCAGCCTTCTCACTCAGGATTGAGGGATCTTGCAGGGGCCGTGGCTCAGTGGAAGAGCGCACGCTTTTCAGGCAGACAAGCCCAGGTTCAATTCCCCAGCCCAACCAGTTTAATAGAATCGGGAAGCAAGTGGAGATTGTCTGGGCAGTCATAGCAAACAATACTGGGTTAGATGGGCAAAGGCACTTCCACGCCACTTAAGCACTCACAGAGAATCCTGGGAACTGTAGTTTGTGAAAGTGGCTCGCAATTATAGCTCTGTGAGGTCAGCACCCTTCCACAAACTACAGTTCCTGGGATTTATTTATTTTTGGTGTGGGGGGTAGGGGAGGGGAAGCCATTACTCTTAAAATAGTGTAAGAGGGTTTCAGAAATATGGGTGTGAGCTTAGCCTGATCTAGCAAGCATCACCAAAAGGATATTGTGCAGCTAGAAAAGGGCAACCAAAATTATCAAAGGCTGGGCAACTTCCCTATGATGAAAGATTAAAATGCTTGTGGGTCTTTTTGGCTTAGGTAGAAGGTGACTAAGAGGGGGACATGGTCAAAGTATGTAAAAATTATGTATGGTGTCAAGGCAGTGGACAAAACACAGTTTTTCTCCCTCATAATACCAGAACCTGTGCTCATCCAATGAAACTGAGTGATAGAAACATCAAGACAGACAAGAGGAAGGTCTTAGAATCATGGAATTGTAGAGTTGGAAGGGACCCTGAGGGTCATCCAGCCCAACCCCCTACAATGTAGGAATGTGCAACTGTCCCATACGGGGATCAAACCAGCGACCTTGGCGCTATCAACACCACCCTCTAACCAACTGAGCTAGCCAGGCTGCTTTATGCAGTGAACCATTAAACGATGCCAGAAGATAGGGAAGGCCTGTAGCGCAGTGGTAGGACATCGGTTTTGCATGCACAAGGTCCCAGGTTTGATCCCCAGCTTCTCCAAGTAAGAACATAAGAAGAGCCTGGTGGATTGGGCCACCCATCGAGTGCAGCATCCTGTTCTCTCTGTGGCCATCCAGATACCTGTGGGAAACCAGCAAGCAGGATCCGAACACAAGAGCCTCCTGTGGTTGCAGGAGACGGAGCAATAGCCATCATGGCTCATAGCCTTAATGTCCATGATTTTTCGTCCAATCCATCAAATATAGGATAATGGCTGGGAATTTGCCCTGTATGAAACCTTGGAGAGCTACTGCCCATCGATGTCTGTTACTCATGGTGGCTTATATAGGACCTCAAGTATCCCAGAGGCAATATAGCTCTGGTCTCGAGGGAGGGCAGAGGGAGAGGGCCAGTGTCCTCCTACCCCACCTGTGGACTCCCCATGGGCAACTGGTTGTAGGGAAGAGGATGCTGGTCTAGCCAGGCCATTGGTCTGATGCAGTAGCACTTCTGGTTTTCCTAGAAAGTCAGTTCTTCATTGGGGTAGATGGTGAATGGAAAAGGGCAAATGGAGAGGTGGCTAGAGGAGTGATTGGCGCCACGTGGCCATATTTTTGGGAAAGAAAGAGTAGAGGAATATGTGAAGTGAAGGGGTGAACGGTGGGCTGTCTTGAGAACAAGGTGGGAGAAAAATAAGGGGACAGGGTGGACGAGTCATCCTGGAGGCAGGATAGCGGGCGATAAAAATGTTTGTCTGCTCCTATCGTGTAAGTTATTCCCTTTGGCCACTTGGAGGGAAAGGCTTGTATCCAATGATGCTCCAACAGAACCACTAGTTCTCCTTCCATTTGCTTTCCTACCTCAAATCTGCTCTGGAGATTCTCCCAACCCTGATTTGGGGGGTGTTCATGGGCCAGAGGAGACGGGGGGAGAGAGAGAAGTTGCTCTGTGTCATGCCTGGAAGTCCATTGTGCCTTCAGAGCTGCAGGGTTAGCTATAGCCCAAAGTTTGGAAACATCCTTGTAAGGGAAGACATCTCATCTTTTTAAAGAATTAAAAAAATCTGTCTTCCTGCTTTCCACATGTTGATTGGTACAAGTAGAGTCCGGATATCTTTGTCACCATTTAAAATAAAAATAAAAATGCACACATCCTTCATTTAAAGGTAAGGCATGGGTCTAGTCCTCATCGTACTGGGGGCAATAAGGTTGACCATGCTCAGGCAGCATCTCATAAAAGCTGAGAAAGCATAAAAGGTGTACAGTTTAGTTCCCTTCTCAGAAGGTGGAGCATCTGTGCCGTGACATCTTTTTGGGGGGACTTCAGAAGGTGGTTCATCTGAGCCCTTGGAGCTTTGCCCACCTAGAATCATAGAACTGTAGAGTTATAAGGGACCCTGAGGGTCATCTAGTCCAGCCCCCTGCAGACACAGGATTCACAACTCAAAAAACCCTGACAGATGGCCACCCAACCTCTGCTTAAAGACCTTCAATGAAGGAGAGTCCACCACCTTCCGCGGTAGCCCGTTCCCCCTTCAAACATTCCTGACGCTTAGTTGGAATCTCTTTCCTCGTCATTCGAATCCGTTACAAGGAAGGAGATTCCGACGAACCGTTAGGAAGAACCTGCTTCCCTGTCTCACTTCCCTCTCTCCTCTCTGCTTCTCCTCCCCCTCCCACCACAACCCCCCCCCTACAGTATTTCATCTTCCCATTTCTCCCTTTCCCCCTGACTGTGGCTCCTTTGAAACTTCTGAAACGCCGTGGACGTGTGTTTTCCTGTGCCTGTTGTGGGGGGCAGGTGGGGCGCCCCTGATTCCCAGCTTTGCCCTCGGAATGAGACGATCGGCTGGTGAAGCAGATGCCTTGTCAGCGGGCTTAATTTGCATGATTAATTCTGAGCTCAGGATCTGGGTTTCTTCGGCGCGGAATGTTGGCACCGATGCCAGACAGCCAATTAGGTCTTGGATGCCAGATGGGGAATGAACACACACACACACACACACACACAGAGAGAGAGACATATGCCTTGCTCGTGACCCCCTGCGTCGAAGGTTGGGGATGACTCGTGGTGTCCCAAGGGGACGGTGTCTCCTCCATCGCCTTGCTGCGAGAGGAGGAGTGCCAACGCTGGAGGTGGCGGCGGCTGCTGCTGCGCCGTGCCTGTGCGCAGTGCCGAGAGCCGGGGGGGGGGGCTGGGCTCAGCAACTGCATTAATATTTAATATCTCCCTCGCCCGCTCCAGTGATGCAGCGAGCAGCAGGCAAAGAGAAATGGGACCACAGCGTTGGGGGGCGGGCGGGTAGGCAGGCAGGCAGGCAAGCGGGGGATCAAGGGGGCACGCCGGTGGCATGATAGGATTGAGGGGGACATGCCACAATATTATCATCATCACCACCCTACTCCCCAGGAGTGTGAAAAGGGAAAGGGCAAAGAATGTGTCCGCCTTGCCCCCCCCCCCAATGCTGAGAGGAGAAAAACAATTAAGTATATACACATAGACATTAGAATGCACCAAAAAAAGCACCAGCATACAGGAACCACAGAAGGAATCAGGAATGAAGCAAGCTTGGGCACACACACACAGAGAGATGAAGGGACAGCCACAGAGAGAACGGAACCAGATGCATTGCTTTGCTGAAATTCATGTGCACAACAGTTTCCCATATTCAAATGCCCAGGGTACATAGTCACACGCAGTCTTCACCAAGCTGGTGCCCTCCAGATGTTGGCACGCTACGATTCCCATCAGGTGCACCAGCTGATGGGAACTGTAGTCCAACACCACCAGCAGGGCATAAAGTTGGCAGTGGCTGCACAAGACAGATATATCTACACACTTGTAGATGTATCTTGATGAGCTGGAATATGTGCAGAGGAGGGGGACCAAGATGATGAAGGGTCTGGAAAGCAAGCCTTATGAGGAATGGTTGAAGGAGCTGGGTATGTTTAGTCTAGGAAAGAGGAGACAGAGAGGAGGTACGGTAGCGAACTTCAGATATCTAAAGGGCTGTCACATGGAAGATGGAGTGTGCTTGTTTTCTCCTGCTCCAGAGGATAGGACCCGAACCAATGGCTTCAATATACAAGAAAGCAGATTCCAACTAAATATCAGGAAGAACTTTCTGACAGTAAGAGCTGTTTGACAGTGGCACGGTCTCCCTCGAGAGGTTGTGGACTCTCCTTCCTTGGAGATTTTTAAGCAGAGGTTGGATGGCCATCTGTCATGGATGCTTTAGTTGAGATTTCTGCATTGGGGTCCTTTCCAGCCATACAATTCTATGATTCTATGGTGTATGTGTGTATGGCTTTGCCTTGGGGACATATAAATTAAGCAGTAATGTAACATA
Organism: Podarcis pityusensis; assembly: GCF_964106645.2. Lineage (NCBI taxonomy): Eukaryota > Metazoa > Chordata > Lepidosauria > Squamata > Lacertidae > Podarcis > Podarcis pityusensis. Next base: position 37,796,563 of record NC_138038.1, read on the forward strand.
ACAACTGGGTAACAACAGACACACCACCTGATTCCTTTTAGCCTGAAATATATTGCACAGCCACATCCGTTCCTGGTTAAAAATATACATGCAGACAGAGTAACTCTCACCTGCCCCTCTCTGTTCTCTTGCTTGTACTCTTAGCTCTTGTGAAAATACATTACATGCTTAGTTAACACATCTGTGTGCATACACACACACACACACACACACACACACATCTACCACGAACTTATTCATGTAGAAGTTTCACGTGCCACTTTTTGAGCAAAGACCTTCAAGTTGGCTTACTGTCGATGGTAATGTTCAGGGCTGGCTGTTTGTTGCCTGCTGGGAGTGACAGGGCAGAAGGTAGAGAGACCAACAACAGGGGGAGCCAGAGCAATCACAGAAAAGGGCAACACTAATTCCTTCTCCTAAGGAGGAGGAAGGTGACAGGCAGGGCTACTTCCTGGACTGGCTGTAAATAAGAAGACAGGTAGACCGGGGTGGGGGGGGTAGTGGCTGGTGGCAGATGAAGGTTCCTCTGGGTGGAGCCTCATTCGCCAGCTTCCACTGATCCATAGCAGGGCCTTTTCAGTGGTGATTCCCCTGTTGTGTAATGCCCTCCATCATTATTAACTTGAAGGAAGAATATGAAACATGCTTGTTTCTTCAGGCATTTGGTGGCTGTTCCTGGCAATTCTTGTGATCGTTGGGTGGAGGTCTGTTCTTACCAGAATTGCTTTTAGAATACTTTGTAACTGAAAGTGTTTTTAATTGTACAGTGGTACCTCAGGTTACATGCGCTTCAGGTTACAGACGCTTCAGGTTACAGACTCCGCTAACCCAGAAATAGTGCTTCAGGTTAAGAACTTTGCTTCAGGATGAGAACAGAAATCATGCTCCGGAGGCGCAGCGGCAGCAGGAGGCCCCATTAGCTAAAGTGGTGCTTCAGGTTAAGAACAGTTTCAGGTTAAGAACGGACCTCTGGAACGAATTAAGTACTTAACCCGAGGTACCACTGTAGTTGTTTTTGGAATGTTGAGGCTGTTTTAGAATGCTTTTTGCTTTGCTTTTGTTTCTAAATTGTGAATCTTCTGTTTGCCACTCCTTTGGGAGAAAGGGTGAGGTATAGATTCAATAAATAACTGGTAACATGCATATATGCCTTCACACGAAATCCATGCAACCCAGTAGCCCTTAGCAGCTAGCAGCAAAGTGAGGGCTTTCAAGCCTTTTGTGTGAAAATGGTCCTCAGCATCTATTGTTCCATCCAGATTGGTGGGGTGGGTTTTCGCATGTGGATGTTCCTCACAGCGTGCCCTTGACACAATAAATTGTGCATTACTGTTAGAGTTATACTGGGCTGCTCACACACCTGCGACGCTCCCCCAGTGTTACTGCGTAATTGCTGTCTGGTGGGGGAGCCCTGCATAGCAGTGGAACAATAACATAATGGCACAAAACAAAATAAAACAAAGGTACCCCCTGGAACACTGGTGGAAACAAAGCAGTATGTGTCCCTCCCCCCTCCCCCCCACCAGCAACTTTTGCAGGCACCAACAGTATTGAAACTAACCACCCTGAAGCCATCAAGAGTGCAATCATGATGTATGCACAATAAAAAGGACATCTGGAGGCACCCTGTATCTATGCATTTTTAAAATTAACACTGGAAGCTGTGGAACACAAACCCCATTGCGTGCTCTGCCTCCCCTCCCCCCCCATCCTCCCTACATGGTCTCGCTGAAACACTCCCCAGGTACCATCTCTTTCCAACCTTCCATCTGCACCCCATGGGCAAGCAGATGAAAGCGAATCATTTCCTCGGCTCTTGCGCAAGGATTCCACAGGGCTCCTTGTTTTTCCTCTTGCAGGTCCTCCATTCTGGGGTCTTGTGAATTCGGCTTGGAGCCTCTGCGCCATTGGCAAGCGCCAGTCGCCCGTGGATGTCAACACAAGCCAAATGGTGTTTGATCCTTTCCTCCCTCCACTTCGACTAAGCACGGGCGGGAAAAAGGTGTGTGCTTGTGCATGGAAAGCCATGGACAAAGGTGTTTGTAAGGTTCATTGAATTTACTTCCCGGTAACAGCAGAGCCTAGGGCTTGCTGATCAGAAGGCTGGCGGTTCGAATCCCCGCGACGGGGAGAGCTCCCGTTGCTTGGTCCCTGCTCCTGCCCACCTAGCAGTTCGAAAGCACCCCTAAGTGCAACTAGATAAATAGGTACCACTCCAGCGGGAAGGTAAACGGCGTTTCCGTGCGCTGCTCTGATTTGCCAGAAGCGCCTTAGTCATGCTGGCCACATGACCCAGAAGCGAGATGAGTGCCGCAACCCCAGAGTCGTCGGCGACTGGACCTAACAGTCAGGGGTCCCTTTACCTTTAACTGTGCCTAAGCTTGCAGTAATAAACAGCATCAGAATGGATCCAGACTAAGGCTGCATGTTTATTATTAAAACACTGCTTCTTCTCCCTTCCAACTTGGATCAAAGCAAGTTTTAAGAAAACATACCAAAATGTAGCATTTCATAAGAAACAACAGGATAGTTATGGATTGTGGGTAAAGCCGTGCATACATTGCTCTCCAAACCAGTGGTGGGAACATATTGTATGCAGAGTAAACAGGAGTGTGTGCACAGCATGAAGTAGTCACACCAAATCTTTTCACATTGATTTCAATAGGAAAGTTGCTTTGCCATAATCCAGCCCTGTATATTGACATATTTTAACTCCACTTTTCTGTCCCATCACCAGGACCCTGAAGGCCGTGACCAAACGAAGCTTAAAACCAGAGTAATAAAATATTATAAACATGAATTTTAAAGAAGCACAGCAGATAAAATCTCCTTAGCATAACCAAAGGGAAAACAGTAGCTCAGTCATCAATCATGCTACAAGCTCACTGTAACAGTGTAGGCATTTTACCTGGAGAAACAAGGAAAAGTGCCAACTGGGGCAGAGTGTTCCATGGTTTAAGTGCCACCACCGAGAAGGAAATGTCCCTCATTATGGCTGGGGTGAACAAAGGGTGTAAATAATACTCGTGCCACTGGATTTTTCCCTGTCCCCCATCTCCTTTCCCTGTTACATCATCTCACCCCGCAGATCAGTGGCACCATGTACAACACGGGACGGCATGTCTCCTTCCGCCCAGACCCACTGCAGCTGGTTAACGTTTCTGGAGGGCCTCTGCTGTACAGTCACCGCCTCCAGGAGCTGCGCCTGCACTTTGGCAGCGAAGATGGGTTTGGCTCCGAGCATCGGATAGACGGAGAGACCTTCTCCGCCGAGGTGATCTCAGGCCCTGCTCAGACTGGTGCATTTTGTGGATACTCTTAGCTCAGACGCCGATCTATACATGCAGAAAAATTGAGTGCCATTAAAACTTTTCCTCAAATCAACCTCACATTCGTTTAAAGGGTTTCTACACCAGCTGTGTTAGACTGCAGCCCTAAAAAACCAATACCAATAAAACGCACAGCACACGAAGGCTTTAAGTAAATAGTAATGTTCTTACTATACGGGTGGCGCTGTGGGTTAAACCACAGAGCCTAGTACTTGCCGAACAGATGGTCGGCGGTTCGAATCCCTGCGAAGGGGTGAGCTCCTGTTGCTCAGTCCCTGCTCCTGCCAACCTAGCAGTTTGAAAGCACGTCAAAGTGCAAGTAGATAAATAGGTACCGCTCCAGCGGGAAGGTAAACGGCATTTCTGTGCACTCCTCTGGTTCGCCAGAAGCGGCTTAGTCATGCTGGCCACATGACCCAGAAGCTGTACGCCGGCTCCCTCAGCCAATAAAGCGAGATGAGCGCCACAACCCCAGAGTCGGTCATGACTGGACCTAATGGTCAGGGGTCCCTTTACCTTTACCTTTAATGTTCTTAAAAGCCCAGAGTTGTTGCATTAAGATTGAGGACACCCAGGTTCAAATCCCCACTGCGCCACTGGGTGATTATCTCTCAGCTTAGCCCACCTCACAGGGCTGTTGGGAGGATAAAAGAGGGAGGAGGGCAAAAAAAGGGGGGAGGAGATCCATGTATACTGCTTTAGGATCCTGAGAGGAAAGGCAGGATGTAAATGTAATACGTATATCAGTCATTCCACATCTGCAAAATGCAAGCTTTATTTACGTCTGCATATGCCTTTTTCTCTTTCGTTCCCACCTCTAGGTTCAGCTGATCCACTACAACCAAGAGCTCTACCCCAATATCTCAGAGGCGTCGCGCAATCCCAATGGTTTGGCTGTCATTTCGATCTTTGCTGATGTGAGTCTCTCCCTCTCCCTTCCAACCCCACAAAAAATAAAATAAAAATCTAGGGCGTGCCAGATGGGTCCCTGGCCAGCTCAAGGTTGGGCAGGAGATCAGAGGACAAAATGCAAGGCCTTTGTTTCATTTCTCTTTGCAGATTGGACCAAGCCCCAACCCATTCCTAACCAGGCTGTTAAACAGAGAGACCATCACCCGCATCTCGTATAAGAGTAAGTGGGAAGAGGACTACATTAGAGGTCCCTTGGCAAAGATGGTCAGGACTGGGAAAGCTAACCAGGGAGGGGGTGGTTGCGGGAGAGGACATGACAGGAGTTTTAAAAATGGAGAATGGCATTGTTTCATAACAATGGAATGGCCACTAGCCTAGATGGTTTTAACCAACGTTCAGGAACAGCAGCTCTGTGAGTCGGCTATGTGGAATCTCACCTGTGCAGATGTCTTCAATCCTGTGTGCTGCACACAAACAACAGGGGAGGGGTGTTACCTTAAGTTTCCCAGAAGGACCCGCCAGACCCACTTTGGGGGACAAAGTTCTGGACTAGATGAACCTTTGATCCAATCCCATAGGGCCCTTCTTCTGATACTCGCCTGTGTGTGCATCTCTCTCTCTCTCTCTCTCTCTCTCTCTCTCTCGACAGATGATGCTTATCTTCTACATGACCTGAGTCTGGAAGATCTCTACCCAGAGACTTTTGGCTTCATTACTTACCAAGGATCCATGTCAACCCCTCCGTGCTACGAAACAGCCACTTGGATCCTTATTGACCGACCCATCAACATGACCTCTGTACAAGTAGGTTCCTCCCTGGGGCAGTGGAGTCTCTGGATTTCCCAGCATCAAGAAAAGCTCCTTAACTCACCCTCCCCACTAGATTCACCTGCCCCACACCCAGCCCTTCTCGAAAACCTAGGAGTCCTGATCCTCAACTGCCTTCTTGACCTCCTTTCCCCACTTCTCTCTCTTCTGCAGATACACTCCCTTCGTCTTCTCAGCCAGAACCTCCCTTCCCAAATTTTCCGGAGCATGAGTGACAATTCGAGACCCCTCCAGCCCCTCCTCCATCGAAGCCTTCGGGGCAACCGGGACCCACGGCGCCCCACTCGACGTTGCAAGGGGGGCAACTACAGGCTCCATGGTATGCAGGCCAGGAATTTGAGCTCTGTTCTTTCATGCTCAGACCTGCTAGGTTTTACTCTCCTTCCTTCCTTCCTTCCTTCCTTCCTTCCTTCCTTCCTTTATCTGTTTACTTACAGCATGTGCAGCCTGCCTTTGTATCAGACATTCAAGGTGACTTGCAATCAAAATTAAGCAATGCATGTTAATTTTTTAAAAAATAGACTAATGACAATCTTTAAAAATGACTGGAAAAGGAGATTAAGAACCTTGCTTTCCCTCCAGATGTTGTTGAACTCCAAATCCCATCAGCCCCAGCATGGCCAACAAGCAGAGATTATAGGAACTGTAGTCTGTCTGTTTGTTAATCAGTGCAATCCTATATGCATCTACTCAGAAGCAAGTCTTACGGACTTTAGCAGGGCTTACTACCAGGTTAGGCAGTATAGGATTCCTGTCTACTACTGCCTTGGATTTAGTTGCCTTGGATTCTTAAGTAAGATAAAGTGGGGGGGGATTAAAGGATAGGCCTGGTTCCTCAAAAGACCAAAAGCAGGACAGTGAGTTACTAGAAAACAGGGACCATCCCTGGCAAACAGGGTCAGTTGGAGCATTTGACACACAGGCAGGATCTGTTTAAAAACAAATCCCTTTCCATAACCTGCATTTCCCCCCTTCTCTCTTTCAGTGGATGGTACACGTCCTCCGAAAACTGTCATGTAGCTGAGATGCGCTGCAGCCAGTTGAATGTTTGAGGGTGGCTGTGGCTCCTTCAGAATTTGATGTCTAACTGAGGAAGTTGTAACCTCCCACTTCTGGGTGACCAGACTGCCTTCCACCATGCGAAAGGGGAATAACAGGATGCCTGTGAACAACAACGGAATGTATGCCTCAGGGGTGTTTGGGACACACATGCACACCCACACAAGGTTTCCAGAGGTTTCTAAAAAATGAGGCCACTGCTATTTATCAACAGAACGTGGCGTACTCAATTGAACAGCCATATCTTAAAAGGGATTGGGCCTTTCCCAGATGCCTGAGGACTAGAATCTTGTCCTCTGACATTGCCTCCCTGCTTATTCCCAAAAGCAATTGGCTTTTTGTTCAAACACACTCAAAATCTCCGTGAATCCAAAACATGAGGGAGAGAGAATGTAACCCAAATTTGGGGCAGCACAGCCAAACTGCATTGGGCAGACAGCTGTTCCCCAGATGCTGCCAGAACACCTCAGAATGTCTGGTTGGGCATATAAATGTTGGAGACTATCCCCCATAATGTATGAGCACACTCCCAAGATATCTGAGGGACATTCTGTGAGCTTCAGGAGCCACCAGCCACAAAAGCTCAAGCAGGATGGTTTCCTTCTATGTTAATGTTTCAAACCTCAGGAAGTCGGCAGGGGTGGGACAGGATAACAAAAACGATACACAGGGACAACCTCACAAATCCTGAGATTCTTTCAATATTTGGGGCAGAGACATACACATGAAACTCCACCCCACTTTCTGTGCCAATGTGAGGAAATCTGGGGTGGAAAATACAAATGAGAGCCCCCTCCCAAATCCTCAGTATATTTTGGGATGTTTAAGAGAACAGAAAACACACACCAACGCGACCATCGTTTCCGAATGGCCTTCAATAACCTTAGCTGGGGAGCAGGGAGAGGGGAAAATTTTGTTGCCAAAAGAATCCACCTTTTGAATACAGATTAATATTATTAATTAAAGAACAGTTTTCGAAACAAGCTTTGATTTCTTTGCAGTGATCTTTTTTTCAGCTAGATCAGGGACAAACGGCATGCCATCGTGACCCAACTCAGGCCATGTAAAGAAATATTGGGGGGAGGGGGAGAAAGAAAATTTGAGGTGGGAGGTGGGATGAGGAGCTGAATCTTTCAGACACACATGTATACCGGCACTTTCCTCTCCAAACCAAATCATCCCCAGCTGTTTTACTTCCCTGTGAGGATTGCTTTAAAGCAGCCTTGCAAATAAGCCCACCAAAGTTACTAGCCTGCAATTATTATTTTTACCAGCCTGCTGTGGGCTGGCAGAAAGGGATAGAGAGCCCTGCCACTCCTGTAGAGTTACCTGCAACATTTCAGTGCAGGGTGTGGATAACTGGGGTTTCCCGCAACTCACATTCCACTTGTTTACCAGGCTAGATGAAGAAGAGAGACCGTCATAGCTGCACAGTAGGGGTGGGGGTGGGGAGGAGAGTTCCTTCCCCAGGATGGACTATCACCTCCAGATTCCAAACTTCTATTTAATTATTTATTTTACAAAGAGACTAAATTTTTAGCATTTGTAGAACCTGAGATACAAGACAAAATGTACAGACACTATTCTCATTTTGTGTTTGTGTGTGGAAGTCAGAGCTGGACCATAAAGAAGGCTGATCACTGAAGAATTGATGCTTTTGAATTATGGTGCTGGAGGAGACTTTTGAGAGTCCCATGGACTGCAAGAAGATCAAACCTATCCATTCTGAAGGAAATCAGCCGTGAGTGCTCACTGGAAGGACAGATAGTAAAGCTGAGGCTCCAATACTTTGGCCACCTCATGAGAAGAGAAGACTCTCTAGAAAGGACCCTGATGTTGGGAAAGATGGAGAGCACAAGGAGAAGGGGACAACAGAGGATGAGATGGTTGGACAGTGTTCTCGAAGCTACCAGCATGAGTTTGACCAAGCTGCGGGAGGCAGTGGAAGACAGGAGTGCCTGGCGTGCTCTGGTCCATGGTGTCACGAAGAGTCGGACATGACTAAACAACAACAACAAGTGTGTGTGTGTGTGTGTGTGTGTGTGTGTGTGTGTAAAATCAGCTTGCTATCCCCTTTCAGTGTCTTACTTCCCACCCTCCAAAATTCCTGTGGACACCCATAGAAACATCCACAAAGCCCACCCTCCACTACCTGCTTACTTACCTGTATGCAATTCCTCTTCGTTTACGGGTGAAGCTTTGCCAACCTGGTGCTCCCCAAACGTTTTGGACTACAACTCCCATCAGCTCCAGCTTCCATAGCCTTGCTGGATAGAAGGCTGCTCTCATGGCAGTCATCAGTAACAAGGTTGTACATTGACTGTAGATGACAGCCCTTTTCCTTCCCCAAGTCAGAAGTGGTTGCATCTGTTGAGCTGAGCAGATGTTAACTTTTGCACGGGCTGAAGACACGTGTGGAGATTGTCCCCACTGTTCCTGGACCCCCTCCACCATTCAGATATCAGCTACACGGAGTGTTGTGTATAGAGCGTGAACACTCATAAACTGCCTGCACAGCTGAGGATCCTGTAACATGAGAGAGGCCCCGCTTTTACAGACAAAGCCTACACATGCACAGCTGGGATAGCTCAGTCAGTAGAGCATAAGACTCTGAATCTCAGGGTTGTGGGTTCGACCCCCACATTGGACAAAAGATTCCTGCATTTCAGGGGGTTGGACTAGATGACCCCCACGGTTCTTTCCAACTCTGTATTTCTACGCAAAAGCAAGTTTATATGGGAGGAATTTGAAGCAGGTTCTAAGGATGGATAGGATAAAAACGCAAAGGCAGGGCACCAGCTTTGCAAATAAGAAGTTAAATTTCCCAAATCTCGACTTAAAAGGGTATTGGGTTGCAGAAGTGGGAGTGGGAGAGGGAGAAATTTGATTCGATTTGCATTCACACTAAAATATTGATGAATTCATGACTCTTCCCCCCCCCCCCAACACTAAACTGATGTGGAAATATGGAGAACTGTGTTTAAGAATGGGGGGGGGGGCAGAAACGGAGAGTAACCAGAATTGACAGATTCATCCTTCAGCATGGGAAGGCCTCAACTTTGGAGGTCCATTGCCTATTGCAATAGAGAATATTGGGCTGTTGTTGTTGTTTAGTCGTTTAGTCGTGTCCGACTCTTCGTGACCGCATGGACTAGAGCACGCCGGGCACTCCTGTCTTCCACTGCCTCCAGCAGCTTGGTCAAACTCATGTTGGTAGCTTCAAGAACACTGTCCAACCATCTCGTCCTCTGTTGTCCCCTTCTCCTTGTGCCCTCCATCTTTCCCAACATCAGGGTCTTTTCCAGGGAGTCTTCTCTTCTCATGAGGTAGCCAAAGTATTGGAGCCTCAGCTTCAGGATCTGTCCTTCCAGTGAGCACTCAGGGCTGATTTCCTTAAGAATGGATAGGTTTGATCTTCTTGCAGTCCATGGGACTCTCTAGAGTCTCCTCCAGCACCATAATTCAAAAGCATCAATTCTTTGTCGATCAGCCTTCTTTATGGTCCAGCTCTCACTTCCATACATCACTACTGGGGAAACCATAGCTTTAACTATACGGACTTTTGTTGGCAAGGTGATGTCTCTGCTTTTTAAGATGCTGTCTAGGTTTGTCATCGCTTTTCTCCCAAGAAGCAGGTGTCTTTTAATTTCGTGACTGCTGGATATTGGGCTAGATGGGTCAAAAGCCTGACTCAGGAAAAAAGCAGCTTTGTCTGTGAGACTGACCAAATGGCCCACAAGAAACAGCGGTTCTCAATTGCTCATTAGCCTCTTCCATGTAAGAAAACAACTTCTTAGGTTTCCAGGGCTCAATTGTGAACAATTTACATGCAAGGTAAAGAGGAGGCCGGATAACAGGACAAGATGGAAAATGGTGCCATGATTGTTTCATATGCGCCCCCCCCCCAACCCTTGCAGAGTTCGCCATTCTCTCCCAGCAGCACTTCAGTCTTTTAATTACCACTGGAAGATCCAGCAGTAGCTGCTAGTGAGCCAACACAGCAAAGACGCAGCACGGATACCTTTAAGATTTCAGTTCTTTGGAGACAGAAATAGATGGCTAGAGAGTGACCTTATCAAATACAGCTCCCTTGGGGACAGCCATTCCCAACACAAAAGCCGGTGAGCAGAGAAACTGGGGCACCAGAAATAATTACTATGTGCAAAGTTGTAACCATGTAAACACAATTACTTGAGTTAAAGTGGGGTGGGGGGAGGAAAGCAGGCAGAATTACCGGTAAGTGTGAATGGGCCTTGCACTGGGTGTTGATAGATGATAGATATTCTACTGCCCCCTGGTGGAAATCTTCCCCAAATTCTTGATTCTGGCAAAAGGGCCCCTGACCATTAGGTCCAGTCGTGGCCGACTCTGGGGTTGCGGTGCTCATCTTGCTTTATTGGCCAAGGGAGCCGGCGTACAGCTTCTGGGTCATGTGGCCAGCACAGTGGCGTAGCGTGGGTTGTCAGCACCCGGGGCAAGGCAAGTAATTTGCACCCCCTAACCCGTGGATTTGCGCCCCCTAACCCGTGGATTTGCGCCCCCTAACCCGTGGATTTGCGCCCCCTAACCCGTGGATTTGCGCCCCCTAACCCTAACCCCCAGATGTTGCGCCCGGTGCGGCCGGCCCCCCCCTGCACCCCCCACGCTACGCCACTGGGCCAGCATGACTAAGCCGCTTCTGGCGAACCAGAGCAACACTTGGAAACACTGTTTACCTTCCTGCTGGAGCGGTACCTATTGATCTACTTGCACTTTGACGTGCTTTCGAACTGCTAGGTTGGCAGGAGCAGGGACCAAGCAACGGGAGCTCATCCCATCGCAGGGATTCGCACCGCTGAACTTCTGATCGGCAAGCCCTAGGCTCTGTGGTTTAACCCACAGCGCCACCCGTGTCCCCTTGATTCTGGAGGGGTGGGAATTCCGGATTATTCTGATCCTTGGCTGGGAACTGAGGCAAAAACGGTGGCATAGAAAGGGGCACAAGGCGAAAAAAGGAGGAGGGAAGAGGCAGTAAGCCAAAAAGGGCTACTGTGGTGTGCAAGGTTTCTGCTGAGGATGGTGTGGAAGAGGGTACATAACTTCCAGTCCCTCCTCCTCTCTCTGTGCTCCACCACTTTAAGCACACCAGAAGCCACCCACAGGAATCCTCTTCCATCGCCTCTTAAAGGTAAAGATAAAGGGACCCCTGACCATTAGGTCCAGTCGTGGATGACTCTGGGGTTGCGGCGCTCATCTCACTTTATTGGCCGAGGGAGCCAGCGTACAGCTTCCGGGTCATGTGGCCAGCATGACTAAGCCGCTTCTGGCGAACCAGAGCGGCGCACGGAAACAACGTTTACATTCCTGCCGGAGCGGTACCTATTGATCTACTTGCACTTTGACGTGCTTTCGAACTGCTAGGTTAGCAGGAGCTGGGACAGGGCAATGGGAGCTCACCCCGTCGTGGGGACTCGAACCTCCGACCTTCTGATTGGCAAGTCCTAGGCTCTGTGGTTTAACCCACAGCACCACCCACTTACAAGCCTTTAAATACTTGCAGGCAAGCCTTGCATCTTCCTACTTCCTGTCCCGCCTCCCTCGTGGTTTCCTATTGGGGCAGAGCCAGGAGAAGCACCTGCTTTGACAAAGCTATGGTATGTTGTTACCGGCTTCCTCTGGCTTTACATGGGAAGGCAAACCTTCTAGCAGGGGCCTGGTACTCCAAGCAAGTGATTGGCACACTTGATTTGTGGCGCTGGCCAATCGGCTCCTCGTAACCAGCTGGGAGCAGTCCAACAGAGAAATCACCATCACCTGCCTTTCCTGTGTTCCATTTCCTTCGAACCACGCTGTCTGCAGTGCAGCTCACCCCACACGTGTGTGTATATACTGTGTTTGCCTGTAGTCCACAAAAGCTCATGCCACAAAGCATCTGCTAACTGTTCAGGTGCCACCAGACTCCTGGCTGTCTCACTACAACAGGCCAACATGGAAGCCCCCTCTAGAAAAAGACTGTCAGGAACTCTCTTGTTAATGCGTGTCGCCTTCTTGAAACCACTGGACTTTGAAACCATTGGATATTGGTTTATTTTATTACAATACATCCTTTCTCCCATCATGGAACTTAAGACATCGCACAAAGGGCTATTCAGGTGGTCTTCTGCTGACCACACCCAGACCTGCTTAGCTTCAGCAAGGTTGCTGCAACATGCGCCTTCCTGGCCATGTGCCCTGATTGCTCAGGGCTTAAGAGCCATAGTTGGGTGACCTCTGGAATCTAATCCGCCACAGCTCACTCCCTTCCTGGAGCCCTGACTCCAGTTCTCACTACACCCCATTCTCCTCCCACGGTTCCAGGAGTTCTGGCCCACCCCAGATGTCCCCACTAATCTACAGCGTGTTGTGCTGAGACACCATTGGTATCCCATTGAGATATTAAATCAGTCCGGTGTTGGAGAGAGTCAGCGGGGAAGGCCAGATTCATTCTTTGTCCCACGGAAATGTGACGTTTAAGTCTCGTAGGCGTTCCTGGTAGACCTGGTCAAAACATTCGCTCTGCGTGGTGGTCAAATGGTTCTTCCAGTCGCCGGATATCCCTGGAAACCAGTAACAGAAAGTAATTGCCAGTTATTCTCAGGATAGACATGGAGGAAGAAATATTTCTACAAGCACATGATGACCACTGTGTGGATATGCCAAGAGCTGTGATGTTGCCCCTTGTCTGATGAGGAATAGGCAGAGTCAGGGAGAGTGTGTCTTCCTATCAGTGATTCTTATTGGTAACAGCTAAAAATAGAGGTGCATTCAGAGGTAGTATAAGAACATGAGAATAGCCTTGCTTTGTTGTGTTAACAAAGCAAGGAACAGTGGTTACTGAAATTAGAGGCAACAGCTAAGGATTGCTTTCTCCATCAAGCACGGTTTGCTGCCTTGTTCATGACATGTCCATGCCCCCTTTCTTTCAGGGAGCTCACCGGGATGTAGATAGTTCTCCCCCCCCCACTCCATTTTATCCTTTCAACAACTCTATAAGGTAGGGTTAGGCTGGAGACTATTACTGACCCAAGGTCATACAGTGAGCTTCACGACCCTGTTGGGATTTGAACCCTGGTCTGTCAGGTTTTACTCCAGCCTTCTAACCATTACACCACACGGCCTTTATGAGCTCCCTAAGATCATTTCATTGGTTGGGCTCAGTGCTGGAATGGAGGGACCACTGGTCAGATTTTTAGGCCACTGTGGTGTTTTTTGTTCCAATAAATCTTTATACTTGCCCCAACTTTAAATATCACTTTCTTAATTATATGATTTTGGAAACTTTGGTGTATTCTAGCTTTTTCATACCATAGGTAGACGTGTCAGCCAAATCTATTATCATGTCCTTCCAAATCCAATAGTTCTGTATTTTTTAAATTTGATCCATTCTCGGATCCAACAAATACATAAAGCTTCATAGTATAATTTCATGACCGGCAGTGAGAAGCCTCCTCTTTTTTTAGTATCTGTTAATAATCTATATTTTATTCTCGGCTTCTTGCCCTGCCATATAAATTTTGAAATATCATTTTGCCGGTCTTTAAAAATGCTATATTACTTATCACTGGAATTGATTGGAATAAAAACAACATTTTTTCAAGACATTCATCTTGATCACTGAAATTCTCCCTAATAATGACAAGTTCGTTCTGTTCCAGATTTCTAATTTCCTTTTTATTTCTTTCCAAACTTTTTCATAATTATCTTTATATATACATATTAATATTCCTTGGTGTTAGCCATATCCCTAAGTATTTTGCTTTGTTGTGAATATTTATACCTATTTCTTGTTGAATTTTTTCTTTATCCTGTTTCAGGATATTTTAAACCAATAATTTCATTTTATTTTTATTAAGTTTGAAACCAGCAACTTGTCCAAACTCTTGTATCTTATAAATAACCTGTTCAAGTAAGATTGTTGGATCTTCTACAGTGATTACTAAATCATCTGTGAATGCTTTCAATTTAAATTCCTTACTTCCTACCTTTATTCTTCTAACGTTCTCATCTGCTCTGATACTTCGCATCAGAACTTCCAATACTAAAATAAACAATAACGGGGAGAGAGGACAACCCTGCCAGATTCTTAGGCAATTCCTATGATGCTTTTGAATTATGGTGCTGGAGGAGACTCTTGAGAGTCCCATGGACTGCAAGAAGATCAAACCTATCCATTCTGAACGAAATCAGCCCTGAGTGCTCACTGGAAGGGCAGATCGTGAAGCTGAGGCTCCAATACTTTGGCCACCTCATGAGAAGAGAAGACTCCCTGGAAAAGACCCTGATGTTGGGAAAGATGGAGGGCACAAGGAGAAGGGGACGACAGAGGACGAGATGGATGGACAGTGTTCTCCAAGCTACCAACATGAGTCCGACCAAACTACAGGAGGCAGTGGAAGACAGGAGTGCCTGGCGTGCTCTGGTCCATGGTGTCACAAAGAGTCGGACACGACTAAACGACTAAACAACAACAACAAATGATGGCTACACACAAGAGCCCTGCTGGATCAGGCCAATGGCCCATCTAGTCCAGCTTCCTGCTCTCACAGGGACCAGCCACATGACTCTGGAGGTGCAAGGAGAGCAGGAACATTCTCTGATTGGTATCTGGGGATTTGGGGACGGAGGGAAGAACTGCAGGTGTCTGCAGGGTTTGGGGGTTTTTTGTGTGAGGGTTTGTGAGGAGGGGGGGATAAAGGAAAACACTGAAAGTGGGAGGCAAGCAAATTTCTCACACACAAAATGTGAGAACAATGCCTGTACATTTTGCCCTGTCTCCTAAATTCTTTAGCTAACTATCGTTAGGATGGGATTGGCGGCTGAGCTGAGGATCCCCTCCAATCCCATGATTCTAAAAGGGACTACTGGAGTAGATCAAACCAGCTGGGCAAGTTTAGGCCTGTCAGCTTCCCCATTGTTAGGGAAATTGTAGGCTGATGTCTCTTAAAGGCTGCCCTTTTTAATGGGTGGCAAAGATCTGAATGGGAAGCGTCTGTCTCTCTCCACTCCCAGCTGGGTGTATACAGGCAGGCAGGAGACAAAAATAGACTTGGAAGAGTTGCTGGGAGGCTAAAGAAAGACACAGAGTGAGCATTTTTGGAGCCCTGAAGGCACTGTCAGTTCTCCTAGGTGTGGATGCCAGTGAACTTCTCAGGGGTCTGTTGGGGTGCCTAATGTCATGCCTCCACCTATGTTCAACCTGTGCATTTGCAAACAAGCACAAATATTACAAAACGCCAGTAAGCTTCCAGTGACCTCATTCCAAAGGAAGCCAAAGGTGCTGCACCCTTGAATCCTCTCACCGCTGAGAGATTGGGGAATTGCATAACAATACAGGGGAACAGCATCTTCCTCCTCCCGTCCCGGATGAACTCACTGGTGCTTCCTGCATTCACCCAGGGACTGGAGATCAGGGCAACACTGGAAAGTGAGCTTTTGCAACTGCCTCACCTTAATTAAAAATGTTTTTGAGCAGAGCTGATTTATATCATACCTGACAGCTGCAAGTTACTGAGCAAGAAACAAGGATGCTTCCAAAATTCTCATTTCCTAGATTGTAAATTACCCTTTTTTTTTTCTTTCCAAGTCAAACCAATGCATTAGGAATTTGTTCCCTGCCCCAGATTTTGTGTGGTGTTTGCTATAGATTTTAGTTCCTTCGCTGCATATTCTGCCTTTTTCTTCACTCTGCATTGTGGATCCAGACATGTGTCTTGATAAAACACTGCAAAAAAAAGCAACCTTGGTGGGACAGAACGTATGGTTGCATCAATATCCTTTGGGTGCAGTGTTTCACCAGTGCATGGGGTTACATGTGCAGTAAAAGATCACTTACATGAAACTTGATGAAGTCATAAGTAGAGATGGGGGAGAAATTTGATTCAGTTCACATTTAAAGATGAACCTACCTTAATTATCTCTTTCCAAAACAATGCAAGAAACAAAACACAGCCATCGTCAGAAATTCGCTCTTCTCCGGTTTGCACTTCTACAACTTTTTCAATGCAGTTTGCAAGCCAACTAATATGTACAATAATGCATATATTGGGGGTAAAGCATTGATAGAAATGCATATATTCATGAAAGTAACATGCAAAAATGCATTATTTTGGGAGAAACTATATTTTGCGAAAACATGTGCATATTAGGCAAAATTCTATACAAGTTGCAAAATAGCCATGTTTATACTTTGAGAAGCTTGCACTGAAATTTTGATGAATCTTCAAGAAATTTTTGTTTTTCATTGCAGACTGAAATGTGGAGAACTGAAATGAAGACTGGGAAAACGAAGAACTGGGGGGAACCGAAATTGATAGGTTTGCCCAGCCCTCGCCATAAATAAGATCACGCCAAGATTGTTTTGTTGCAGTGTTTTATCAAGGCACACATAAGCATAAGTGTATGTGTGTGTGCTCGCGCGCGAGAGCACATGCACACACAAACACACAAATTAACTGGGGTGAGCTGGTGATCCCATGAGGGAACTGTAGGAATTGGGAAGACAGAGGATAACCCCCTAGGAGCCTAACACAGAACCAACAAGTAGTACTGAGGGGAGGTTCTGTCTGGTACTGCTGCGGAGCTGAGGCTAGTACACACACCTAGAGGGCGGTCTGTCATGGCAAAAAATAATTAAAAAAAAAAATTAAGCACCTTGTGGCACTTTGAAACCTAGCTAATTTGTTATAGCACAAGCCTTTGTGTTTGAAAGTCCACTTCATAAGATCACTGGTGATCCCATACATTTAAGGAGCTCACTGCACCTTTTGCATTTAATTGCTATTGGACTTCAGCTTTAACATTCCCCTGAGCTTTACACCCATGTTCGTTATTATATGCACCTGGAATTGAAGGATCACACTCCATGCATCTTATGAAGTCCACGGAAACTTATGGCATAATAAATTTGCCACCAGACTATTTGTTGGGGATTCCCAATGGCTGCCACCCCTAATTGAGGCACACACTGCGGACAGATCACTCCCAGCCCATCCTACTGTCACCTTTGCGGAGGAAAGCACTTTTCTTCTGGTTCATGAGGAAGCGGGGCGAGAGGGAGAAATTTGACATCTTGTTGCTTTTCATGGCCTCGAAGGAGGCATTCGCCACCACTGAGTCTATGGCTGCATCGTCTAAGTCCTTGCCCAGGAACTGGCAAATTCGGACTACGCTTCCTCGCAGGTCCTGGAGAATGATGGCGGAAATTGTAAGCAGCTGCAGAGGATGCACACTTGAGATAAACACGCTTAAGCAGATTGACACCACACATGGAAAGAGTTTCAAAGCTAACCGGGCTGTTGTGGCAATTCCAAAGCAACAAACAGATGGTGATTCGGCAATCGCAGTTTGAGGAAGGGGGCCAAAATTACTGTGAGGAACATGCAGGCGGGCTGCATCTCTGGTGCGCTGAAGTGTTGGCAGTTCAACCAGAAGGTTCAATTGGAAGTGACATTTGCAGGGGTGATGATACAGCGCTGCCCAGCCTGACAGAGGACAAAGGGAGAGGAGAGACACCTCAGGTGTGGGGTCTAAGCCGCTGAGAAAGGGGAAACAGGAGATGAGGAACCTGCGTACAGAAATGGAAGCAGGACCAAAAGGTGTAGCAGCAGAGACTGTGGGTGAATGGAAGAATTGTCCTACGCTGAAGGAGTGCAGGAGTGAAGGTAGGACAAGGGCCTGGCAGGAAGGCGAGAGTGAGACTGGAAGAGAGAATGAATATGTGAAACAGAAAGGGACCAAGCAGAAAGTCAAATAGAAAACAGACAAAGAAGTGAAGATAGCCAGAGCAATATTCTGACT
Organism: Podarcis pityusensis; assembly: GCF_964106645.2. NCBI lineage: Eukaryota > Metazoa > Chordata > Lepidosauria > Squamata > Lacertidae > Podarcis > Podarcis pityusensis. Next base: position 37,814,505 of record NC_138038.1, read on the forward strand.
GAAGCAGGGATAAGGGCAAAGGGCATCATTAAGAGAAGGGCGCTGGCAGCTGAATAAAAAGGGATGGCAAACGTTGCCTTGGAAGGATGGAGGAGATGAAGAGAGGAAGGAGGTTTGCTAAGTCTGGGGAGGCAAGGTGGCAGGAAAATGTCAGGAGTATAAAGGAAGGAAGCTGAGGGTGACAAGAAGAGCCCTCAGCTTGAAAGGGGAACGGGCTCACCAGGAATACCAGAGCTCCAGCATGTCTTTACACTTTAAGGAATTTGCATTCCTAAGAATTTGGGAGTCCATCAAGAGGTCAATGAACTCAGGAGTTTGAGAAGCCCTGGTAGAGATAGAGAAGATCTGGGTCTCCCACTATGCTCTCAACTCACTCATTTATGGACAGGGCTGGATCAAAGTAATTAAACAGGTAGAAAGTTGGTCTTTGGTTTTTTGTTTCATTTTTAATGCACAGTCAAAGACACCCAGATTGCTGGAAAGGTCTTTAACCTGGATGTTTTTACGTCCCTTGCTGGAAACATAGGAGGTTATCCTCTACCTCATAATTTCTCCAGTGATCTGACTAGCATCCCTCATGCCCACCCTAATAACCTGTACAGAATCCAACCAGACTGTCAGCTGAATCTTAAGGCAGATCCACACAATGCATTTAAAGCACAGCTGACAGATATTTAAAGCACATGACTTTCCCCAAGTAATCCTCAAAACTGCGGTTTTCCCCTCACAGAGGTACACTTCCCAGAGTGGTTTAACAAACTTCAATTCCCAGGATTCTTTGGGGGGAAGTAATGCACTATGAATGTGCAATGGGTATGCTCTAAATGTATGGTGTAAATGTGTCAAGCGGCTGTACCTTTTAAGCACATTTGAAGCACCTTTTGCCTCTCAAAGAATTCTGGGCAGTGTAGTTTGTTAAGGGTCACTGGCAACTGTAACTCTGTGAGGGGTCAGCTACGGTGACCAGAATTCTTTGAGGGAGAGAACGTACTTTGAATGTGCTTTAAATGTATAGTTTGTACAAAGCCACAGTTCAGTGCTGGCAATGGGACAACACCCCTCACTGTATCTGAGGACAACAGGCTACCTTAGGGAGCCCAGAGCAGGCTAGCTTTGGGGACTCAGGGGAGGGAAATGGACTATTGCTGCTGCCGCCCAAGGCAGTTGCTTCGCTCCACTTCATGGTAGGGCTGGCCCTGCAGAGAACAGAAAGGCAGCAACCACATCCACACTGTATATTTAAGGCACAAGACTTCCTCCAAAGAATCCTGGGGACTGCATTTTGTTAAGGGTGCTGGGAATTGTAGCTCTGAGAAGGATAATCTGCAGTTCCCAGGATCCGCATGGGGGTCGGTGCCTTGTGCTTTAAATGCATTGTGCCCCACACATTTGAACATGGGGGTGCTGGGGACAGGGGGAGAAGATGTGCCAGTCAGATCTGAAGCCAAGAAATCCACATACCCACACAATCCGGCATGGAGAGTGTGGGAGTTCTCACACTTTTCGCGACCTTCAGGTTCGAGCTATCTTAACAAGCCTGGATACATTCTGCTCCGGGTGGCAGGATGTATCCGTGCTTGCAAAAATGCAAAGCTGTATTTTACTAGCATAATAACATAATAACAACCTCTTGCAGCTCCTCGTATGTGATGAAGAAGAAGTTTTCCTTGTCCTTCAAGTTCAGCCAGCCTTTAACGTGGTCAAACCAGGATCCGAAAGGCACTGCAACCACACAATCGGTGTTAGGCAGGAACCGTGTGGGGCATGAGGAATACCAAGGGTGGATGGTAGGGGGCTAGGAGAAGGCATGACCCTCTAAACTAAAGGGGGGAGAACACTGCCCCTGCCTCCCACCCCCTCAGTTCACTCACCATCTCCCTTTAGGAAGCCCTCCAGAAATTGGTCCAAGGTTCCGGGGTCTTTATAGGGACGAAACATGGAAGCAAAATGGTAGAGGGATACCAATACATCTTTGGGATTCCTGACTGTGTAGATGACCTGTTGGTAGAAAAGGTGGGGATATCATTGGGGGGGCTATGAAAATCATTGGGAGTGTGTCTCAGTAAGGTCTTCTTCTGTCTTACCTTGGCTTTGGATTTGAAGAAGGACTTTGCGAAGAGCTGTGCCGGCAGGTGGGAGCTGATAATGCGTGGTGACTTGTTGGTCAAAGCTATTCTGTATCCTATCACGGTCTCGTACCAAGGCCCTCGGTCCCAGTTGGGAACTGTCCGGCACCAGCTGGGGTCACCATTGCTACGGATGAGGCTTAAAATCTCCAGCATCCACACGGTCCCTATGAAGGAGCCCCAAAAGAAGCACAGGTTAGTTCGGAAGTGCCTAGCTCCAGCCTGCCCACGGGCAACGATTCCCTCCTGGGCTGTGCTCTACCAATACAATACTTTCCTGGAAGGTGATCGTCAAAGGGGTGCTTCACCCTAGCATGTGCTTTTGAGGATCGTAGCAGAATTTGGGAGGCCTTGAAAATATTGAAGGCCTGCCCCCCCCCAAGATGGCACCCCTGGGGCAGTGAGAGGAGGCAGCAGTGCGCAGGCTAGGCCTACTGTCGTCTGCCAGTGAGCTCCATAGTTCAGCATCTCAGTGCCAGCCCCGGCTCGGACAGCACCACCTCCCATGCCCAGAGCCCAGCTGCCTGGGCCTCAGAATGCAGCCTGTGCTGGGCTGGGGGTGGGGACTCAGCCTGGGCTGCACTCCCTTGTCTCCAGCCTCTTTCACTCCATCCTTCTGGCGACCTTCTGGTGGGGGGCAGAGTGGTGGGGTTCCCCCAATATTTTATTCAAGTTGGCGCCACTGCCCAAAGTCATCTAGCCTCTCCACAACAAATCAGAGTGGATGCTTATCAAGGAGGGAATGTCATCTAATCTCCCTGTGTCAGGATGAATGCTGAATAAGACAGGTTGCCCGGGAAGCCCCCAAGTTTGCAGTATATGTAAAATTCAAAACATTATGAAAAAAGAAGCTGTGCTTAATAACATTTACCTGCATCCCTTGACCCCAGAAACAATGAATTCAGCTATCTGAACCCACTGACCTTGAAGAAGGGGCAGGTAGTCAATATTCCCTTCTGTGACTTCTTACAACCAGCCTGTGCTTGTAACAAGAGAAGCTAAGGACTGGGTGAGGTTGTTTTGGATTTGCAGGTCTGGACAAATAAGTAAATGGAATACACCCTCCACAATATCCTGCACCTCACATGTGAGGCATTGTGTGTGCATTGGGTGAGGCATTGTGCCAAGATACATGGTGGAAAATACTCACCTCTGCAAAGCGGCCTTTTTTTATTAGGGAGATCTCAGAAATAATGGCTTGTTAAGAAGTTTAATCTCAGCTGTCACGTGACACCTATTGTGTGTGTACAAAGCGTAGTTGAGCTAACCACATGCCAAGCTTGCTGGATGAGATTAGAATAAAAGTGTGTCATTACCTTGTCTGAGTTTCTGCATCATTAATAAAGATCCCTTGGTGCTCAGCTCTTACTAGGGAAACTGAGCACAACCTGTTGGGAGCATTTCAAAGACATTTCCCCTGTACCTGATTTTTGGTAGGTGACATTGAAAATATCGTCGTCCCGAACTTGGAAGTTGTTTTCCACCATCTGCAGCACCTGTCCTGAGTAGATAATTTGAGGAAAACTGATCCCCTTGTATTGGAAATATTCCTTGAACATCCTGGGACTCCGCAGATAACAGGAAGGGTGTTGACTGGAGGCAGAGGTTGGCTGAAAAAGGATGATTCCCAAGTGAAGAAATTCTGTGGCTGTGAGACGGATGGCGATGGAGCTTCTAAAAGAGAGGGGAAGATTTATGAAATATCAGGTGTGGTGGTGAGAGAATACAATAGTGTGGAGCAGTGAATTGGACCAGATGAAAAGGAGTTAGGGCCCATCCACAACTCAGTTTGTGAATCCCTTGTGCCTCCTTTAATCCACCCTCACTGTGACTAGTGTTCTCCAAATATGGCTCTCCCACACTTTATCCTCCCTTAATCCGGAGATTCCCTATGCAACTGATGCAGCTCAGATATTCAAAGCATAGGGAACTCCCAGATTTAGAAGGGAGAAAATGTGAGACACCAGTAGCTGGGGGAAGAATGCCAAATGGATGAGAGGGGCTCCTGTTTTAAAGGGGTCACAAGGGGTTACATTAAGCCATAGTGTGGACAGGCCCTTAGAGTTTGGAGCCCAGGGTGCTTCCAGATTCATGTTATTTCCAGGTGGAATTCAATCGCTTACTGGCAAACTCCAGCTGCACCGTTAAAGCTGGTTGGGAGCTCTTGCACAATAAATCTGCTTCCCCAAAAGATTAGACTTTTGCAATAAGGTAAGTGACAGGGAATGCAGAGGCAGGTGTGAAATAGGACTTAATTTGATGCAACTGATATTGAACCGCCTCACCAAAGAAAGCAGAGTAAAAAATGCTCATTAAACAGCCAACATCATCTAATCTCCCGGCAGACAAATCAGGATGAATGCTCAATAAAACAGGTCATCTGCAAGCACCCCCAGATCCCACAATGCCCTGGCATAATTTATTCCCTCTTTCTGGTATAGAGGAGGAGCGGGGGGGGGGGGAATAAATTATAGTGCACTTAGATTTCAGCTCCCCTACAATCAATTGAAGTGCCTTGGAGGTTTGCAAGAGCAGCGGAGGAGCCTGTTGCTTCGTATCAAAGGTCCCATCTGGCATTCTGCTCCAGTGGCTGCTTCTGAGAAGCACACAGGCAAGACGCAGAAAGGCAACGGATGGCTCTCCTTGTTTGCCAGCAGCATCTGGTGCTGCAAAGGACACGGCCTCTGAACATGGAGATCATCCCACTGTGGCCAACAGTTGCTGAGCGACCTCCACGAATTTGCCTCAGGTTGGGAAGCAACCTGTTTCATGAGCCACATTTGTCCATGAGGAGAATTAGATGACATTGCGCTGCATTCCCCACCCCACCCCCACCCCTTTCCTTAAAGACCGCAAAAAGACAGATTATTTGGGGGAAGTGGGTTTGCATCATTGCAAGACCACCCAATCAATTCTAATTTCACATCCTGAACTTGCCAGGATATGACTGAATCGCAGTCAGAATGAGGTGACAGTCTGGAAGCATCCTAATTCTCTCCTTTAAAAAAAAGCTGTCTTAGTGAATTCCACAAGATAATTATCCATTTGTGAAGAAGTTTCATGAGGTGACACCCCACTAACTTGCTTTCTAGGATTGTGACAGAAAGGTCACCTCCACACTATACATTTAAAGCACATTCGCTGCATATGAATTCACCCGAAGGATCCTGGGAGCTGTCATTTGTTAGGAGTCCTGGAAAATGTAGCTCTGTGAGGGGTAAACTTCAGGTTCTAGGATTCTTTGGGCCAAGCCATGTGCTCTAAATCTGAGTTAAACGTATGGCCCCATCTGCACCTTTAAAGAAGTATTATACCACTTTAAACAGTCAACGGCTCCCTTCAAAGAATCCTTGGAACTGTAGCTTGCTTTGTTTTTAATTCTTAAATTTATTTTCTATTTTGTTATTAAATCATTTCAACATGCAGCAACATTATACCAATAAGTGATTAAATATACCAGCCTAACACAGAAGCTCGTGCTTAAATAACACATGCACAATAACGACCAAATAACATAATAGGTTCTTATCCCACACTACTATTTTTAAAGATGGCAGTAAACAGATTATGGTAACCAAAATGTTTTATAACGTGAGTGGAATAATTGAGTTTCGGTTTTTTTAGCCCTGTACATAACAAAACTGTGCCAATCCAATACAAAAAGAGTACTTGTGTTTTAAACATTGTGCCAGTTTGAGTCTATTATGTATTTATTTCCACAGGTACTATTAGCTATACTTTGTTGTACCAATTTGTCAGAGAGACGCCCTCTACGTATCTCTTTATCATGAGCACAGCTGCTAGCAGTAGAGAACGTATTAGAGGTTTGAGCTGTTAAGTTAATATTACCTCCCATGTAAAGACTGAGAAGCGCCAGATCTGGACATTTAGAGACATTTTGTGCAGTAATTGCTTTTATTTGGACAAATTCCTCCCCCCAGAAATGAGCCACTTTTCCACATGCCCACCACATATGTTGGTTAGAACCCGACATCTGGAAACCTCTCCAACAGTTTGATGTGTACAGTACAGTGGTACCTCGGGTTACATACGCTTCAGGTTACAGACTCCGCTAACATAGAAATAGTACCTCGGGTTAAGAACTTTGCTTCAGGATGAGAACAGAAATCATGTGGTGGCGGCACAGCGAGAGCGAGAGGCCCCACTAGCTAAAGTGGTGCTTCAGGTTGAGAACAGTTTCAGGTTAAGAACGGACCTCCGGAATGAATTAAGTTCTTAACCCAAGGTACCACTGTACTAGGAACTAATATCAGCTAGCCATATAGGTTAGCTATACAGTGGTACCTCGGGTTAAATACTTACTGGTAATTCGTTCCAGAGGTCCGTACTTAACCTGAAACTGTTCTTAACCTGAAGCACCACTTTAGCTAATGGGGCCTCTCGCTTCCGCTGTGCTGCTACCACATGATTTCTGTTCTCATCCTGAAGCAAATTTCTTAACCTGAAGCACTATTTCTGGGTTAGCAGAGACTGTAACCTGAAGCGTATGTAACCTGAAGCATATGTAACCTGAGGTACCACTGTATGTATAACTAAATAGGTGTGAGGTGCCATTCTTGCACTCTTATGCTATCTCTCTTGCAGAGGCAGAGACCAATTTAAATGGAAATTTCCTCCACTGAGGTCCACACCTCTTCACTGATAGCAATCTGCCAATCAGCTTCCCACATCTGCCTTAAACCCTCTCATATCTATTAGGATTAACATACTGTTATGAGTTTGGGGAAAGGTTTAGGCCAAATGCCTGGGCCACCTTGGAAACTCTTGGAAAAGCCAGGCTAGCTTCCTGTTTAGGTGATAGCCTGGGTGATGGGCCATTAAGGGAACAAAGGAAGGGGGCTCTGTATGAGATAGCCCTCTGTGGGGGGGCCTTCCTAAACTCATGGTTAGTTAGAAAGACAAAAGGGCAAAGTGGAGAGTGCAGGAAGGTGAGCTAGAAGAAAAGCAGCAAGCTGGGAAAAGAAAGAGGGGGAGAGATGTTTGAATCCAAAGCTGTGGCTATGGGAGAAGCAAGGCCCTCTTGGGGTGTTAATGCTGTCAGCCTCTCCATCATAGGCTCAAGTTGAATATATGTGTAAATAAACCATATGTCCTAAAGACGACACCACAGTCTCTGCTGTGCCTCATTCCAAAGGAATTCCTGGCACCCCAGGAATCTCACACTGCTCAGAGATTAGGGTGGGGAAGGGGGAACTCTAGTTTGTTAAGCGTTCCAAGTACTGTTAGGAGACTCCTATTCCCCTCACTGGGCTACAGCTCTCAGACTGGTTCAATGATCAATCCCTCTTCCCAGGGAATTGTGGGAACTGGAGCTCTGTGAAGGGAATGAGGGTCTCGTAACAACACTCATGTCACCCTGAGCAGTCAGGAGTGATCCTGCTTTAAATGCAGAACCACTGAAATTAATAAGCATGACTACGGCTGCATAGATGCTATAGCTTTAAAGCACATTCAAATCACATTCTCCGCCACCCTCAAATAATTCTGGACACAGTAGTTTGTTAAGGGTTGATGGAATTTGCGAGGGGTCAACAACAGTGCCCAGAATTCTTTGAGGGAAAGAATGAGCTTCAAATGTGCTTTAAAGGTATAGTATTTATGCAGCCTAAGCTAGGGCCATTGTTTTCAATAGGTCTACTCTGAGTAAAACCCAGTTGAATACAGTGGTACCTCGGGTTAAGTACTTAATTCGTTCTGGAGGTATGTTCTTAACCTGAAACTGTTCTTAACCTGAAGCACCACTTTAGCTAATGGGGTCTCCCGCTGCTGCTGATGCGTCGCCGCTGTGCAATTTCTGTTCTCATCCGGAAGCAAAGTTCTTAACCTGAGGTACTATTTCTGGGTTAGCGTAGTCTGTAACCTGAAACGTATGTAACCTGAAGCGTATGTAACCCGAGGTACCACTGTATCGCCCTTGGTGTGGATGTGATCACAAGATCACACACACACACTGGCTGCCCCGCCTTGTGCTGCTCACTAATCCTGCCTACCCTCAACTTCTTCCCATTCCACCTCACCCAGGCCCCCACTCTCCCTGTTCCCTCATAACTTCTTCAATGCTCCTTTGTGTCTCTCCATCCCTGCTTTATTCAAACCTCTGCTGTTGTTTAACGCCGTCGTCTTAAAACCTGCCTTCTCTTTTACTTCCATCCCCTTTCCTGACTTTATGACAATTCAGGATTGTAACACAGCGCTACAAATGCTCCAGTGGAGACTGCATGATGACAGCCTTATATTTTTATGTGTATAGGAAGATATCTCCTTTACTGTGGAGATATCACAGTTTTACTGTGTCTTTTAAAGACATTTGCAACTGCATTTCACATCTCCCTTTCCACTGCAAGTTCTCCTCAAGTCAAGGGCAGCTCCCCACCCCTCTCAGGCATCAGAGGTGTATGGGCATATTGGCAACATCAGGAGTTAATAATACCACAGGGCTCAGAGAAACAAGCCATGCCAGTTGGACCTGACCAGAGGCCTCCTCCCACACTTGACACAATAAGCAACACCCCAGGAGTGAAAGGCTCCTCATTGTTTGTAGAACTGGGTTCTGAGGCACATCATGTGCCAAACGAAAATGACTCATGCGTACTTGTGACAATTGAAGTAATCCATCCAGGAGTCCCAAACACCTGCCCACAGGTCTCGCTGTGTGATTTACTGATTTAGCTTTGCCATAATTCAGAAGAGAACAAGGCTCCGGCACCGTTAATAGTTGTGCAAAAAAGAAGGGGTTTCGGGTGTGGTTTGAAATGATGCAAGCCCCTCTTCTATGCAATCCCTAAAGGCGCAGGAGCTCTTCCCTTTGTTGCATCAGGCCAGCTGGGCTTGGTTGCTTCCAATGCATCTCTGCTGCTTGTGGGCATGCATGTATCTCTTCTGTTTTCTGTGTGAGACCGGTTGCTTAATGTCTTCAAAAACTGGCTGCAATGGTTTGCTACGTGTCTGTGTGTGTGTGTGTGTGTGTGTGTGTGTGTTAAGAACAATAATTCACAGGGACAGAGGTTCTAAAAGAGATGGTCCTTTATGTATTCTGTTACCGTACCCAAAATCCTGTATGTGCAGGTGTGGATAGAAGAAGAAGTCCCAGCGAAAGAAGAATGGATTTTAAAGTTAATGGACTATGCAGAGATGGCGAAGTTGACAGTAACAATAAAATATCAAAAAGAGGAGAACTTCGTTGAGGAGTGCCTTCCCCTTTGGCGCCACCCCCCGCTTCAATTGAAATCGCGAGCAGGATTTGAATAATAGGCAAGGGAAGTAATGATTGTAATATAAGTTATAATACATTAGAAAATAAATGGCAGTTTATCTGCTGAAGTTATGGCAGCAGATAAAGGAATACAAACAGGAACATCATGGGCATAAGGATGGGAAGTCAAAACGTAAGAAATTATTATACTGAAAGTGAGTTGAATAAATATCAAATGTTGTGTAAAAGACTACAGTGGTACCTCGGGTTAAGTACTCAATTCGTTCTGAATGTCCGTACTTAACCTGAAACTGTTCTTAACCTGAGGTACCACTTTAGCTAACGGGGCCTCCTGCTGCCGCCACACTGCCAGAGCACGATTTCTGTTCTCATCCTGAAGCAAAGTTCTTAACCTGAAGCACTATTTCTGGGTTAGCGGAGTCTGTAACCTGAAGTGTATGTAACCTGAAGCGTATGTAACCCGAGGTACCACTGTAATATTATTCATTATATGTCAACCCCACTCTTCCTCCAAAGGAGCTCAAGGTAGCATCCAAAGTGATCTCTCTCTCTCTCTGCCTCTGGTGTTACCTTCAGAACAACCCTGTAGGGCAGGTTAGGCTGTGAGACACAACAACCAAGTTATTGGTTGACTCTTATCTCGGGGTAACATTTGTCTGCATAAACAAGTTCTTTTTATTTATTATTATTATTATTATTATTAAAAATGAATAATACACACCAGACAAAGGGCATTTCGTTATTTAAAGTAAACAAAACTTGTGGAAATTAAATAAATGCATTTGCTACATTTAACCCCATACAGAAGGTTGGGGGGCGGTAGTTCAAGAGGCTACATCCACATCCATACATTTAAAGCCCATTTATACCACTTTAATAGTCATGGCTTCCTCCAAAGAACCCTTAGAACCGTAGTCGTAGGTGCTGACCTACAACTTTCAGCATGTTTAATAAACAGTTCCCAGAATTCTCCATGTGGTGTAAGAGTGCTTTCAATACATGGTGTGGATATGACCGGTCTAGGTCCATCTAGCTGTATGTGATGAGTCTTGAGGAGTTTGCAGGCTAGGCATGAAGCATTAGCCATGCCCTGTTTCCACACTTAGAAATCTTTTTGTCCCCACAGGAAGCCTTGGAGGTGACCTAGTGAGTTTCGTGGTTGAGCGAGGAATTGGAACTGGAGTGGTCCCAATCCTAGTCTGACACACTGAGCATTACACCACAGTAGTAGCTCACTAGCTAAGGACCAACAGACAAGACAGTTGACACCATTCTCTGCTCCAGCATTGCCTTCTTCCAATCTGTCTCTAGTTGGATTAATTTTGTTGGGTTGTTGCACCAGATGCGATTGGATCATTCATTGATTCCCAACAAAAGCCACTTGCCCAGAAAGGGAGGTTGCTATTATGTCTCTGTATGAGTCACTGTTCCGATCTTGCCTTCTTCCACACCCAGGACAGTAATTCACACAGAAACACAGAGCTCCTCTCAGGACAAGTAATTTGTATTCTTTTGCCTTCGATGGATGTAAGGGGGACGTGTGCCCTTAATTTTAATTCAAAAGTATTCTTCGCTAAATGATGTTTGGGAAACACTTGTTTCCCAAATAGTGGTGGTGGTGGCAGTGGTGATTATGATGATGATTTAAAGGCAACTAATCCATCTGCACATTTGGGTGAGGAGCAATTTTCTTTTGCTACAGATTTGGGGATTTGCAGAAAGTTCTAGGTCTGCAGGGTAGAGAGGGGAAGGGAGACTTTTCCGCACAAAGCCATCTACTTCTCCAATTATAAACCACTGCACATCTAAAGCAACCAGGTAACTTGGTCTCCCTGAACGCTGCTCCCTGGAGAAATTAGGAGCTAACCTACAGTAGTCAAAATAAACACAGGAGCTCTATTTTTGTCTTTGCCGGCTCCAGAGCACAGCTCTCAAACTTGCCTGAGGAAAAAAGATAATTAAACTCAAGGAGACTGCAAGATGCCTAGATATGCTAGCTTCTTCTCCTAGCCCCAGGGACTGGGCAGTTACACAGCTAATGGTTGGCCCTTTTCAATAGTCCGGAGTCTGAACCCAGTGGTACACAAACACCCCTTGCTCAAAGCAGACCAGGCGCCCATTGCACAGATGCCACACTGAGGTGTCCAAGGCAGCGTACCAAATAAATAGCACAGGCAATGTTTTGGAAGAAAGTAGGTGAAAGTTCCACCCAATGTGATGACAGGGTCCCAGTTAATCTGTATGGGTCGCTGGGTGTGGAAGGGACACCTCATTTGTTTACAATTGAGAGGACAGTGTGTCAATTTCCTGAACTAATTGTTCAGTTGTCCTTATTGACATCCCTCTTCATCAACCCAGCAGGTGTGCATTAAGCCAGAGGTGGCCCTCCAGATGTTGATGGACTTCCAGCACCCCAGCCAATGTTGCCAATACAGTGGTACCTCGGGTTACATACGCTTCAGGTTACACACTCCGCTAACCCAGAAATAGTACCTCGGGTTAAGAACTTTGCTTCAGGATGAGAACAGAAATCATGCGGCGGCAGTGGGAGGCCCCATTAGCTAAAGTGGTACCTCAGGTTAAGAACAGTTTCAGGTTAAGAACGGACCTCCGGAACGAATTAAGTACTTAACCCGAGGTACCACTGTAGCCAGGAAGAGTGAGAGCTGCAGTCCTGCCCCATCTGGAAGGTCACAGATAGGAATGGAGGAAGCTCCTGTTAAGGAAAATTCTGGGGTGAGAGACTACCCAACAGCCCAGCTCGTCGGGGCAAAGCCCACGGGTCTATACAGTCAGAAAGGAAGGAGGTTCCTGCCAAATATAGGAGCAAAACAGTGGTCAGTATATTGTTGTGCAACCGATCCCCACAAGAGTAAGAACCCCGAGTGTGGGGTGACAACCTCTTTTAGAACTTCCCTCTTTCCCCCAGAATACACTTTGAGCAGCATCATTGATGCATCATCACTAGCATGTCACAAATGGGGAGGGGTATTCAAGGGTTACACAAGTTCAACAATAGGGCACTTTCTGAAGAAGGGTGCATGCCCACAAAAGCTCATACCAATAACAAACTTAGTTGGTCTCTAAGGTGCTACTGGAAGGATCTTTTTTTATTTTGTTTCGATTAGGTCACTTTATCAGACACCTTTCCCAACACCTCTTAAGTACCCATCACCGAAAGAACAATAAAACTCTTTACATATCCTTTCCCTCAGGACTTGTCTGAAGATGGGCTTTCAGAACACCTGACTTGCTAAACTGCCTCTGGGAATGTCTACTGTTGCCCCCTTGGTCACTCCCTGGGTGGGGTGCCCTGTATGTACTCTCACACTTGGGGAATTATGGCAGGATGCCCTGTTCCTGCTGCCTACTTGACTTCCTGCTTCTGGGTTCATGGAGGGAGGTGGAGCCAAAATTCTTCGAGGGTTAAAATGGCCTTGGAATGAGGAGAGTCGGTTAAAGTATGGATTTTCTACGAATTTATAAAGCTAGGTATCTTTCCTGAGCTGTCAAGTCGAAAGGACACATTCAGGCATGATATTTGTAACATTGTACAGTGGTGCCTTAGGTTAAGAACTTAATTCGTTCTGGAGGTCCGTTCTTAACCTGAAACTGTTCTTAACCTGAGGTACCACTTTAGCTAATGGGGCCGCCACGCCGCCGCAGCCGCACAATTTCTGTTCTCATCCTGAGGTAAAGTTCTTAACCTGAGGTACTATTTCTGGGTTAGTGGAGTCTGTAACCTGAAGTGTCTGTAACCTGAAGCGTCTGTAACCCGAGGTACCACTGTAATAACTATGTGCCCCCCCCCGTCATTTCCGTAACACTCCCTTACGCTGAGTCAGGCCATTGGCCCAACCAGTCCAGTGTCCTGTTCTCACAGTGGCCAACCAAATACCTGTGGGAAACCCGTGAGCAGAAGCTGAGCCCAAGATCAGTCTCGCCTCATGTGGTTTCTCACAACTGGTGTTCAGAAGCATTTACTGCCTCTGACCACGGAGGCAGGGCATCGGCATCATGGCTAGTAGTCACTGGAAGCCCACTCCTCCGTTGCCTAATCTTCTTTTAAAGCTGTCACTTCCTTCTGTGGGAGCAAGTTCCATAGTTTAACGATGTGCTGTGTGAAACGCTTCCTTTTATCACTCCTTGGATGTTCACAAGCTCAGTTGTCATGAGAGAGGGAAGAAAACTTTTCTCTACCTGCTTCCTCCATGCCATGCAAAATTTCGCAACCTTCTGTGGTGGCACCTCTTACTCTCCTTTTCTCAGTCTAAACGAAAGTCTGCAAACACTGCAAACCTTTCTTCACAGAGGACCTGCTCCACCCTCTCATTCATTTTGGTTGCCGTTTTTCTGAACCTTTTCCAACTCTACAATATCCTCTCTGAGGTGAGGCAACCAGGACTGCTTTCCAAATGTGGTCATGCCACAGATTTGTATTTGAGATTTCTGCCCTTTTCTCACCTGCCTTTCCATCTCATCCCCCCCCCCACACGTGTTTTTCTTTCCTCCATCTTCTTGTACACAGTGGTACCTCAGGTTACAGACGCTTTAGGTTACAGACGCTTCAGGTTTCAGACTCCACTAACCCAGAAATAGTACCTCGGGTTAAGAACTTTGCTTCAGGATGAGAACAGAAATCGTGTGGCAGTGGTGTGGCAGCAGCGGGAGGCCCCATTAGCTAAAGTGGTGCTTCAGGTTAAGAACAGTTTCAGGTTAAGAACGGACCTCCAGAACGAATTAAGTTCTTAACCTGAGGTACTGCTGTATTTTCTTCTTCTATTTCTTCTCTACCCACACTTGCTTTTCTCTCTCCCTCCTTTGCCCACGTTCCTTGTTCCCCCTTTTAGGTTTTTTTTAGTGCTACTGCCCCCCCCCTTAAATCCTACCTTTTTCTCTAAGGAGCTCAAGGTGGCATACCTGGTTCTCCCCCTTCTTATTTAATCCCCACAACAACCCTCTTGTGAGGTGGGTTAGGCTGTGAAGCAGTGACTGGTCCAAGGTCACCCAGCAAACCTCATGATGGAGTAGGGAGGTGACCCCTGGCCACCCAGGTCCTAGTTTACCAAAGGTGTCATGGTTTTGAAGATGCTCGAACTCAGTATGAAAGGGAGAAACGCACTAAGAGGAAGGCACGCTTAGCAAACCCTCACCATGATCAGCTCCCGCCCGGAAACCTATCTCCCTACTGTGGAAGGACTTGTGGATCCAGAATTGGCCTCCACAGTCACTTACGGACTCACTGTTAAAACCATGTTCATGTTCACTCAGCTACGAGTGATCGCCAAAGAAAAATAGTCCAACACTCTAGCCACTGTACCCCATTGTCTCTCATAGTTCCTTCACACATTCTTGTCTTCATCCTCCTTTCATGCCTCCCCCCATCTCGCTTCCTTTCCCCTCCTGCTTCACACTCCTCCAGTCTGCAAACATACAAACTCACATACAGTGGTACCTCGGGTTACATACGCTTCAGGTTACATATACTTCAGGTTACAGACTCCACTAACCCAGAAATAGTACCTCAGGTTAAGAACTTTGCTTCAGGATGAGAACAGAAATCGTGCAGCAGTGGGAGGTCCCATTAGCTAAAGTGGTGCTTCAGGTTAAGAATTGTTTCAGGTTAAGAACGGATCTCCGGAACAAATTAAGTACTTAACCTGAGGTACCACTGTATTACCTTGCAAACTTCTTACCTATACTGTATCTATACTAACCAGCAAGAGATGACCAGGAGCAAGACAGGGCAGGCATATCACAAACGGCGACCCTGGGGCAGGTGCCTGCTGCTTGCTTACACCCACCCTTCCCTCTCTTGTGCATATCCTAATTTCTGCAGAAATCTCTGCACATCCTCTCCCCATCCTTGTTTTATCCGACGTTCTCCCGCTTCCTTAAGATTACGCACCTTCCCAATCTCTCCTTTCTCTGCTTCTTCGCTTCTCCGCTTCTTCCCAGGAGCCGCAGGGGTAAGCAGCAGGGCCTCTCCTTTTGCTTTTATTCTCCTCCTCAAGCACTGGCAAACCTTCCCTCCCTCATGGTTGCGCACGCTTCTGTGTCACCTCTTCTCTCTACTCACCTGGACTGAGGACAACTGTTCCTGCAGTTGATCCCCAGGGTTGTCACGGTTCCAGGGTTGTCCCTAAGGGGTTGTGGTCGGCTGACTCACTTCAAAGGGTGTTGCAAAATGTGAGGCAGGGTTGGGCATCTCAGCATCTTGTTGAGAGATCAGAAAACTACCCACGCCAGAGACTGCACACGGGAGATCTCGCTGTGTTTCCACACTCCAGAATCCAGCCGTGGGGAGACTGAATAGGAGTCATTTTTATTTATTTATTTGTAAGGTAGAGAAGCGAAGCTCCCGTTTGTGAAATCAGAAGAGGCTCAGCTCTTTCTTCCGGGATTAATTGTGCAGAGTTCCTAATTATGCTGGGCCTGTGCCAAATTCTCTTCCTTTCTTTGAATAAATATATTAGAGAGGGGAATGGATTTTGGCTCCTGGTCCCTTCTACTGGGATTAATCTGGAGCCACACTTGATTGCAATGTGTTGCAATATCAGTTTCTTCTTTTCGCATAAGGAAATAAATTGTAATAAATCCTGATTGCAAATGGGTTCACTGCCATATTCCTTTTTTAGTGACATCAAGGGTATATAACCGTGAATTGAAGTGTTCGAACTGCCATTATGATCACGAACCCAGAGGAATTGATACCTTACACTTTTGGTGCATTTGCTGGACTGCAAATCAGCTATCAAAAATTAGAAATGTTATGTATAAATGTCTCACGCCCACCAGCTATAGGCTTAAAAGTTCGTCCAACATCTTTAAAATATTTAGGAAAATTAATTCCCCCCAAATCTTGAATTGGCTTATCACAATAAAGTATTAACCCGTATCAAAACTGTAAAACAAACACTGATAAACTGGGACAAATTGAAACTTCCATGGCTCAGGAAAAAAATGCTGCAACAAGAATCGTAATTCCCCCAAAACGATGACAAAATTTTGAAGTCATTCCAGCCATGATATCAGCCTAGCAAACCTAGCAAAAGTTAATGATCACATTTATCCACTGAGGTGGGGAGAAAGCCAGAATCAGACTTTCCACATTATAGAGTGAAACATCATAAGGGGCTCTGAGTATCCCAAATATTACATATTGCCATGATGTAGTACACACTAAGAATCTAATTGCCATTGCTCAAGGCAATAAAGCTTAGATATGGATAAAAATTGAACACTCGCCAGAGTGGAGCCATAAAATGGGAAAGTATCGCATTTCTGGTGCGTAATCCAAAGACAAATGAAAAATTGGCAATTGAAAAAATATGGAAAAGATGGTATAAAAAATTACATGCACACAAACCCATTTCCCTGCTAATTCCTTTCTTATATCATCCCCATTTTTTATAACCAGGACAATTGTCGACAATTTAAACAATGGGAAACAATTGGTTTTAACATAATTTTTGGGTCATATGGAAATACCACACTAGTAAAAGATTTGTTTTTTAAAAAAACGTAAGAGGAATATCTCATATATGGATCCAAACACATCAAGTCCTTCACGTCATCCCAGAGGCCAACATATAAGCCACACAGAATTTAACTAATTGCAACAAAGGATATCAAATGATAAATGTTTATTGTCAGAGGTGTGTAAGAGAAACTCTGGCAATCTACTCATAGTTCAAAGCTGTGTCCACACTCCCGTTTATTCCACATCAATACACTCCCACCACTGATTTTGGAAGTGGTATACACAAGGTTTGATCTGAACCAGCTTTGATCCGAATTCAGAAAAAGAGCAGGCTAGCTGCATTTTAAGCTGTTAAGATGTACACAGCCAAACTCCATTCTGATTTTGGCGTCACCCCCTCCACCCATGTATCTCACATAGTTTGATTTCAAACCGGATGGTGAAATTTGCTGGTTGATAAGCGGGTGACACCACCCTCCTGACAATTTTGACCCACAGCAGGCGAGGGAGATAATAATCTGGCCGCCTGGCCTGATCCAGTTTCTACCTCAGGTTTAGATCATAGCTCATATAATACTCATATCCTTTCGGCATCATTTCCTCAGGTGGGGCAATGGATCAGCGCATCTGGCTGTTAATCAGAAGGTTGGTTGTTCAAGGCCACCCTTTGGTTCCTTGAAGAAATGTGTACCTGGGACTCCAGGATTTGGGTGCCTCCAGCACACAGGAAACATAGTGGCCCAGCTGACAAAGGAAGTCCGTGTATGTGCTGAAAGGCACCCAAAAATTCCTAGCCCCTATCATGGAACTATGCTCTACATTGCATAAACTACATTTCAGAAATGAAAGTGTGGCTGTTTGACCTGCGTTGTTAATGTTGCCGGTAATTATGAGGTATAAATAAATAACTACAACAAATGCCCTGTGAGAAATGAGGATGTTGCTTTTTCATATACAAATGTAACAGGTAAACAAACAAATGTATGCAGTCCAGACAGCTTAAGAGATATTTAGAGCTTGTGGTCAGGATGTGGTTGTAATAAGTAGACAAGTGTCAGCAGTCCAGATCAACTCCCACTTGTTAACTAGAGATGTTAGAGCTTGTGATCAGAAGGCGGTATTTTTGCTTGGGTTAGCAAGTAATTGCATAGGAACATAGACCAAATAAGGGGAATAATAAAGAAATGTAGAGGGTGAATGACAGTGAACAGAGGTGGGAATGTTGGTAGGATAATTAGGTGGTTGTGATAGGCTGTAAACTTTGTAGTACCCAGCCAATGGGGAGACGGGGGGGACGGGACCTGTGCTTCTGGTACAGTGGTACCTCGGGTTAAGAACTTAATTCGTTCTGGAGGTCCGTTCTTAACCTGAAACTGTTCTTAACCTGAAGCACCACTTTAGCTAATGGGGCCTCCCGCTGCCACCACGTGATTTCTGTTCTCATCCTGAAGCAAAGTTTTTAACCTGAGGTACTATTTCTGGGTTAGCGGAGTCTGTAACCTGAAGCGTCTGTAACCCGAGGTACCACTGTACTGTATAGGGAATATAAGCTTATGCTTTGACAAAGCTGGGGTTTGCCTACTTTGGACACCCACTCTTGCAATAACATATTGTATTCAATAAACTCTTTGCTGCTTCACCAATTTTGTTCAGATTGTATTTTAAGGAGTGGGATTAAGGGTCTTAGGACCCACATCTTACATGCCTCTAGAATATATCGCTTGCTTTTAAAAAAAACAAAACAACAATGAATCAATCTTGAATTTATCTCAGGCATGAGCCTTTGAACTATGGTTGCAGTTAATCTATTTTGACTGCCTCTGCCTCCCTTACTTCTCAAATACCAGGCCTGATCTTGCACTGAACAGCTGCTGCCACCCAGTGTAGACAATATTAAATTAAATGGAGTAATGTTCCTATTGTGAGGCACAAAGCAGGCATGAAGGAAAACATGGTCATTTCTCATGGCATAACAGCCATGGTGGAATCTTTCCTCTGGCATCCTCAGTGCAACCTGAAACCTGCTTTATGCCTAAGGCTGTGTACATCCTATACCTTTAAAGCACATTTGAAGAAGATGCCTTCCTTCAAAGAATTCTGGGCACTGTAAGTTTAGCCCCCGTCAGAGAGTTACAATTCCTAGCATCCCTTAAGAAACTACAGTGCCCAGAATTATTTGAGGGGAAAGAATGTGCTTTAAAGTATCTACACGGAGACTTTTTCTGCACGATGAAGTGGGCTCTCTAGGTCCCCAAAGTTTCTTCTGCTATGGACCACTTGAAAATTGCTGAGGATCTTGGTGAACCATGATTCTTCTGCCTGTTGTAGCAATTGCAATGTGCTGTGCTAGAGGCTGTGTGACTTCTAAAGGCTTTTTGTTTCATATGCGCTGTATTTTATTACATTCCAAAGACTTCAAATTGTAATGCAATAAAATCCATGAAATAAAAGAAGCCGTTAAAATGCAATTAAAAATAAATATGAATATTTAACGTGACGGATGTGCCGTCTCCCATCTTCGACCAAGAATCCACAGACACACTGCGAACCACCTGAACGAAGCACGGATCAGTCTGGGAAGCCCAGCTGCTGTCCATGAAAGAATGAACCATAATAAACGTGTTCGTCTTTTTAGGTGTCTCAACGAGATACTTTGTTGTTTTTGCTTCAACAGGCAAACTTGGCACTCTCTCTCTGATAGCAGATCTCTTCAGGATTCCTCTGAGGAGAGCTCCCAGCTAGTTTTGATCTGTAATGCTCAAAGGCTGCATCTGCATTACAAATCAAGCTCTATCTCTCCCCCCCCCCCAGCCCCCTCTATTTAGGAGGCCTGCAAAAGAGGATACTGACAGACATTATCTGACCAACATCTACCACATGCTGTTTGTCTGTTGTGCAAAGTAACACTTTTATAATACCTCTCTGTCTGTTCCTTGGCAAGCTCCAAATAATGATAATATATGAACAATGTCTACATACTGCCTTTCAGCAGGATGACCTAGTTTGTTAAAAAAATATAAAAGTTTAAAACCACAGTGCGGCGAAAAGTATTTAAAAAACAGAATTGAAAGGAATATTTATTTAACATTTAAAAGCTGGTGACAATGAAAACAGTGTGCGAAAGCTCAGAGGAATAATCACATTTTCAGCTGTGCTGGAAAAGAGAGGGAAGAGAATTCCATAGCTCAGGGGGCGCCACACACAAAAAATCCTTGTGGACCTCAATCTAACGTTTGAAAGGGATGATAGCTGGAGCAAGGAAGATGTACCCTACAAATACCCAGACCTTGTGTGAAAGGTTTCTATCTGCCCTATTATCTCTCTCTTAGGAAAATCTCATGGTGTCCTCCTACAAAATTATTCCCTCCATTTCTGAGTTCAGAGGCCAACGTGTGGATTTTTACGTTGCCAAAATGGCCCTACCCGCTCTCTAAAGCAGAAATGGGGAATCTTTGGGCTGAACTCCAGCTTCCATTCATGCTAGCAAGCCTAGTCCATGGCAAGGGATGATGGGAGTTGTAGTTCAGCCACATCTGGAGAGCCACATGTTCCCTCACACCTGCGTTATAAGAAGGGATCAAGCAGGCGTTTTGGGGGGAGGGGGTGTGCGATGGCCCTAAAGCGGAAGTGGTAGGCGGGAAACCTCCAAAACAGTCCAAGGAGGACTGGGCATGCTGAGTGACCACTGAGCGCCGACTGACCCTTGAGATGGAGACGGGAAAACCAGATGGGAGAAGGAAAATAATGGAGCCCATTGCAGGGAAGCTGTGAGGCTTTTAATGCAACCCTCTGTGTCTTTACTCAGAACTAGGCCTCACAGGGCTCAGTGGGGTTTACTTGCCTTCACCAACCTGGCACCCTCTGGAAGTCATTGGACCACAACTCCCATCAGTCTCAGCTGATGGGAGCTGTAGTACAACATTGCATTGCAGGGGGTTGGACTAGATGATCCCTAGAGAACCCTTCCATTTCTACAATTCTATGATTCTTTCTGAACAGCAGCAGGTTGGCAAAGGCTGCTCTAGTAAATGTGTACACACCATACATTTAAAGCACAGAGCTACAATTCCCAGCCCTTTAACAAACTACATTTCCCAGGATTCCTTGGGGGAAGTCATGTGCTTTAAATGTATGGCATGTTATGAAGACTAGATGTGGCACGAAATATGCTGCTTGCTTTCTGCTGCTGGGGATAGATAGGGCACTGGGGCACATACTGAGGGTGGTTTAACTCCACGACAGTCCCAATGAAAATCAAGTTCCCCATACTTACAATTATACTGTTATTGTTGTTGTTGTTGTTTTTATTATTATTTTAAAAAGGGCATAGCAACAAGTGCATTGTCTAGTCTGGTCCGAAGATGCTCTTTGGAGGAAATGTGTAATAGAGATAAAATGCACACAACAACAACAAAAGTCAGAAAGGGAAGGAGACATGCTCTGCTGAGCTCGCAGGCAAAATCTGTATTGCCAGAGCAGAGGGAGAACAAGAAAAAAGAAGTGACTGTACAAATGCCATTCAATACAAGTTTTTTTTTTATCTATCTTTTCAGATGGGGAACTAGCAAGCAGGACCCAGGAGACCTAGGATTCTGGAGTACAGTGGTACCTCAGGTTACAGACGCTTCAGGATACAGACTCCCCTAACCCAGAAATAGTACCTCGAGTTAAGAACTTTGCTTCAGGATGAGAACAGAAATTGCGGCGCAGCGGCAGTGGGAGGCCCCATTAGCTAAAGTGGTACCTCAGGTTAAGAACGGACCTCCAGAACGAATTAAGTTCTTAACCCAAGGTACCACTAGGGTGGCAGCCTCAGACCAAATAAGGTGGGTGGGGTTTTTTTGAGAAGCCAACATCAGATTCAATTCTCAAATCCATTTTTGATGACTCTCCATTGCTATGTGACACAGTCTGGATTACACCTGGCCAAACACAAACCTTCTTCTGGTTTCAATGCCACCCTCAGATAACCAATAACATTCATTCCATTCCAACACTACAGTTCTATGTTTCTATGAGGTATAATATAGATGGTTGAATCTGGAACTGTTGCAAGGTGAATACTGTGAATAGTGGTTTTTTTGTTTTGGGTTGTTGTTTTTTAAAGAATGCCTTATTCTAAGACTCACCTTTAATTCAACAAGCAGATCCTACTGCGCCTGCCCTTTTAGCATCATTATTTCACTGCTCCTCAGTTCTCGAAAGGTGTACCTGGGGCTTCAAGTCTTCAGCCCTCTCTTCAAGTGGAAATAAAACTCTCTGCCAGATGGTGAAAAAAGTCAAAAGGATCAGAGTATGTGCTGAAAGGCACCCCGAAATTCCTAGCCTCCTCACAGGACCAGAATTTTCATTTATTCCAGCCTCTCTGCAGAGGACTAGCAGGTCTGTCTCCAGGCAAAAGAATAATAGATGGACACAAATTCAACATACAAAAATGGCAACATTTCAGAAACCAGTGGGAGAACATTTCGCTCTCCAAGGGCATTCTGCTGCAGACTAGAATGTTGCCATTCTTCAACAAAGGAACTTTAAAAGATGTCAAGAGAGTGAAATTGTTGAACAAGAATTTATAATGTCTTTGGATTCCTATTCATTTAGGACTCAGCTGAGACCAAGTTTGTTTTTTCCGCCCTCCCTTTCCAGGTGTTAAATTAGCATAGCAAAGTCAGAAAGATTGTGTTGCCATCAATTAGCACTGCTGTGAATTAATAACAGAGTTTTGCCACGTCTGCATCTGAACTTTATGCATAAATAGCACTGACTGCATCACTCCTGGGCACAGTTTATTTCTCTAGGCATGATGCTCCTCTTGAGTGTCACGGGGTGCAACTCTTGCAGGGTACCCCAGGCTCTTGGCCAGTGGAAGAGGGAAGAGTTTGCCTCCCTTCAGCTCTGGGCTAGAAGCAGTAGGAGCTAGATGCTCTTTCCAGAATGATGAAGGAAAGCCCCTGCAGCTGCTCCTTCTCTGAAAAACACAGTCAGGCAACTATCCTTATCTGAGGAGAGTTCATCAAAAAGTCGTGTGCGCAGTACCTCAACAATCTGTGCATTTCAAATGGACACCTTTGCCCCACCACCCTAGGGCTTCCTCCTGTGCTTTACATGCATGGTGCGCATACAAATGTAGTCCAAACCATCTCAAAAGGTTAGCAAAGGCTGTGTTAGGGGGTTCACCCACTGCCCCCATGATCAAGCAGCTCCTGCTCCCATTGCTGCCACAACATAGGGGAAAGTAATGCCACTGATTAAGGAAATACCTGTTTGTGCTTTTTCCAGAGAAGCAGCCATGCTAGTCGCATCAAAAAGAACCAAGTCTTGTGGCACTTAAAGGCTAATCAATTTTATTGTGGCCTAAGCTTTTAGGAGGGACGCGGGTGGCGCTGTGGTCTAAACCACTGAGCTGCTTGGGCTTGCCGATCAGAAGATCAGCGGTTCGAATCCCCACGACGGGGTGAGCTCCTGTTGCTCGGTCCCTGCTCCTGCCAACCTAGCAGTTCGAAAGCACACCAGTGCGAGTAGATAAATAGGTAAACGGTGTTTCCGTGCGCTGCTCTGGTTTCGGTGTTCCGATGTGCCAGAAACGGCTTAGTCATGCTGGCCACATGACCCGGAAAAACTGTCTGCGGACAAACACCAGCTCCCTCAGCCTGTAAAGTGAGATGAGCGCCGCAACCCCAGAGTCGTCTGTGACTGGACTTAACTGTCAGGGGTCCTTTACCTTTTTTAAGATTTTAGGAACTACATGACTCCATTTCGTTAGACGCATGACATGTAATCTTGTGTGGGATAGCTCAGTTGGTAGAGTTTAAGACACTTAATCTCAGGATTGTGGGTTCGAGCCCCATGTTGAGCAATAAGATTCCTGCATTGCAGAGGGTTGGACCAGATGACCCCTAAGGTCCCTTCCCACTCTACTGTTACGGTAAAATCTGGGTGCGGGGCTACTCTGCCACCCAGCTCGTCGGACTAAGTCCGCGGGTCCCTGCGGAAGAAAATGAGCTCAGCCGGAGACAGGAGCAAACTGCAGAAGATCCAAGTTTATTGCGCAACAGGTTCAAGACGAGATTGAACAGCGAGAAAGGGGTGACATGAACTTTTGAAACTTCCCTCCATGTCCCAGAATACAGTGCAAAATACATCACAGTTACATCATGAATACATTAAGGAGAGGTTGGGTTACACAGATTACATCATGAATCCATTAAGGAGAGGTTCGGTTACACCGGATTAACATATGGAGGAGGGAGGGGGGAATATGCAGAGCTGGAGATATGTGCAGATAAGCACTTCCTGAGTACCGGTGATGAGAAGTCAATGGTCCATGTATGCATATTCTGTCACCTGGCATTTCCCTGAGGAAAGGCTTGGCAGAGTGATTTGACAGGATTAGGGTCTTGACACCTTGGTTGAGGGATTATGGAGGGCAGGGGAGGTGTCATGGAGTCCTAGAGAAATTGAGCAAATTGGCACGTTGATTTTCTATGAATTTTATAGATTTTAGTCCCTTTTGACATTGACAATTGGAAATAAATGGATATATTGTAGCGAAGAAGAAGGTGAAGAAAACATGCCCCCCCCTCCGTATCACTACAATTCTATGATTCTAATCCTCCAATGCTGGGTTATTTTGCAGACAGTTAGCTATAATTGAACTATCACTATCTGTAATTACAGGAACATAAGGCCATTGGTCTATGCGTCTCAGTATTCTCTCCACTGACTGCCAGTAGCCAGGCGTCTCTTCCAGCCTTGCCAGGTGATGCCATGGATTGAAGCTGGCACTTTCTGCATGCAAAGCGGTGGATGCTCTACCCTTCCTCATATTCCTTATTTCCATTTGCCTCTGACCCCAATGATTACAGATCCCCCATTCCTTACATCCATGTGTCCATATAAACCTGCAAGGATGGGTGACACTTAATAGTATGCATCTGATTGAAATGGACTATAATCTACGGGAGTTTATGCCATAATCAAAGTGTTTAGTTTTTAAGGCGTCACGAAACTGTGTGTGTGTGTGCTTACTTTTTGTGATTCTCTCTTCCCCCCGGGGGCGGGGGAGGGAGTTAATGAGGGAACCCACTATATACGCAGCAACTAGGACCCAACTCCTGGCGCGCTTCACTCATTCCTTTCGAGTCTGATGCTGCCATCTTGGTTGAGGGAAAACCGGACAGCGCCTTTCGCGGTAGTAGAGACAGATAGGGCTGATTCACTGCGGCGGCCATTTTGGATCGGAAACGAGGCTGGGAGAGCGAGCGCGATGGAGTTGAGCTGCGGTCCCGCCCAGGTACTGAGCAACAGGGGTGCATCGCCATCCCCAAACCTGCCGCTTTCAGCCTATCTCAGGGCTCCCCTTCTCCTCAGTATCGATGCTCCACAAATTCGGGCAGCAATCCCTCCCTGTTACGCTTCATATATGCATCTGCACTTTATTGCTTCATAGAGAGAGAGGGGAGGGGGAGAGAGAGTATTACGTCTGTATCTTTTTTCCTTGTACATTTTAATAGGATCCAAGTATTTTTGCAGCAATGCTTTCTTTATATGTGCCCATATCATAGCTGTCAACGTTTCCCTTTTTTTAAGGGAAATTCCCTTATTCCGAATAGAATTCCTCACAAGAAAAGGGAAAAGTTGACAGCTATGACCCATATATGAAAAATAGTCTGGAACCTGGAAGGATGCAGTTCGTCACTTTTGACTTAAACTATATATTGTAACAGCGGCTAACAAAGCAGAGGTCATCTTAAATTCACATAGCAAAAGGTTTCTGTATTGCTCTGATATCTTGTGTGTCACATAAGAGCAACCGCAGAAGCAGAAACAATTTGCTGTGAAAATTTAATGTCTGTTATGTTGCTAGCAGTGATGTATGCAGGTTTTAAAAATTTGTATGGTCTGTCTTGCTTATGAAAGATAATCACAAAGTCAGGTTGAAGTCATGGTGAATCTCCAAGTTAACCCCAAATCAGGAGAGGGGTTGTGGTGATTCTTGTGTACATTAAAGACATGGTACTACTAAACAGGGACTCCTCCAGATGTTCTTCTTACTGCACATTCATGATGATCTATGTTCATGATGCTATCACGGTGGTCAGACAGGATCCCACTTTCAATCCTTTAGTCACATTCCTCCATTTCCAACCGGATGCACATATCCTGCAGCTGATATTCTGTAATTTTTATGCCACACATGTTCCGGTTTAATTTTGTCCCACTTTTGTTGCTCTACAAAACAGTCGTGTGATAGTATCAGGGAAGCATCGCAAGCTAAAGCAGAATAAATCCACCACTATTTTTGTGTCACAGAACATGTTGCGGATGAAACTTGCAATAGAACATCAGTCTGGAGAGGCCCACAAAATGTAATCCTCCTAACAGGAATGCCGTGAGCCAGTGTGGGTGTGTGCTGCCCCCCTGTGGGCCAGAGATGGAGGCATGAAGAAGCAGCACAGACCTAGATTGCAGCTGACACAGCAGCAATGTATCTCCTTCTTGGACATGAGAAGCAGAGATTTCTGGGAGAGCACAGGGCGCTTGTACAGTGTAAAATCAGAGAGGAGCCTCACTGGTTTGCTGGCAGGGGAAGGTGTGTGGGCTTCTTGGAAACAAAGAATCCCTTGTTTCTTTGTGATGGCAAAGAGGCGAGCTTGGACTTTTCAAGGCCTATCTATTTATACGTACATAAATTTCTATACCACTAAATGAAAAGGGGGAGATCTTCTCAGAGTGGTGTACATAAAATTAAAGGTAAAAGCAAAGATCAGAAGAATGTAAAACTGCTCACATGGCAGGGTAACTTTGCAAAAATAAAAAGGTTTTTGAGCTAGAGTGAAAAGCGAATCAACAAATTGAATAAATTCCACAGTATAGAGTCTGCTGTGCTCAATTCCATGTGGCACAAGGGACCAGCTAGCAACACTGCTGCAGAACGTATCAGAATAACAGGTAGGAATAGGGAAAGGTGGTCCCAAGGCTTTTATACACTCAGCACCTTCAATCTGGCCCAGTAGCCTAAACGGCCTCGGTCCTGTATACCTGAAGGAGCGTCTCCACCCCCATCGTTCAGCCCGGACACTGAGATCCAGCACCGAGGGCCTTCTGGCGGTTCCCTCATTGCGAGAAGTGAGGTTATAGAGAACCAGACAGAGGGTCTTCTCGGTAGTGGCACCTACCCTGTGGAATGCCCTCCCATCATATGTCAAGGAAATATACAACTATCTGACTTTTCACAGGGAGGGAACCGCCAGAAGGCCCTCGGAGCTGGACCTCAGTGTCCGGGCTGAACAATGGGGGCGGAGACGCTCCTTCAGGTCTGCTGGGCCGAGGCCGTTGACGGCTTTAAAAATCAGCACCAACACTTTGAATTGTGCTTGGAAATGTACTGGGAGCCAATGTAGGTCTTTACAGGATAAAACAGTTTGGCATGGGGAGGGTGGAGGACAGAGATGACATCAGGTGAGCAAATTTGTTACTGTGCCCTTAGCCTTTCAGGGCACTACATTTCCCAGAGCTTCTTGGGAAGGGGGGGAAGGGGCACCAAGGGCCAGGAATAAGGATGACCCTTGAAGCAACAACCACGCTATTGAAATACCAATAAGCCGATCATTGTTCAGTAGGCCTTCCCTCTGGTCCTGGTGACCTGGTTGTGGCAGATGAGCAGGTGAAAAACACCAGCGCGTCACCCTGTTGCGAGGGCATGGCTGCATTGCATGACCACGGCGCATACTGCATACCAGAAGGAGGACATGCCCTGAAGAGGCTTGTGAGGGAGTTGCAGGACACAGCCCACCGCCAGAGCGAGCGCCTTCTTAGCCTGCAGGGAGCAGTGGAAGCCAACCAGAAGGAACACCAAGAGCTGAAGGTGAGGGTGACCAGTGACTAATAATAATAATATTTTTATTATTTATATGCTGCCCATCTTGACCGGGTTGTCCCAGCCACCCTGGGAGTCTTCCAGCAAAATATAAAAGCACAATAAAACATAAAAACGTCCTTATGCAGGGCTGCCTTCAGATTTCTCCTAAAACTCAGATACAGTGGTACCTCGGGTTAAGAATTTAATTCGTTCTGGAGGTCCGTTCTTAACCTGAAACTGTTCTTAACCTGAGGTACCACTTTAGCTAATGGGGCCTCCCTCTGCCACACGATTTCTGTTCTCATCCAGAAGCAAAGTACTTAACCTGAGGTACTATTTCTGGGTTAGTGGAGTCTGTAACCTGAAGCATCTGTAACTCGAGGTACCACTATAGTTGTTTATTTCCTTGGCATCTGACAGGAGAGTGTTCCACAGGGCGGGCGCCACTGCCCAGAAGGCCCTCTGCCTGGTTCCCTGTAACTTCACTTCTTGCCATGAGAGAAGCGGCAGAAGGCCCTCAGAGCTGGACCTCAGTGTCCGGGCTGACTAGGTGGGCAGGGAGCAGAGTTGGGTGGGGGCAACTTTGCGGAAAGCCATGCCAACGCCGCCATTTTGTCCTTTGCCGCACACAGGAGAGCGCGGACAGCGAGAAGTGGGCTCTCCTTTCCCACCTCGGAGAACGCGTCTCGCAGCTGGAGGAAGAGAACCGGAACCTGCGCTGGGAGCGGGAGCAGCTGGAGTCTGCAGGCCATCGCATGCGCAAGGAGCTGGATGCCAGCGGCGCCACCGTCCTCTCGCTGAGCAGGCAGCTGAGGGGGCAGCGCGAGGCCCAGGCGCACCACGGGGCCTTCTCCCTCGAGAGCGTCCAGGGCGACGGCAAGCGGCTGAGGTTCTACACGGGCTTCGACAGGTACCCCCGCCTGGTGGCCTTTCTGGACTTCCTCCTCGAGGGCGAGCATGGGGAGGTGGGGAGCCCGGAAGGCAGCCCCCACAGCGCCCTCAGCCCCGACAACCAGCTCTTCCTGGTGCTCGTCCGCCTGCGCCTGGGCCTGCTGCTTCAGGACTTGGCCTTCCGGTTCCACATCTCCGAATCCACGGCCTCCCGCTACTGGGTCAGCTGGACGGAGCTCATGGAGCGGAGGTTGCGACAAGTGAGTAAAGCGAGGCAAGAACTCCTCCTTTCTACACGCCCCGGAAAAACAACACCAGAGAGTTAATGAGAGGTGCAATGGTGTTGGTGAAAGGAGCATAGAATAATTGGGTTGGGACTAAAGGGTGGGTGGTAAGGAGCTTTCAGATGGTGCGTGGTTGCAGCCTTTCTCTTCTGAGGCTTTTGAGGTGCAATTCCCATCTGCCCCAGCGAGTTGGCACAAGGCTGTTTTAGAAGGGCCTCTTCTGCCAGTCCTGCACTGCCCCCGGTGGATGAAGTCCAGAAGTCCAGTTCACACTGTTCTCCCAGCCCCATGTGTAGAAAGGGAAGAAAAGTGTGCTGTAGAAGCACATTCTATTTTCTATGGTTTGGTTCCCACGCCCCGCCTTGATTTTTAGGCTGTTGCCCCTCCCAACAGAGAACTTTCTTGAATTCAGTAGTAAAAATGATATTCAAGAGCACAAATCCCAATAAAAATTAACCCCGCGGTGAAGTCCCCATAAAAATTAAGTGGTGTGTGTTAGCCACAACAAACTGGTCCTATTGGTTTCAAAGGGAGGACTTCACAACTTTTCTATGGGTTTGGACTGTGGCATGTGCATCCTTGCTTTCCCATTTCTTTTGCCCCCGTCAGTTCTCAAATCAAAACAGAAGGCAGAACTACTGCCCCCTTTCCTGTTGACCCTCTCCTCATTCCTTGAAACTCACAATCCAGAAATGAGAGCCCCCAACCATCGCGCAATTTGGCCTATGTTTGCATTAATCTTTTGCAGCCCGAGGGCCACATTTCTTTCTGGGGGCCATGTGCTAAGGGTGGGCAGGGGAACAAATATAGTTTACCTTTGTACAGCAGGCTAGTTTTTATGCATACCCTCTATCTCCTGTCCAGGCAAGCAAGAGGTCTCATCAAAGATCAAGAATTCAGGCAGGCAAAAGCAGTTAAGGAGCAAAGCAGGGCCAGTGAGGAGTGTGGCTTAGGGAGAGGGGTGAGGCGTGAGGAGAGTCCCAAGGGCCAGGTAAGAGTAGCTTGGAGGGCCAGATTCGTCCCAGAGTCTGAGGTTCCCCATTCCTGTTTTTAACCTTTGTCAGAGGCAGTCATGCTTCTGAATACCAGTTCCCGGAAGTCAGGTAGCAGGGAGAGGGTACCGTTATGCTCAGATCCTGCTTGCAGGCTTCCCACAGGCTCCTGGTGGGCCACTGTGAGAGCAGGATGCTGGACAAGATGGGTCACTGCCCTGATGCAGCCGGCCATTCTTACAGATGTCTTCTCCTCCCTCCAGATCCCAGTTGCCTGCAGCCAGCGCTACATAGATGCTTTCAAGCCACAGCAGCCACTCAGGCACCATGATGTGCCACTGGTGGCTCTGGACTGCGCAGAACTGTTGTTCGAAGCCCAGGGGCGGTCAAGAGGCAGAGGAGGAGATGCCCCTCAGGTTCCCAGGGCTCGGTACTCACTGCACGGCTATGCTCTGGCTGCTCCCAGCGGCTTCCTGACGTTCAGTGCCGGGACTGGCAAAGAATTGCCTGTGTTGCCGCCGTTCCTGCAGGCAGGGCCTGTGGAGTTGACAGCCCAGCAGGAGGCGGCCAAGAGGCAAGTGCTGAGCTTGCGGAGCCTGACGGACAAGGCTTTCGGCTACCGCTTCCTGCGTGTCGTTCACCCGCAGAACATGGAGGGCCAAGTGGGCAGGGCGTGGACCATTTCCTGCTACCTGGCTTGCCTGCTGCACAACCCCATGGGGCTAGGCTAGGGCAAAGGAGTCCTGCTCCCCCAACAGTCTCAACACTTCTGTGTCACCTTCATTGAACGCTGCTCCTATTCCCACACCTGCATTGTAATTTTATTGCTGGGCCCTACTTGCTGCCTCAGAATCCGTGCTGCAGAATGAATGCACCTTTTAGGACACCTATGTTTCTGCTTTCCTTGACCACCAGTGATAGTAACCAGGAAACTAATCCAAAATTCATTTGATATCTTGGTTGAGCACCCCCAGACCCAACATTTAGCAATACTTTTATCTTAAAAAAAAAAGTCTTCCCTAAACTGTATTTTAAAATTCTAGTTCAGTAACTGATAGGCACCAGCAGGAGTCCTTTTTCCAACCAACATGTCTCCTACCCTCCAGCTCCTGCAAATACTTCTCTTTAAGAAGTCTTCTCTCCCTCCCTCCCTGACACTTTTCTTTTATGTCTGACATTTCCAAAACACTTCACATAATTATTGTATAGTATAATTATAATTATAAGTATAATTGTATAGTATAATTATTGGGTCATCTCATCCACTCACGTTCAGTAAAGATTGTGGGAAGACTCAAAGCAGGTTGGGAGGGGAGAGACATCCTGGGAAAAGACTGATGTTCAGGCAAACCAGACGTTGTTGGGTCTACAACCTGCCTTTACAATCTTCCTAGCGCTTGACTGTCTTAACAAATGACACGACATGGGGTTTTTTAATTTATATTCAGAATAGCAAATTTAATCCATCGCATCACAGCCTTCAAATATTTCAAGACCCAATCTAGTTTTTGTAGCCTCGACTGGCACGGCGACCTCGAGCCCGCTCAAACTTGCGGCCCTTGGATCTGATGTATGGCCTGCAAAGTGGAAAATGTAAGAGGAGTTAGTAACACAAATAGGAGCCTGCTCTTGCTTAGCAGATACACTGCTTCAGGAAGGAGATGCGTGCACAGTAGCCTCTGAATTCAGAGGTGCTGCAGAATCGTGGGGCTCTCTTGCTCCCCCCTTCTATCCTTCACCTCCCTAACCCCAAAAAGGCTCCCCCCTCTCACAGACTGTCCCAGCTGCCTGAAAAAGTGAGAAGGCGTCAATGGAATTTACTCTGCTTCCTCTCCCAAAATTCCCAGAGCGTCTGAAATCCAAGAGCTGTAATCTGAATCCAAACCCCTCTTCAACTTCTAGCGTACAGAGAAAAAGAGGCCAATGGGGGGTCATGGCTGTATGGCAAATCATGCAAGAGAATGTGTCTTGTACGCTATAAAGTGTTGCCAACTAGTTGAAATACTTGGGATTGGGTGTGGAAAGCCTGTTTTAATGCTCACAGGATAGCCTAATTAACTCTCTTAGGCAGCTATGAGGTTCAAAACGCTATGGTGAGACTTCCAAGACTTGATTCCTTGGAAGAATGGGATTCAAAGGTCAGAAAAGGCCTTTTAGGGCCCTTTGTAAGTATAATACTGAAGCTATACCACAGAAGAACAGGAAGTAATAAAGTGATTGTGTAAACAGGAGAAAAATCATATTTTTTCCTCAAAAACCTACAATTATCTTGAGGGGCAGCATGGTAAATGGGAAGAGGCTAGCAGGAGACCTGGAGCCTGAGGTACTCACTTAGTGTGGCTGTGTGGGGTTCCAGGGGCCTTGCCAAAATGCCTGTAAACTTCGCGAGCCTTCCTGGGTCCTGCAGGAGGCAAGTCAGAAAAGATGCTTTAGTCATACTGAGGCATCAGCAGCAAACTAGCACCTGCAAGAACTTCGCAAGCCTCAAGAGCTTGGTACCTTCCTCCCGACTCACCAGAAAGCAGCACAGTTCCTTGGCCCTTGGGGGCAGCCATGGCCAACTGGTCAAAAGTCATGATCTGACCACCAGCTTTCAGGATGCGGGTACGGGCTCCTCGGGTCACTCTCAGGGCACAAACCTTGGAGGAAAAGGGAAACGGGTTGCAACGTGAGATGAAGTATGTCATTTGTTTGCTCCAAAAATAAAATTTGCACCTTCATCTATACCCCAAGCTAATTATTATAACTAGGGGTGCAATTAATTGATTGAATCAGAACATTCTGATTGGATAAAAGGATGCTCTCCTGATTAACCAGGCAGCAGACCTGGAATGCTTAGTTAATGAACTAAAACTCATAAACAGATTACAGTCCAAGCGATGGCCAGTCATCAACTGCATGTACAATTATAAGTTGCATGCGCCAACCACTTCCATGCCATCACATGCCTATCAGACATTCCTATACACCTCCAGTTTTCAAGGCTGTCAAAGCAACATCCCTCCTGCTGCCTAAAGCCTCTTGAGTTCCTGCCCTTTGAACAGCTCCTCCACCACCAACTAGCCAAGCTACCTTCAGTTTGGGGATTTCCTGGATGCGAACATCATCGGTCACTGTACCCACCACGACAGCAGTTTTGTTCTCCCGGCCTGGGAGCTTCATCTTACGGATCTGGAGAGGGAGAAAGAGTGATCACAGTGAATGTGCACGTATTAGCTGTCTGAACAGCAGGCAGTGGTTTAACTATATGACAAGGAGTGGGCTCCTTTTTTATATATGAATGCGCACCCAGGTTACTTTAACTGGGACAGCAAGAGAATGGATCTGCCTCACCATTTCCTCCTATAACTTGCATTAGCATGATCAGCTGCATATCTCACTAGATTTACTGGGCCACCAACCTGCACAGCAACCCACTGCTTTGGGGTTGGGGAAGGAGTGCATTGCCCTTTTTAGTTTAGGAAAAAAAAGTGAAGGGGGGGGTGACATGATAAAGATGTGGGGAGGGAAAAGTTATACTCCCTCTCTCATAATACTAGAACCTAAGCAGCTGAAAGTTGGAAGATCTGGGACAGGGAAAAGAAAGACTTCACAATATGCATACTTAAACTATGGTATTTGTTCACACAAGATGCAACTAACTGCCACCAACTTGGATGATGATGATAATAAGCATTATTATTACTCTATTATTTATATGCCGCCCATCTGGATGGGCTTAAAAGAGGACAAGTTCATGGAGAATATCAATGGCTACTAGACACAATGGAGATATTGCGCCTCCCCTGTCGGAGGCAGTATGCCTCTGAACAACAGTTGCTGGGAATCACAAGCAGGGAGAGTGCTGTTGTTGCCCTCAAGTTCTGCCTGTGAGCTTCTCATAGGCATCTGGTTGGCCACAGTAGGAACAGAATGCTGTGCAAATTGAACATTTCGACAGATCTAGCCAGGCTCTTCTGATACCCTTAAATAGGGAAAAGCCACACCATGGGCCATAGTCCTGCTCCTTTCCTTTCTTCCTGCCTTGCTCCACTGCTTGAAAAATGCTGGCAAAGTCACACCAGAGGTGGCTGTTTATTCCTGAATTTGGATCTGGAGGGGTGGTGTGAAAGCGAAAGATAGCAACTGAGAATTCCTATGTAGGGCATCCTGTGGAAGCGTATAAAAAAAGGTAAGAGAGATTGGGAGGGGAATCTGCACTTACCATGCGGGAAACAGACAGCGGAGGCCTGTTGGTGCGGCTCATAAAGAGCCGTTTCAGAATCACCTTGTTGAATTTTGCATTGGTCCGTCGAGCAAGAAATCTGTAGAGCTGAAGAGGCAACAAAGGGGTTGACAGGATACTTGGGGGAGTCTTGTTGGCCCGTCCCTTTGCCCTCCCTTTCCATATTATGTCCACAATTCAGCTTCCAGCCCAACAAGAAGCCTCCAAATATAACCCACTAATTCTGTTTTCCCACAGCAGGTCAGTCCCCAGCTTCCCAAATTCCTTAGAGCCTTCTTTCTGTAAAAAGACTCACACATGCCAGTATGCCACCACCACACAAATAAGCATGGGTGAAGGGGGGAGAGGGAGAACATGACCTGCGGGAATTCTGGCTCTTAGCCATCTCCGAAACCAAAGATTTTCAATCACGCTGGTTCTCACCTTGACCAGGAGGCGAAGGTAGATATCCTGACTCTTAGGCTCTTTGCGTCGAACCTTCCGGTCCTTGTTGTGGCGTATGTCGACTCCCTGGGACCAAGAAAGAGAAGCTGTCACGTAAGTGGGTTTGTGGGAGAATCTGCCAGACGTGCCTATATACAACCACACCTCCCTCCTTTCTGAGATATAGAAATGTTGGGTTTCTTAATGACTGGGCAGCATATACTGCGCCAGCCTTCACCAACCTGATACTTTCTTCCCAGGGAACTCTGGGAATTGTAGCTCTCTGAGGGAAATAAAGTATCCCTACAACTCTCAGCACCCTTAACTAACTACAGTTCCCAACATTATTTGGGGGAAGACAAGACCATTTAAAGTGGTATCATAGCGCTTAAAGGTATTGTACAGATGGCGGTTAAGTTCCACTGAAAATAGTGGGACTTACAGCTTAGTAAATGTGCACAAAACTGCAGAGTTAATTTTGGTGGCAATTTCCCCCTCAGCCTCATTTTTTTCATCTGCAGAATGGTGCCAAATAAACAATCTCTCACATAGAGAGGCTTGTGAAGACAATCAACGTTCAAAGACTTTGGGACATTTTGTATGCTATAAAGTGTTGCCAACTAGTTGTCCACCTTCTCTCTTTGATCAGAAGCTTAGGTAAAAGAGAAGCTGGGAAGAAAACTATTCTCAAAATTGCCCATGACAGCACTAATGTGATAGGTTGTGACAGAGGTCCATTTGGTTCAGCAGTGTCAACAATGATGGATAGCAGCTCTCCAGGGTCTCTCCTAGCCTTGACTGCAGAGGCCAGTGATTAAACCTGGGACCTTCCATATGCAAGGCATGTGCTGTACCCTGTTAGCTGCAGCCCCTCCCCAAATACCCCCCCCCAAAATGGGCAATGTGCAAGAGGAAAGAAGTACAGGGATTACACTAATCTAATTACAACAAGCAACTACAGTGGTACCTCTAGTTGCGAACACCTCTGGATACGTATCCTTTGGGCTACACATGTGGCAAACCCGGAAGTAATGGAAAGGTTTCCACCCCACGCACATGCGCAGAACAGGTGCCCCTGGATGTGAATGTTTCGGGGGTAAGAACGGACCCCCAGAATGAATTAAATTCGTATCCAGAGGTACCACTGTAGATGCAAACCATTCTGCAAGTACAATGCCAAATGCACAAGAATGTTTCTGCAATAACTGAATACTGGGCTGGTGGCCCAGCTGCACCCCTATCTGGTCAGGGACAGCCCAACTACTGTTCACTATGCTCTGGTAACCTCTAGGCTGGATTACTGCAACATGTTCAACGTAGAGTTGCCTCTGATGATGGTGCAGAAACTTCAACTAGTGCAAAATTCAGTGGCCAGGTTGCTCAGCAGCGCAATATGGTTTGAGCATATTACACTGATCCTGGCCCAACTGCACTGGCTGCAAATTAGTTTACGGGCCCAATTCAAAGTGCTGGTTTTGACCTATAAAGCCTTAAATGGCTCAGGACTCTCAAGGAGCGCTTCTCCCCATATGAACCTACCAGGATGCTGAGATCATCCTGAGGCCTCTATGAAAGTCTGGAGGGTGGCAACATAAGAACGGGCCTTTTCTTTAAATGTGTTTGAGAGAGAGGGATTATTGGTTTGATTTTATTCTTATTTTGTGTGTTTTATATTGTGAACTGCCCTGAGATTTGTAGATGAAAGGTGGTATACAAATTCAATTAATAGTAATAATAATAATACAACCAAGGGAAGTTGATATTCAAAGCAAATTTGTTTGTGGTCTAAGTTGCTTGTTACTGCATGTAGTTTATTAAGGGGGTTCCCTTTTTATTGTTTCATGACGACAGGCACCCCAAGTACATGTTCATCTTCTGCACACACGAGCTCCATTCATCCAAGCCATTCTTTCACATCAGAACCTGTTAATCGCCTGCATGCTCACCTCCCACATGCCCAAAGGACCCACCACACTAAGCCCCTCTCTTTCTCTATCATGAATAACCAAGGGTTATGCCTAGTTGCAAAATCCATTCTCAATGCAACTGCCCCATTCTCTGCTTCTAAGATGCCCCCCCCTTCCCATTCACACCTGCATGGATAAAGTTCTATTACACAAAAGTAAACAGCATCTTCCATACTCCTTTCTCACTATGGCCACGCCTACTACTGCTGCTGCTATGATGTAAACCTCACTGGCTGGCATCAGGAATGGGCAACCTGCAGCCCTTCAAGATGATGCTAGACTGAAACTCCCACCGGAGCTAATCACTTGACCTTTTTTGTTGGCATTGATGGGAGCTGGAGTTCAACAACATCCAGAAGGGTCACAGGTTATTTGTTTATTGGTAATAGTGAATTACAACCCCATCTCCGTTCTAAAGCTATTATGCTCCTTGTGCAAAGGCTGAACGTCCACGCTCCATGTTATTAAAAGGTACTCAGCTTTGAAAGGCTGAAAAGTGCAGTATTTCTAGAAACCAGGAAGCTGCCTTATAGAGTCAGATCATTCGTCCATCTAACTCAGAACTGTCCACATGGATAGGCAGCACCTCTCCCAGCTTGCAGGCAAGAATCTCTCCCAGCCCTACCTGGAAATGCCAGGGACTGAACTTGGTACTTTCCACATGCCAGGCAGATGCCCCGCCACTGAACTACGACCCTTCCCAAAATGTCGAGATCCATAACGGCTGTTACAGAAAGAACTATAAATGCCAAAGCCGCAGAGACTTTCTAAGAGAACGGCTACGTTTCAGCTGGGTATTTAGAACAAACTTTTCCGAGAAAGCATGCCGCAGCTTCTCGTCTGCCTTCTTTTTTACCATATAACGAGCCCGTAATCGTGTTTTAGATAAGACGTGTTTTTTTATTTCCCCCTGTGTAATGTCAGGACGTGCACACACGCGTGTAGACTCCCCCTTCCTCTGTCCAATCTTAAGCGGCTCCAGCAACGCTCCTAGGCCCCAAATTCATCCTGCTCCTAAAGAGACACACACACACACACACAAACCCTCCGCGGTGGTGTCTCTCCAGGCACCGGCTGCGCCCGCCAATACTAGTCTCCCCGGGCACTCCAGGCCCTTCTCCACACCGGCGCGGCACCACCCGCTGTTCACGCCGCCTCCCCGGGAAGGATTGCAACCGATTCACCTCCCACCTCCCTCCGGTATCAGGACTCACCATGGCAGCGTCAGCGGCGCCCGGAAAAAAAGGGAAAGGAAGAGGCTGTAGGAGCGCAAAGAATTGTGGGGAAGGAAGGGGCGAGACGGGAGGAAGGGGCGTGGCTTCTGTTCTCTATAGTAATTCTAGGATGTGCACCATAGACGTACGACAGCTGTAGACTGACAATTCCTTGGGTCGAAGACGGAGCTTCCTAGTTTCTTTTAT
Source organism: Podarcis pityusensis (assembly GCF_964106645.2). Taxonomy (NCBI): domain Eukaryota; kingdom Metazoa; phylum Chordata; class Lepidosauria; order Squamata; family Lacertidae; genus Podarcis; species Podarcis pityusensis. Next base: position 37,852,409 of record NC_138038.1, read on the forward strand.
TTACTGTACAGTACATCGTTTCCACTACACCACTTCTCCGACAGGAAACGAAAGGGAAATCTCAAAGCTGATGCTGGGCAGCAACATGTAGTTAATACCGCCCGCCCACCCGAAAACGTAGAAGCAAAACCAGGATTTCAATGCTTTTTCAAGCTAAGGGCTGATTGTGCAAGGAAAATATAAACAAGGATGCTTTTAAAAAGATAAGAAAGAAATGCTCTACAGGAATATATAGAGTTATTATTTCCATATTGCCGTTTTGTGCCTGAGCTCAGTGAGTCACAAACAGCTCTGCAATGTAGTCCGGCTGTTGTTATTCCCATATTATGGTTGGGTGTCTCAGAACCACTGTGTATGATGCTGTCCACAGTTCCTCAATCATCCATTCTTTATTGATTGCATCATAATTATCATTTTACAGACCACTTAATGCCAAAATAGGCTTCCAGTGATATACAAAGTGGGAGCATCCGTAACATAAACATTAAAACACGAACATTCATAATTAAAATACCAATAAAACAATCCCATTAAATCAACACAGCAATTATAACAGGAAACTATGCAGTAAGCATGTGGTGCTATCAACATGCAATCAGTAAGTTGAACATAATAATTATATTTTTATGTCATTCCAATCTCTGAGTGTTGTGAGTTTCCAGGGGTTCCAGGCACTTACTCAGGGTTCCAGTTTCCTTCAGAATGTGGCACAGTGGAGACTGTGGTTTCTTTAGTATGTATGGTTTATTTACACATATATCCAACGTGAGCCTATGATGGAGGGGCTCATGGCATTATCAACCCTAAAAAGTCTTGCTTCTCCCATAGCCACAGCATCTCTCTCTGCCTTTCCAGGCTGCAGCGTTTGCCTCCAGTTTCTAGCTCACATAACTCAGCTCTCCACTCTGCCCTTTGGTCTTTCTAACGGGAGGGGGGGCACTCTTTGCCCTCTGGCAAAGATCCACACCCTTCGTCCTTCATAAAGACTCCTCTTTAGCAAGCCATTACCAGGCTGGCCTGGCTATTCCAACAACTGAATCTGTGCTGGATCCAGAAATTAGAAGGGGACCCAGGCATTTAGCCTAAATCGCCCCCACCCCTCCAATTCATAACAACATGAATAGTGTATATAGACTAGATCTTTCAGGTGAACTTGTTTCATCAGCAATGTCTGGGTGAAGTTGGGGAAGCCAATACGAAAATCCCTTGAAAAGCTGCTTGAAAGAAGGATGCAATACGAGGACGCCCCTATGGAAAGCGACTTGTTCGACTCATTTGGTGCTCACGCGAAGAGAAGCAACAAACCAAAGCCTGCATTCCAGTAACAAAGATGGCTGCTATCGTCGGGGTGGGGGGGTAGGGTGTTAAGTCCTCGCGCCTTGACCACTTCAAAGATGGTGCGAATACGTGAACTACCGTGAGGCGTACCCTGTCCCTCACCTAAGATGATTTGCTGCACGTCGAGCGAAGCCTTAAAACTTCGCCCGCGTCCTACATGGCCGCTACGCCTTCCTTTCCCCCTGGCCCGGACTGAAACGCCATCCTTTTCACTTACTAAAGATGGCCGCCATTTATTATGGAAATAGAATCAAGTCTCTTTCTCGCTGTGACCTTGCCCCCACTACAAAACCCTGCGACCTCTCCTTTCTTCAAAACCCGGCCTCCTTCTAATATTACGGCTCCCTTCCCTTAGTGAAGATGGCCCTCTCCGCTGCCTCTCCACACCTTTGCCCTGAACAAATATGGCAGCCTCCACCCATTGCCACCAATGCCGCCGCATCTGACTCGCCGGCGGGCAGGGGCGGCATTCCTGAATGGGCCGGCGAAAGGCCTTGTCTCTCTCTCATAGGCTAAGGGCGAACTCTCCCCGCCCCCTTTCCACCCGACTCATCCCTCCCCCAAGGTAGAAAACAGAGCACTTCCTAGTTGAGCACGAGAAGGAGCGTGGAGCTGGGAGAGGCAGGAGGGAGCGAGCGAGAGGGGGGTGGCGGGCGGGCGAAGAGGAGAGCGAACAGGAAGAGGATGGCAGGGAAAAGGAACTGCTGAGCGGGGCCGGGGACCGTCGCCTGTCAGGTGTCGGAGGGAGGCGCTCGAAAGTGCACGGAGCTGCTGGTTTTCCTTTATTGCCCCCATCCCCGCCGCTTTCTCTTCCAAGACTCTGCTCCACCGACTCCAAGCAGGCACTGATTCTCCTCAGTGTAGTCTTGTATGCTTTGGACAAAGGCGCCAAGTGGGGGTGAGTTGGGCGCCTCGTTTTTTGGTGTGTGGTGGTAGGGATACTTCATAGTCCCGCTGCATTTGCACTACGTTTTTATAGCACTTTAGAAAAAAAAAGCCTTTCTTTCCCGTCCTTTCGATTTCATTTATAAGCTTGTGGTGGTGAAATGATTTGTCTTCTCTTGCCCTCCACTCGTTTCAAATAGTGCTGTTAGGTGGTGAAGGCGATATACAATCTGGATCATAGCTTAAGCTCTTTTAAAAGCTGAGCTGCCAAAGTATGCTGGTATGAAATGCTAGGCAAGTCGTTCTTTTAAAAAACCGACAGCCTCCAAACCTGGCCTCTAGCTCAAGTCCTAAAGGCAGCCTTTTCCAAATAGTATTTCCACATTTCTTTTGCTTCCTTCTTTTTCCTCCTCAGCACCATCACCTGAACAGCTAAAACTTCTCTGGCATCCTTTGTTAAGTTGTTGGACTTGGGATCTCTTCCCAGTGAGAGCTGCATATCCTCAGTGACTCATTTGGATTCATGAGAGTCTCATTGCTGGGACACCTTCCGGACTACATTCTTCAGCTCCTTGCCTGAAGGTGAAAATCATATTATTTGAAAACACCTGAAAAGTACTTGTTTGCTAGGGAATGCAAACATTTTTTAAAAACCTTTGTTAGCTTTTATCTCATTTCTCTCCCCTGGTCTTTACACAGATAGCAAGGCTTCCTTTTTTTCTTTCTTGTCCTAAATCTGTAGTAGCTCAGACAGGTTGATTTTTGGTCCTGTAGGCTTTTGATGTGGCCCTGCCCTATAGCATTCTTTTTGTGAAAAAGCAAGAGGAGAAAAGTGTGTGTGTATACACTTCCCCCCTTTAAAACTTTTTGTTTGTTTGTTTACTGACACACAGGATCTTGCTCAATGAAGAAAGAGAAAACCCTGGGAAACGGTTGGGCAGCTTGAGCTGTGGAGGAAGTATCTTGGTTTAAAGGGCTGCATGAGCCACTTAATCTACTAAGGAAATGAAAAGATTTTCAAATCCTCTTCTTTAAATCTGCTGCTTCTGGGGGAGAGGTTAAAGGGAAAAGGTTCGGTTGCAGTGAGTTGCAACCAGCTGTTGACAGGCTTAGCAAAAGGTGAAAAGCAAAACTGCAAAGCTGGGGCTCCGTAGCGAGATGAACATGTTTTTGGGGGCATTCGGGGAAGGCTCTGAGACTCTCCTACATGGAGAATTTGGTGCCCACCCCCCGAAGGGGACCCGCTATGCCCTCAGCCTCACGCAGACAGAGTTGCATATCCAGCGCCTGGTGCCCAAGCCAGATACAGATCACCGGACGGTGTTGCAGCTGATTGATGTGGTGGGCTGCCACACGATGCGCAGCCACACAATTGCAAACCAGTCAGCTTTCTTCAGTGTCTACGCTTACCCGCTGAAGAAGAGGAAGGTGGCAGTGAGCTCTGGGCGGGTGCGGCAGCGGACTGCGAGGACCTTTCAGGTGGACAGCGCAGAGTGCTACGAGGATAACCTAAAAGTGGCTGAGAGGTGGGCAGCTGCCATCAAGTGCCTGGTCTTGGGGATCCCCATCTCGAGCGAAACAGGTAAGGGATGCCCTGCACAATCCTTTGAGTGTTGCTTCTTGCCTAGAGAAACTATGAGTCCTCGCTGCTTACAAGTGGTAGCCTTTCCTAGACTCTGATGCTTCACATTGTAGGTGGGTTATCACCAATTTTTTTTAATGCTTCATCTATAAAATCCTTCTTGCTTGTAGAAAACTGACCCATCAGGGAGGTGTTCAATGCTAGCCCTTCCCCTGATATGCTCCTCCCCACCCCCTCCAAAATAGGGAAGTTTTTTTTAAAAAGCCCCTGCCATGTGATTTTGCCATATATGTAGAGTTTGTCTAACACTCTCCTCCACAAAATCAAATAGGTTTACTACCGTGTCTCTGCTCCTAATATTGTCTTCAAGAACTCAGGAGACCTAGATACCAAAATCCCTTAGTTTTATCATGTTTTGTCTATCCCCACAATCTCTCTCTTGACTTAGAGAGCTGTTGGACTGGTTGTGGCTGGTAAGGTTTGTGGTCTGAAAGATCTGGAGGATGCCTGGCTAGCAAAGGCTGGCCTAGGTGGAGATATCCTGGAGTCCATCCTCCTAAACCAGTAATGCTGGCAGACCCTCCCTATGATTCTTGGAACCCTTAGCTTCTGCAGTATTTTATTAACTTATTAAATGAGATACTTACTAAATGACCCAGCTTATCTTGCAGGGCAGAGGATTATAGTACTAAACTTGTACATAACATGAGAATAATTGTAATACACAGAGTTTTGTAAGATTCTTGCCTCTGGCACCACTGTAGTTTTTGGCTTTATAGAATGGGGTGTGTAGGGAGTTCATAACATTAGTTGAAAGGCGGAGATGCTCTGAAAGTGCTCTTGCTGCGTTCTGTTCAAATGAAGTTCCCCCTCTTTTTCCCTCTGTCTCAGAGCAGGGGTAGCCAACGTGGTGCCCTCCAGTGTTCCTGGGCTACTGCTCCCACTCTCGCTGACCATTGGCCATACTGGCTGAGGATGGTGGGAGTTGGGAGTTGAACAACATTTAAGGGGTAAGCTCATGGGCAGAATAAGGTCTGTACGTTTGCAGCAGAAGCTGGCAGTGCACAGCGCAGATTGCCCAATGTCTGTGATGTCACAAACTCGCCTGCCATCAACCTCGTCTACACCAGTGTAACTTCTAAAGTGGGTGGTGCCTTTTTTAAAAAACAAGAATAATGAGATGATAGAATGAGTTTTTAAAACAATAAAAGTGGTGCTGTCAAATTATCATTTATCACCCCCCCGCCAAATCTTTCTACCTGAAGAGCAGGAAGAGGAAGACAAGACTGATAACTGAACCCAGCATTTGATTTACACATACTTATGATGTAAAAGTGGATGGGAACCATGTGGAGAAAAATCTCCCATGACTCCTTTAAAAAATAAAAATAAAGACTGCAGTTCCGTTCATGCTTACCTGGGGTAAGTCCCTTTGAACTTCAAATGTGCTTATTTCTGGGTAGTGTATAGGACTTCACTTACACAGGCTATGTCTGCATACACCTGAGATAGTGGCAGGCTGATTGTGGGACTGGCTTTTCCTGTGAGGCAGGGATGGGACATATCTGCTTTCTATATTGCTGAACTCCTCAGCTCCCATTATCCCTGACCTTTGACCAAGGCTGGCAGGAGTGTCGGGAGCCCAGCCCTGTGCTGTTAGAAATAGAGCTCTGGAATCTTCCGTACCCGAAATCCTTGGTGTTTGCTTTCACTTCCCCGATTAAGGACGCGAAAATGCATTTTGCTAACATTTCCTTCAACTGATCATATTCCGATGTTTAGCTAAAATGCATGAAGTGAATACAGGACAAGTCATACCTTCCAGCCATCTAGATGGATAAACACCAGTTACCACCATTCTGCCATGTGCTGGGCTGGGTGGGTGTATGTGTGTATTCATGTGTTGCCACGCTCATTTTCTGGCTGCACCCACCACAGACATGCTGATTCCAGATGGGCTTTTCCCATCTGGGCTCTTCTGCCTGAAAAAAAAAAAAGTTCAGCACCTCTGCTTTAATTTGGCCCGTAAAGAGAACCCAGGGCAGGACTGTGTAGATCTCAGATCTTAGTAGTTTCCCTTGAGTTTGGTGGGAGTGTGAGTTTAAGTTGGCAGGTGGTCACCTGGGACATTCTTGAGAGGCTCCCAGATCTATTTTTCGCTCTGGACACTGTGAGGTGGTAAATGCAGTCCCACCTTGGCCATGTCCCTAAGCGTTGAAGGCTTGCCCTCCATTTGCAAGGGGGACGACGACGAAAGGCTGCAGTGGGGGTAGGTGGGCCTGGAAGCAGTGTTCGGAATTAGCCAGGGGCATTTTGGCCTTGGCTAGCAGCCACTTGAGACCAAGTGACTATGCCTGGGTGCCAGGATAGTGCCCGACATCTCCACTATCTGGAGGTGCATGCTTGGGGATCTTGATTGATTTCACAAACTAATACCACATCCTGTAGAATTCTATCAGTTATATTTTATCTGCACAGTCAGCATAAATTTCAGGAACTGAAATGCTTTTTCTGTGCAGCCTGAGCAGGAGCAATAAATGACATTATAGTTAATTGTTGTTACTTGTCTTCACCTGCCCCAACCCACTGTCCTGCTCACAGTTGTGAAGAATCTCCTTATGTTATGAATGGACCATTAAGAAAAAGAGGTCGGAATAGGCCAATATATATGTGGGCTATCCCTGGACCAAGTGACTTTTCTTCTTTTAATTTCTCGAAGCTTTTAGCCTAGCTCAAGGTTGTCATCTGAACTAGCCAGATGTTTACTTGATAATCAATCACAGTCAGTCCATCATTTGAAAAATAAGACTTTAGCACCATCTTGCCCCCAAATGACAACTAGACATTCCGTTTTGGCTACTGTAACCTTGGTTGAAGGAGCCATTTGGTGCCTAGCTTATATGTCTGAGTTTCTAACCCTGCCTGGAAGTTAGGAAAGAAAAGCAAGTGGGGCCAAGGGAGTGGCTGAAACATTGCTTTTCTCCTCAACCTGTCAAAACTTTACAGATCTTAGCCATTTGTCAGGGCTGTGCCTCCTTTACTGCAGGTTTGGCAACTCTCGTATGCTTGTGTGTTTGTGGCCTTGTCTTCAATGTGAATACTTGCTTGGTTTCATTTGCGTTGGGCAATCTATTAAACGGGATTAACAGCATAATATTTGCCTATCTCCAGGGCAGCTTTCCTTCTCTTGCAGTGCGTTTGCTTTCTCTGCTGGGCACAGGGGAGAGGGAGACTCCTTTGTCCTCCATCCACTAGTCTTCTCACTTGCCTGCAATGCAGCTCCTTTTCGCCTTTGGCTACCCAGGCTAGTGCTTAAATACAAGGCTGGTCTGAAGTGGTACACAGTTCATCCTGCCCACGTTGCAATCTCTTAAGCATTTCGTTCCTACCACATGCTGGTGCTTTTGTAGAGTAGGCCTCCTTCCTCTTTTACAGGGGTGTGATCAGGAGAGCTGAACCTGAGGCATCTGTGTGAAGAGGACCCCACAATACAAGATGGGTGCTTTAGGACATATTTCGTGTCTATCCCGTGGACTTTACATATACATTGAGAACAGGCATGGGAATCTACTATGTATTTTGGAAAGCATTTGGATTTCACTTAAGATATTGTAACCAACTTTGGCATGATGATTCCTGAGGTCAAGGAGCAGGTTTTTATCTTATGTATGGATATAATGGGTTGCCATTTTGAAGCAAGATGGGGGATGGAACCTTTGAAAACCACTGTTTTTAACCACCTATTTTGAAACTTCACTGGTAGTTTACTTTATTATTTTTTTGGTTTCTTAGAATTCCTGAGCAATGCCAGACGCAAGGCTGCTAGTGTAAGACAAAGCCCCAGATTAACCTCAGATTGGGGGCATAGGAAAATGGGAAATGGAATAAGGACCTTATGGAATCCATTCAAGCAGGTGTGAACTCAAACCTTGACAGGGGAGTGGGGACCAACCTAAGCATTTGCAGAGTATCTGTTGGAGGAAGGGAAAGGGGGAGGGCACCATTGCTGCCCACTGCAGAGCCCCTCCCCCATGCCGCCATGCACCCTCCTTGTGTGCTGGTTAGACCTTCTGTTATGAAAGGCATCATAATAGAAGATTGGAGATCTATAAAGAGGATTAAATGTGTGTGTGGGAGGGTGGGTATTTTGATTGTGCAGAGTTGGCAATCTGTTCCTGCCCGAGGCGCAGCACACCTGGACCTTCAGCCTATACAAATAATACTACTGGGGGTGAAATTGATCAAACAGGCTCCAATGCACGATGTTGGATTGTGCAACCAGACTTCATATGGCACTGTTCTTGGTAATTTAGGTATACAACTTCTTGTTGGTGGACTACTTGTTCCAATAACGGTTGCAATGAGGGATATTAAAGGGCAGCGTTCCCTCCTGAGTAACCAAACGCTTTTGTCCTGGGTGCTGCTAAGGCCTATGCTCTGCCATTGCGGACAGTTGGCCAGATTTGGTTGAAAAGAGGTGAAGTTTGCCACAGAAGTTCCAGGAGAAGAGTTCTCAAGTGAGCGTAGTTCATCTGTTTGAGAGAAGCTGGGTAGGCTGAAGAAGGTGGATACACAATGAAGTCTGGAAGACATTGAAAAGAGGCTCACCACTTCAAGGCTGTTGACTGTCCTCCACACACACTCCTGGTTGCTGTTGTTGATGGCACTGTTAAAAAAAAAAAAGAATACTAGGTTGCTTGACCTGTTGACTGTATAGCCAAGCACTTAGGAAACCAAACAATAATGTCGCTGCCGGAAGGGTTACAGTTAGTATGAGGAACGGTTGAGAGCCTTGGGTATGTTTAGCCTGGAGAAGAGAAGACTGGGAAGTAAATATGTCAGTCATCTTCAAGTATATGAAGGGTTGTTCGTTTCATGGAAGATGGTTCCATAGCTTGTTTTTCTGTGACTCCGGAGGGAGGACGCGAACCAGCAGATTCAAATGACAAAGAAAGGAGATTCCAGACAAACTTTAGGAAGAACTGTATGACAGTAGGAGCAGTTTGACAGTGGAATGGACTACCTCAGAAAGTGGGATCTCCTTCACTGAAGGCTTTTTAACAGGTTGGATAGCCAGCTGCTGGGGATCGTTTCACTCTTGATTCCTGTACAGAAGGCAGCTAGACTAGATGAGCCTTGGGGTCCCTTCCTTCCGAGTCCACAATTCTGCGATTTTAAACCCACTGCGAACGGCCCTACAAAATGGCGTTCAGCCTGGCATAGCTTTGAACTGCAGAAGCCTTTCCTTTGCATCACTAGCAATGGTTGTGGGGACCAATTCAAAAGCTGGGAGTTGCTCTGCAAAAGAGGCAACTGAAAAATTACTGCAGTCTCTAAACAGTTTGCCACAAGAGATTTCTGTGGGACAGCAGGCAAAGTGTCAGCTGGGGAAAGCCACAACACCATTTCCAAGGAAATTACATGATAGCATGAAAAATATGTTTCCGAAGTGATAGGAGCAGAAGAAGAGGCCTGTTGGGTCAGGCCAGTGGTCTGTCTAGTCAAGTACACTGTTCTCACAATGGCCTGTGAGAAACCCACAAGTAGCACAAACACACTCCCCCTGCCTCCATGGTTTCCAGCAACTGGTGTTCAGAAGCACTACTGCCTCAGAGTCAAAGCAGATACTTCCAGTTGTATACCTAGATGGGCAACCTGTGCTCCCCCCCCTTTACCTATTATGAAAGTCTCTGTGTCATTTTAAATTAAAGTGCACAAGTTTTAAGTACTCCATTGTTTTTCTTTCTTGCTTGCGTAGTACTTTCTGCTGCTGACACTTAATTGCAACACTTAACATACTGTATTAGTTTTCTTCACTGCGCTGTGATTATAACAATTGCACCTTTCTATTTTAATATTTCTCACGTGAACCGGAACGAAGCCTGTGCAAAACTGGTTACTGAGCATTGATTGGCCTGAAGCTGGAACCACTTCGGCTGCAGCTGAACCAGAATGGAAAGAAAATATTTAGTGGCTTGATCCCCTGAAGTTGATATTTTAGTAGGAGGGGACTCTAAACACGCAAGTGGAGAAGGACACATCTTCATTGCCCCCGCCATTTAATACAGCCTCTAGGCCTAACCTGGTGCTTGGAAACTCAGTGTGTGTGAAAAGCACTTTGTACTTAAATAAGACATCATCTCTTTTCCAGTTCCTTGTTGCTGTGTGTATATATATCCCTCTTTGTGTGGCCTCTTGTGCTGAAAAGCGTTACTAAGATGCAAGCTTGCATTCTTAAGGGATTTCTGCTTTTGTTTGTGTGTGGAACAGGCTTCACGATGCCCTCATGATGATTAGAGGTCTTTAAATCTAAAGATTAAGTTGATTTTTAAAGAGTAACAAAATGGTTGCCTTTCATCCCACTTAACATGGCAATAATATGCCCATCTCCACAGTTCCCTTGCAGGTGTTGTTGGACTGCAACTGCCGTCATCCTTGACCATTGGCCATTCTGGCTGATGGGAGCTGTAGTCCAACCGTGTCTGGAAGACTCATTGGTAGCACCCATGAGTGCTGCTAGGTCAATGGAGGCTGAGAAGTGGCTGGCCTCAGCAGACCAGAGAGGAACGTCAGGCAGCAATGTGGATAGGTGGCCTGGGAATGAATGGGACTGAGCAAGAGATCTAGAAGGGAAGATGTGATTGTGGTAGCAAATAAACTGTGAGAAAGACTATGAATTGTGGGAGGCCAGGATGTTCCAGCGTGGATTCTGATGTCTTATCACTGTTCAGAATTGCACCTGGTTGGGAACAAATTAACATTTACGTGACTTGTGTGGGGTGGTTTTATCAAAGGATGTGATGGAATCCAGGCTGCATATCTTTATTACTGTGAGAGTGAGAGGTATCTGTCTGTCTTTTTTCCACAAGTGTGCCAAAAGCAAATAGGAAAAAGCTAACCACTTGCTGGAGAAACGCCAAAACCATCTTAACAAGTTCTGCAGGGGCACCTGCCAACTTTTAGAAATGGGAAAGACTTACGTTGGGTCTGGTCAATGTTCTGGCTCTCCCTGTCCAGTGTCTGCCATGAGCTGAAGATTGGCCTTGGCTTTGCCAAAACAACTTCACAGCTCACTTGAAGGGGCCTGGCAGAATTAGTTGGTATGATTGGGAACTTCTACATCAGGCATGTCCAACTCCCAAGAGACTGCGATCTACTCCCACTATAAAAAAAAATGGCAGTGAACAACTTTGGAAAGGCAAAGTTGAGATTTTTTTGGGGGGGGGGGGAGATCATTCAGGGTCAGGAGATCGACCTGTTGGACAGGCCTCTTCTACATGCACGGCTGTGTGGGGGACCTTTGGCTCACCAGATGTTGCAGAACAACAGCTCTCAACATCCCTGTCCCTTGACTGTGTTCTCTGGAGCTTGTGGGAGTGTAGGCTGCTCTGATCATTTTGCAAGAGAGTCAGGATATAAATTATTACTTATGAAGTGCTTAAGGGTGCAATTGTACCCTTGAATTACGCCAGCTGAGGCATATAGGACAGGGGTGGACAATAGCTTGTTGCTCAGGGCAGGCATAGGCAAACTCAGCCCTCCAGATATTTTTTTTGGCCTACAACTCCCATGATCCCTAGCTAGCAGAACCAGTGGTCAGGGATGATGGGAATTGTAGTCCCAAAACGTCTGGAGGGCCGAGTTTGCCTATGCTTGGCTTAGGGAGCCGCATTCCTTTTCTGTGTATGGTGTGTCCCAAAACAGTGGGTTGAGAATGGCACAAGACCTGCCTGAAGGGTTGCCTTGATCCACATGGACTCGGGGATCATTATCGTCCTGTGTGTTGAAACTCCTGGGACTATTTCACCATCATTGTGAGTGCTTTCACTCTCTCTGTTGTTCATGGGCACAAAGTTGGCCCATGGGCACAACACAGTCCTTACGTAATTCCCACTGGCAATATTTCCAGGAATGCTGGAGGACGTCTCTTGCGTTATTACTCTGTAGACCCTATTTGCATTTTCTGGCTGCATGTTGTTGTTTTTCCCCTCCTCTGGGAATCGGGACGGGCATCAGGGGTGGGCATTGCTGGGTTGCTGCCAAGAGCCCCACCCTTGTGGTGCCCTGGTTCTGCAGCAGCTCCTGCTTTCTCTGCTCCGAGCAACTACCCATAGCAGGTGGAGGGAACCTTTGGCCCTCTGGATGTTGAACTACAACTCCCATCAGCCCCAGCAAGCACAGCCAATGGCCAGATCCTAAGAGTGAGGAAATGAAGCAGCAGTTCCCTCTTGCCTGTTGTACAGATCATGGTTGTACAGCAGTGCCTCCTCCTCCACCAACCATAGATAGCCGTGCCCTGGCTAAGCACACCTGTCTTTGTTACTGTAATGTTTGAAAGGACTCATTTTATTGTATATTTTAATCATGGGTTGCTAATGATGGTTTTGCATACTTTAATTCTGAGTGTTTATACTTCAGTGTTTGATTGGGATTGTTTTCTTTAGGTTACTCTTTGCCTAGCTGGCTTTTCTACATTGCAAACCTCTCAGAAGCCGATTTTTGGGGCACTTAAGTGATTTTAAGAAAAGGCACTGATCCTTCCTGCAGGCTTCCACAGTCCAGGGATGAAGACACCCCGGGCCCAGGTGTCAGCACCTGGCATTCTCCTGCAGCTACCTGGCTCCAGCCCCCTTCCCCCCCACCCACAATTGCTGATCCCTGCACTGGGAAGGAGGGCACCCATGCTAACTTTCCAGCAATGGCTCAGAGCACTTGATATAGTTTGTTTCGGGCTTCTTTGGGTAGCCACATCTGCCACCCAGTAAGGTCGCAGCAGCCAAGTTGCAGTGGTGACAGTGACAACACACACAGCCAAGGGCCTCCTTAAACCTGGACAAGACATATTAGGGAGCCAGGGAAATGAATAAGTAGTTTCTCACCAATGTTTTGGGGCTGTGTTTGTGCTGAGTAAGCACAAACTACAAAGAAACTGCAGGAAGCAATTCTGTTTGTTATTATGTGTATAAATCACACCTTTCATCCAAGGAGCTCCCAGTGGGGGGGGGGGGTGTGGTTCTCTCCCTCCATTTTATCCTCACAACAAACCTGTGAGGTAGGTTTAGGCTGAAAGACGGTGACTGGCCCAGAGTTCACCCAGGAAGCTTTGTGGCTGAGTAGGGATTTGAACTCTGGTCTCCTAGATCCTAGTCTGGCACTCTAACCGCTGTGCCACACTGGATGTCAGTGCCCCATTGCTGATTTTGCCTAATGTCTCCCCATCCTTTACTCAGAGTCTCTTGCAAGGAAGCCCTGACAGATTAGGTCGTGTAACATTACAAACTTAAAGCTGTTTTCCCCACCCCAAAGTGTGGCACTTTTTATTTTTCTTCCCCCGCGGCGCCCCCAGAATAAATGGCAGCTTTGCAGAAAAACAGCAACAACAAGCAGCCACCTTATATTTTGGACTATCAGTGCCTGTTAGCCACAGTGGTTTCATTTTTTACCTCCACTGTCAGAGGCACCATTCCTCTCAATACCAGGCGCTGGGAATCACAAATGGCACGAGTTGCTGTTGCTCTCATGTCCACCTTGCAGGCTCAGCTGCGGTGAGAGCAGGATGTTGGAGAAGATGGGCCATTGGCCTGATTCAGCAGACTCCAATTGCGTTCATGCAGAAGTGTACAGCTAAGTAATTTTTGTCTCTGGACTGAACAGAGCCTGTAGATGGCCTTGTAGAGTCCTTCACTCCCTTCAGAACATGGTGACACAGCCTTGCTTCCTTTAGCAGGTGTGTGTGTGCGCGCGTGTGCGCATGCGCTACTGCCCACCCAATGGAGCAATGCCCCCTGGGTCTTGAATCACCAAGCCCTGCCCTGGTGGCGCAGCAGGTGGGCCGGCAAAGGATAGCCAGAGCACTCCTCTGTGCCCAGTGTAGAAAGCGAGTCTGCCCTTAAAGGAGAACAGTCCCTTCCTGCAACACCCCAAGCATGGTAATGTAGTGGCAGGGGTGGCCAAACTCTCCATCCTTCCTCAGCCTGGATTGTAGAGATGGTAACTTTCCTGGCCTTAATAATAATGCATTAATAATAATATATTACTTATAGCCTGCCCATCTGACTAGGTTGCCCCAGCCACTCCTGGGCGGCTTACAACGTAATAAGAACACAGCAAAGCACCGCACATTAAAAAACTTCCCAATACTGGAAAAGTTGTAGTAGTAGTTTATCTCCTCAACATCTGATGGGAGGGCGCTCCACCGGGAGGGCGCCACTACCAAGAAGACCCTCTACCTGGTTCCCTACAACTTCACTTCTTGCAGTGAGGGAACCACCAGAAGGCACTCGGAGATGGCACTTCTATCTATGCACATAGCTCACAGTGCAACCTCGCCTCTCATTACCCTAAGCAGTCCGGATCTCCCTCATGTGCCACGCATGTTATGCGCTCTTTCATCCGTGTCCCAGATTGCAGTGCAGGTGGCTTTTCGTTTCATTCCCCAGAACCCTGTGGGAGCCACTGAGGACGGAGCCAAGTTCCTGTTTTCACAACCCTGCCTCTTCATCAGCAAGGCCTCCTCGCAGATTGCATTCATTCTCAGGGCAAAACATTCCCATGGGTATCTCCTGCACGTGCCTTTCCCACTGTTTTCTCATAAAACTGGATACCTGTATGCATACTCTGCCCTCAACACAAGAAGGAAGGGGAACAAGTTGCTGCTATCATTTCTTGTGAAGCATTTTTCTCCCTGTGGCCTGGCTCACTTGGGGGCATATAGGCCTCCGGCATTGTTGGACTACAGCTCCCTTAATCCTTTACCACAGGCTGCGCTGGCTGGGGCTGATGGGAGTTGGAGTCTAACGACGCCAGATTCAGGAATGCTGCTTTACCTCATGAGAGCTAGTCCTGACCTTTGGGCCCTCAGAGAACAAATTTTTCTGTCTTATTATGAGTCCCCTTAGCCTTCTTATCTTCAGGTTAAACGTGCTCTTCAGCCTTTCCTTGTAGGACTTGTTTTCCATATCCCTGACTATTATTTTCCATTAGACATGTTTTTATTTGTCACAAAGGTTGGCCACGCACAAAACCCTTCACCTGCAGTCCACATATTCTACATATTTTACATATTCTTGATTTACCTGCCCATTGTGGCTAGTGAAAAGGGTCAGTGAAGTGGGCAATGCCTCGCTTCAGGAGTGAGTTATGCCCACCTCTTAAAGAGGTCCTCCCTGGACCCAGAGGCTTAAAAAAAAGGGGGGGAGCTCCAGTCCCTTATATTCTTTATATGTAAGATGCAAGTTTTTAAAAATGCAAATTCCTGGTCAGGTCAGGTGGATATTAAATGGAATCAGAGAAGGCACTGAGGGAGGATTTAACTCTCTTCTGCTCCCCTGTCAGCAGCAAAACTATTACAACAGGGAGGAAATTAGAATTGTAGACTTGGAGGGGACCCTGAGGTCATCCAGCCCAACCCCCTGCAATGTTTAAATTGCCTCTCGCAGTTTTGACACCTAATGGCTTCCCCTCCCCAAAGTATCCCAACGTTGTGAAATTTGGCTCAAAGGAATACCCTAATGAATGCTCTGTCTCTACATCTCTTTAAAGTTCATCTTGTTCCTCTTTGTATTGAAATGGGCACAAGCTCTTCTCGTTGGGTGTTCCCTCCAGAATTATGAAAGGAGTACAAGGTACCCGAAAGTCTTATGAAAGCCTTGCGCCACTGAATGCAGCTGGCCGCAACCTTGGCTGCACAGCGAAGTGCTACCTTCATTTTAGGTACAGCCCAGAGAGCGTTTGGCCTCCCGCTCGGCATAACCAGTTATGCTCTGTGGGTATTTCCAAATTAGTATCTGCCTTCCAAGATGGATTAGTTATTTTGGAGCCTCAGGCTGCAGAGCTTCCTTCCTTAGTTATTAAGGCTTCCTGCCTGCCTGGGTGCTTTTTTATCTCATGTGTTTTTGCCCTTGGAAAACTAGCGGGAAGTCTGTAGTGGTGGGGATTCCCATTTCTAGGTCACAGCCTCATGCCAGGAACAGTCAGCATTTCGAGATGATTCCGGCGGAGACTGTAGAGCTACACCATCCTTTTAAAAACACATGGTTTCCCCCAGAGAATCCTGGGACTTGCGGGGTTGTTTTTTCCCCTGCCACAGCATTGCAGCCCTGGAGCCAAAGCCAGCCTGCTACCTTCTTCTCAGCCAGACTTTCTAGTTTAGTTAAAAGGGTTCTGGGAATTCTAGTTCTCTGAGGGCTGAGCTACAGTTTCTTTGCTTTAAATGTATGGTGTGGCTCGGGCTAAGAGGAAGGCCCTGGGTGTGCAGGTTAGCAAGGGTTGATACTCTTGTAAGGAATGGCTTTAAAAAGACAAACAACCTATATAAGGCACCTATATAAGGATGAGGAGGAGTGATACTTCCCCCGCCCTGAAAGCTAAAGGTGGCATGGCAGCTATCATTAGTCATGGTGAGCAAACACAGTTTTAATTTCTGTCTCAATTACACTATTTGTGGTTAAACATTATTTCTGGGTTTTCGATGCCCTGTAAAGGCTAGCAAAGGTGAGACCACGGTTTTTGAAAAAAGCACATAGATGAATGAAAACCACAGGAAATGATGGCTCTCAGTATCACCTTTAACTCTCCTGAAAATCTGTTTGTGGTCTAAGTGGCAGCTCCCTCCCCAGAGTCAGCTGCATATTGCAGTACCATAAGAAGTCACTGTAGAAACAAGTGACTTTAAACTAGAGGCCACTGCAAATATGAGCTTTCCAGGGTGTGTGTGTGTCACAGTGAACGTTATACATCCCAGTGATGAACAGAAAATGTGTCTGGGATTGCCGGTTAATGTCTAAGAATACATGAACGCTTTCAGCCCCACCCATGAAAACTGGAAATGGTATTTGTGTGAATGTCAGCATCCACCCTTGTTTCTCTTGTGGTGCTCACTGGGGCTACACTGTTTAGCAGATTAAATGTTCTACATTAGTAGATATTAAAAATAAATAAATCTGTTGATCAGGCTCAAGTGGTAGCAGGTTTGGAAACAAGGTCAGCCAACCTTTAAAAAACATGGTTTTTAAAGAATTCTTTATTCCTTTGTAAGAACTTGAATAAAAATAAAGTTAAAAATACATCACTTTGAATAAACAGAGGGAAAGAACAGACCTAAGGTCCTTTAGACATACAAGATAGCTGGTTTGACTCAGCTGGGTGGAGAATGCCTTATAAAAATGTTATTTTTTTATGTGCTTACTTTGACGACGTTTTCATCCTGCCCTTCCTCCAAGGGCCTTGTACTTCTTCCACCTCCATTTAATGTTCACACCAACCCTGTGAAGTAAGGTGAGATGGAGTGAGAGTGACTTGCTCAAGGTTACATGGTCAATTTCATGGCCGAGTGAGGATTTGAACCTGGGTCTTTCCAGCACGCTAAACCCCTCTGTGACACTGGCTTGAGAAAACAATTTTTTACTACAAGTGCTTATGGAAAAATCATGGGTGGAGGCTGTGCCATTGCAAGAGAAGCATTTCCTGCTTCTTTTGCACCAAGGAAGGCTTGCTTCTGCTCAGACAATTACATAGATCAACTATCAAAACAAAGAAAGCATCTTCAGAACTATTGTTTTATTCATCCAGGTAGACGGAATCAGTTCAGACTTGGTATAATTTATTGACTAGATTTCTTTGATCAGATTTCCACTTTAGTTTTCCAGACATTCACAGCAGGCATCTGGGATCAGCAAGCCTCCACAGGCAAAAGCTAGCAACGACCACAGTTTGGGCATTTGCCTCCAATGTACAGTCGTACCTTGGATCCTGAACGCCTTGGTAATCAGACGTTTTGGTTCCCGAACGCCACAAACCCGGAAGTGAGTTTTCTGGTTTGCGAACATTCTTTGGAATCCGAACGTCTGACGGGCTTCCACGGCTTCCTATTGGCTGCAGGAGCTTCCTGCAGCCAATCAGAAGCCATGCTTTGGTTTCCGAACATTTTGGAAGTCGAATGGACTTCCAGAATGGATTCCATTCGACTTCCAAGGTATGACTGTACATTGTTAGGGCATGAACTCCCAGCTACCCATGTCACGTGGGAATGCACACTTGCTGTGTGAATGTCTTGCAGTGTCACGAGCACTTCTGAAATCGGTTTTGTGGTGTGTCTGTCAAATGTGTCATGCAGATATTTACTTATTTTTATTTATTAAATTTGTATACCGCCCTCTACCTGTAGATCTCACAACATAAAACTACAATATAAAAAACACAAAAGATATATAGACAAAGACAACCCAATAATCCCCCCTTCCACAACACACTTAAAAGGGCCTTAGATGTCAATCAGCCAAAGGGAAGGGTTGAAGGGAAACGTTTTCATCTAGTGCCTAAAGTTGTATGATGAAGGCACCAGGTGAGCCTCTCTGGGGAGAGCATTCCACAAATGGGGAGCCACTGCAGAAAAGGCCCGTTCTCGTGTTGGCCCCCTCCGGACCTCTCGTGGAGGAGGCACACAAAGAAGGCCTCAGAGGATGTTTGCAAGGGCCAGGTAGGTTCATATGGAGAGAGGAGGTCCTTGAGGAGCCAGCCCCCTCCCATGGGACTGGACTCCTATTGGCCCCAGACAGTGTGGCCAGTGGTCAGGGCCGGTGGGAAGTGGAGTTCAACATTATCAGGAGGGTCAGAAGTTCCCCAGATCTGTAGTAATGTGTGAAGCTGGTCCTTGATGCCTTAATAATAATAATCAGTAGCAGCAAAGCTTTACCGCACAGGCAGCTTCTTGTTTTGCACCAGCTTGCAGATGCAGCTCAAACAGGGGAAATGAAACACCTGATTTGTTCACCCTCTTCTCTCCCCTCCAACCAGAGATCAGCCGCAGCCTCCTGCCCCGTCCCCGTCGCCTGCTCCTGCTGCTGAACCCCTTTGGAGGCAAGGGCAATGCCCTGCAGTGGTGCCAGAATCACATCCTCCCCATGATCACAGAGGCTGACATCGGCTTCAACTTGATCCAGACAGGTGAGGTGGCAGCAGAAGGAAGGTGGCCTTCAAGGGGAAGGGGAATGGATGCTGTGGGGGGTAAGAACATAAGGAGAGCCAGCTGGACCAGGACAGAGACCCGTCTGGCCCAGCATCCTGTCCTCACAGCTGCCAGCCGGATGCTAGTGGGGAACCCTCAGAGCTGTGGTTTCCAGCAAATGGTATTCAGAAGTATTGTTGCTTCCCACTGTGGACGCAGAGCGTGGGCGTGAATTTGTCTAATCCTGTTTCGAAGCCATCTAGCTTGGTGACCATCAGCTCTTCCTGTGGATGTGGGGAGAGGAAACACAGCCTGTAGATGGATTCAAAAGTGGAGTTGGGGGGGGGGTTTAGACAAATTGGAGGAGGCTGGTTCTTATTGGTGACTCTGAGCCATACTAGCTCAATGGAGCCAGCGTGTTTAGGGGCAGTCTATCTTTGAATATAAGACAACGGGGGATCTACAGAAAAGGAGGGCTGCTGTCATCGTCATGCATTTGTTGTGGGGCTCTTTTTTTACCGAACTAGCTGGGCTACTCTTAAGTACTTTAGTGAAACTCAGTTAAAAATGGGAACACAGCAATATTTGGGAACAGATACTTTTGTTTACTCCTGCCAACCTAGCAGTTCGAAAGCACGTCAAAGTGCAAGTAGATAAATAGGTACCGCTCCGGCGGGAAGGTAAACGGCGTTTCTGTGCGCTGCTCTGGTTCGCCAGAAGCAGCTTAGTCATGGTGGCCACATGACCCGGAAGCTGTACGCTGGCTCCCTCGGCCAATAAAGCGAGATGAACGCCGCAACCCCAGAGTCGGTCATGACTGGACCTAATGGTCAGGGGTCACTTTACCTTTGCCTTACTTTTGTTTAAACAAAAAACAGCAGCAGTAGTAGTGGTGGTGGTGGCGGCAGCTAGGCAAGAGCCATAGAACCTGTGAGCCATAAGTTCCTGGTTGAAATGTTGCCTCAGCCACCAACTTGCTAGGCAAACAGCAGCCTCAGTCCTTCTGTACAGCAACCTGTGACAAGGGGGTAATAATCCTAGATTACGGAAAGAAGGTATGCCAAGCTTCTTGAGCACTTAAATAGCTCTTAACTCCTAAGTAATCATTAGCATTAAATGCTAGAAAGTTAAATGTATATTCATCTTCTAAATGTATAGCCTCAAAGCTTTTGATCACAGCAGCAATAAATTGTGATGCCCATTCGTTTATATTTGTATAATGTATATGTACATGCATGTATACATGCACACACACACACACACACACACACACACACACGTATGCATGGAAATATAATTTCAGCAGCAGCAATACTAATTTCTCCCAAACAGTTTGCTGTTTCCATTCACTTGTAGACAGCCGCTTAGGACAAGACATAGAGAACAGGTCAAAATCGTATCCTGGTGGTCAGCCACTGAATCAGTTTCTTCGGGTGGGAGTGTGACTTTGAATTGCTACTAATCTGTATGCTATTTATTCCTTTTCTGGCCCAGAGAGACAGAACCATGCCCGGGAGCTGGTACAGAACATCAACTTGGCTGAGTGGGATGGCATTGTATCCATTTCAGGAGATGGGCTTCTATATGAGGTATTGTTCACAAAGTGCTAGCCAAGGCACTGGCCTTCCAGCCTCCTGGAACCTTCCCCTTAGGCTACTCACTAGGGTTTATTCCTGTTACTTGTCTCCTGAGTTGCCCTTTTGTGCTCCCTTAGAACTGTGGCACATAAGACCCAATTCATTGCTTTGGGGCATGTGTGTGAATGTCCTGGTGTACTTCTTCTTTTGAATACTGCATCAAAAAAGCCTGACTCAGATTTTTGCAAATTAGAGCAGTGAAGAAAATGCATGATAGGCTTTGGTGCCCCTGTTTGGATTTTGAACTTGTTATCTTCAGGGACTTTCCAGGGCCCAGAACCTGCGACTAGAACCAGGCCTAGAATTCCCCCCAGCCCTCCCTTTACAAGGCACGTTGCTGGAATGGATCAAAAGCGGAAGGTCCAGCTGTCTTTACAGAAGCTTCTTTGCTCTCCCAGTTCCTTAAGTGAGAGAATTTTGGGTTTCTTGGATCATGAATTTGCAGACTGCTGTTCTTGGCCCCCCCCCCAAACACCCATCCCATTTCCTGCATTATTAGGATTGTAAGTTATGAATACTTTCCTATCTCCTCCTTCCTTCCTTCCTTCCTTCCAGGTGATTAATGGCTTGATGGAACGGCCGGACTGGGAAGAAGCCATAAAAATGCCCCTTGGTATTCTCCCTTGTGGGTCTGGAAATGCAGTAGCTGCAGCCATAAACTTCAGAGCTGGGTAAGTGGGAAAGCTTAATGGATCTGCTTAGTCCACCACCTTGCTTATTTTTTTTAAAAAAATATATTTAAATTTGTATTTGTTGGTACCAAAGTTGCTTCATATTGCTGTTTTTGGGTTGTGTTTGCACTACGAAAGCTTTCCTACAAAGAAACCGCAGCAGTGATTGTATTATTTAGTACAATTTTTATCCCACCTTTTCCTCCAAGGAGCTCAAGGTGACATGCACACAATTCTCATCCTCACAGCTTAAGCTGAGAGGCAGTGACTGGCCCAAGGTCATACAAGTGAGCTTTATGGCTGAGCGGGGATTTGAACCTGGGACTCCCAGGTTCAGTACACTAACCGCTGCACCACACGGGCTCTGCACCACACCACTTCTGGGAAGCAGGGGGGTAGGCTATACTTGGGGCTCCATCTTCAGCCGGACCTGATCTCTACTTTTGGATATGTGAAGGTGATGCATTTAAGAATCCCTGCAAACATACACAGAGTGCTGCTTCTTTAGCTAATTAGGCTCCCACTTACCTGGTACTGGTTGGCAGGGCTTCCAGGCCAGATTGCAGTTTCAGAGCTGGCTGTTCTACTTGCTGCAGTAATTTTGAGCAAGTAATTTTGCATTTTCAAGGGTAGGGAGCAAGTTGCATCAGCAGCTTGGCCAATGCTGAGAACTAATTACCGTAATCATGGTCATTATTTATTCTGCTTTCATCCTGCTGTTCCTCCAAGAGGTTTAAAGCAGGATACAAATTTTTCCCTTTTAGTCTCGAAACAAACCCTGTGAGTTATGAAAGTTTAATAAAAATTTAATAATAAACAAACAAACAAACCCTGTGAGGTGTAGGCTGAGGCTGAAGGAGAGGGACTGGTTTAAGGTTAGCCAGTGAGATTCTCGGATGGATATGGATTTGAACCTGGGTCTACCCAGGTGTAGTCCAGCATTCAAGCTACACTTGTGTCTGGGACACTTTATATTAGTCCGGTCGTACCTCGGCTCCCGAACGCCTTGGAAATCGAACATTCCAACTCCCGAACAATTGAAAACCGGAAGTGAGTGTTCCAGTTTTCGAACATTCTTTTGTAAGCCGAAAGTCTGAACGGGGCTTCCGTGGCTACCGATTGGCTGCAAGATCGACTTCCAAGGTGCACCTGTACACCACTCTTCATCCATAGATCTCAGGGTGGTTCACAGCATAAAGCTGCAATATAAAAACCACAAATGCATAGTAAAAATAAGAACAACAAATCAATATCCCGCCCCCCTTCCACAACACATTTAAAACGGCATCAGATGTCAATCAGCCAAAGGCCTGGTTGAAGAGGAACGTTTTCGCCTGACGTCTAAAGGTGTATAACAGAGCTTGCCAAACTTTGTGTTGCAATATGCTAGTGTGTCAGCTGCAGTGTGTAGGTGAGTTGCGCGAACCCTCCCCACGCTCCTCCGGGGCTGGAAAGGGGTTAATTTAACCTCCAGTTTGCTAGAAAAACTGAATTACTGTGTCACAAAATGATGCATGTCTAAAAAGTGTGTCTCCAGCTCAGAGGATGTTCGCAGGGTCCATGTAGGTTCACATGGAGAGAGGCAGTCCTTGAGGTATTACGGCCCTGAGCTGTATATATCTTTCTTCCTCATTTTGCACATGCAGCTATTGTTCGCCGGCTAAACGGAAATGTAAGTGCTCCTGTTGCCCCGTGACAGATGCAGCCTTTGCACCCCACATTGCGGCAGTGTTTGTCCCCCCCCTCTAGGGAGCCTCTCACCATTTGCTTGCATGTGCAAGTGAGCTTCTCCAACCCTGACACATTTCCCACTCTGTCGGGCAGGTTTGAGCAGACCTTGGGCCAGGAGCTGCTCACAAACTGCACCCTCCTGCTTTGCCACGGGGCGGTGACCCCCTTGGACCTGGTGTCGGTCACAACCGCGTCGGGCTCCCGTTCCTTCTCCTTCCTGAGCGTGGCCTGGGGCTTCATCTCTGACGTGGACATTGAGAGCGAGAAGTTCCGGCACATCGGCCCGGCTCGCTTCACCTTGGGGACGATGGTCCGCCTGGCCTCCATGAACACTTACCGGGGGCGTCTCTCCTACCTGCCCGCCCTGGAGGGCACTGCCCACCGCCCCATCTTGCGCAGCATCACCATGGCGGCCAACGGGAGCCTCCCCTTCCAGCACGGGCCGCTCCACCGCACCGTCTCTGACCTGGGCCTGTGCAAGGAACGCCACGCCTTCTGCTTCCAGGAGGTGGAGCCTGCCGACGAGCCCACCCCCTCGCCCAGCTCCCCACCCTCTTCCTCCAGCTTCCACTCTTCCAGCTTCAGCTTCGAGAACCTGTCGGAGGAGCTCGTGGCTGACCGCAGGGAGGCCGGGCTGCCCATGACCACGCCTGCTGTCTCGCTGTCTCCCCGGCAGGTGCATGGCCCCCCAGACGAGTTCCTGGCGCCTCTAGACCAGCCGGTGCCCAAGTCGTGGGTGACAGTGGAGGAGGACTTTGTCTCTGTGCTGGCCATCTACCAGTCTCACCTGGGAACCGACCTTTTCATGGCGCCCTTTGCCTGCTTCAACGACGGCCTCATCCACCTTTTCTACATCAAGGCGGGCATCTCCCGGGCAGCCCTGATCCGCTTGTTCTTGGCCACGGAGAAGGGCACTCACTTTGACATGGAGTGCCCGCACTTCACCCACATTCCTGTCCGGGCCTTCCGCATCGAGCCCCTCACTCGCAAGGGGATCCTCACCATTGACGGAGAGAGGGTGGAGTACGGCCCCATCCAGGGGCAGATCCACCACTCGGTGGCCAATCTAATCACCGGCGTGAACCAGGTGAAGATCACAGCGTTCTGACCCAGGATGCGGGAGCACTTCGCAGATCTGACATAACTTTTGTTCTCTTCTGCCCCTTTGCTGCAAAGAGGGACCCTGAGGCTTGGGATCGGGGGTACTGCCTGTGTGGGTAGCGGGTGAGCGTTCTGACTTGCAGTGCCCCCTCCAGCCACCCAGATGGCAAGCTGCTTAAAACCTCCCTCTGCTTTTCTAGGCCTTGGCACACACATACCATATATTCCTTTAATGAGCCTTTGGGTGGCAAGTCTTGCCCACTCCCCATGATCCTCTGCTGCTGTCCATGCAACCTTTTGAATGTTGACCTCCTCCTTCCTTCCTCACCCACCTGCATAGGCCTGGTTTTGCCAGCCTGTTTTGCATCTCCCAACAAGAAGGAGCAGCTTGGCTACAGGACCCTTGGTGTGGTTTGGGTCGAGAAGTGATGTAGCCTTTCCTCCCTTACAAGGCCCACCATCCTCTCCACCTTGTTCCTTTTTGGGGAGGCCCTTCTGTTCCACTTTTCCAACCACTTGTCCCAGAGACGGGGGACACCTCTGCGCTACCCTGCTTGCCAGTCTGGGGCAGCAACACTGAAGACTCCCATCCCTTTGCAGCTCATGGTTCAGGACCATGTCTGAAGTGACAGGGAGAGAGATGCTGGTGTGGGTTGGAGAGATGAGTGGGGCACTGAGTGGGCTGGGGAAATGCCACACCAACTTTCCTTCAAGCCATGGGACCAAGAGTCACGTCCCAATTTCTAGTGTTGTTCTCTCTCTCCACTCTTTTTGTGTCTTCTGCTGAATCACACACCTCTCTCCTGCTAAATGGGAGCCCCTGACCCCTTTGAGGCCACCCTCTCTTCCCGAACTTGCAGCCCCTTTTTGCCTGTGGTTCACAAGAAGCCACTTAGAGAACACTAAGCCTTGCTTGCTGCTCCTCGTCTTTGTACGGTCTGCTCAGCCGGGGTGGAAGCAAGGGGGTGTGTGTGTGAAAGCAGTGAGACCACTGTAGCAGGGAGTTGAATGTAAGAGGCAGCCCACAAAACACTAACTTCTATTTGACACCACCGCCCCCTCCTTTTAAACCCTTAACAGAACTGAAGGCAGCCGTTTCCCCTCCTCTCTATGTCTACCCTGGGAAGGGAGATCTGCCATCTTTCTTCAGAGTTGTGTTTGGTTCTTCGGCCACCTCTCCTTCAGAGGGCGACCAAGGACATTTAGGGCAAGGAAGGGACCACTTTCTCGACAGCCTTCTATGGCTCCTTTCTAGCCAGCCGGAGGTGTAGTGAAAGGGGATGGGACTGACCCCCCAACCCCTGCACTAATGACCTCCGAATCTGGCTCTCTCTAGGAATAAACTTGATGAATGTAACTGGAATTTTTTCTTCTTCTCACGGGTGGGGGCTTAACTTTGGTAGGGCGGTTTGTTATTATTCTTTTCTCCCCACTATGTGGGGGTTAACAAGCAATTAAAATGATCCAATACTGTAATGGAAATGTGTGTGTGTGTGCGTATATGAAATGATGTTCACCATACATGTATTTGTCTGTGTCTCTTAAGAGATGTCGAATCAGGAGATTTAAGTTGGCAAATTCCACCGGCAAAACTTTTCCCCACTTCCTCATGGGAGAAAGCCTGTATATCAAAGGTCGACCTAGTGGGTTGACATCTAGGCCAGCAATGGAGCAAAACATAATAGGGTTCCTAATTTGCTGAAAGTTCCACACTACTTCCTTTGTTCTGTCTTTTCTCTTCGCAGATTACATTGTTAAGCGTGACTATTTTAAAAGGCGGTTAGAAAGATTTGCAGAGGATAAGGCCATCATTGGCTCCTCCTCACGATGCCTCCAGTATCCAAGCCTCTGAATCCTGGCTGCTGGGGAGCATGAGTGAGAGAGTGCGGTTGTGTTCATGTCCTGTCTGTAGGCTTTCCATAGGCATCTCTTTAGCCACTGTGGGACACCATTTGCATCTGAAAAAAACAACTTTGCAATGAAAGGTGGAAATGAGATTCTTCCCTGCAGTGGACACATCAACACCATGCATTGAAAGCACCACGGAACCAATTTAAACAGTTGCGGCTTTCCGTAGTTTGTTAAGGGTGCCAAGAGGTGTTGCGGGGGGAAGGGGGACTGATCCGTAAACCATTCTGGGAATTTTAAACTCTGTGAGGGGAATAGGGACGGCCTAACAAGGCTCAGCACCCTTCACAAACTACAGCTCCCAGAATTCTTTGGGGCAAGCCATGGTTGTTTAAAGCGGTGTGGTGGTGTTTTAAATGTAAGGTGTGAATGTGGCCTAGGTAGGCATGGACTTGGGCCATTGGCTGCTCTTTGTTAACACGACTGCTCATGGTCCCGTTAGGTTAACAAGCAGTTTTTACGTTCTTTAGCTGCTGGTTTTTGTCTTCACTCTGACTGTAGCCGGAGAAGTGTGTGTGAGAGAGAGCAGGTTTTATTTACAAAGGAAAGGCCATCCTGCAAAGTTTCCATCTCACAGAAACCTCCTGAGAGCCAGGCTGTCATTTTGATCCCTGTAATCGGAGCATATGAATGACACTGTTGGGAGGCAACACAGAGACCTTTTCCCTGCCACAGCAAGGAGGGCGGCTTCCTCTCTGGGAAAAAGACCCTCCGTGGCAGTTGCTTTCTGGTGTTTAGATGGCATGTAAGGCTGACTCAGGAGGAAACTGGGGGAATTTGGGGATCCGCTGACGTTAGTGTGGGCTTAAATGACTGCTGTTTGAAAAGGAAAGCCAATCGAAGGGACCAAGATTTTTTATTTTCTTTGTTCATGTGAACGATCCTAGGCATTTTATTAGTAATACTTTAGCTTGCCCTATTTCCCACTCTCTCCCTATTTCCCACAAGTCGCTAGTGGGAGCTGGTGAATCCATCACTAAGAAGTGTTGATCACAAAAGGGCAGATCCATACTTTTAAAGCACTGTCAACACACATTCACAGCACATGGCTTTCCCACCCCACCCCCCAAGAATCCATGGAACTGCAGTTTGTTAAAGGTGCCGGGAACGGTAGCACTCTGGGGGGACGGACTACAGTTCCCATGATTCTTTTAGGAAAGTCGTGAGCATTTAATGTGCGTTAAATTATGTAGATCTTTCCACAGATCTGGCTTTTGGGGGGGGTGAGGAAAGGACAACAAAACTGTGTGTTTCAATGTATGAAAGCGTAGGCTCACAGCCATATTAAGCGGGGCCACGAAGCAAGGAATGATTGTCTCTTGAGAGGGTTTTCTACTGTCCAGATAACAATTGTGCAGAACCACCGAGCTTCACACAGCTCGCCAGCCCTGTGTGGGACTTCCAGGGCCCTCACCAAACTTTGCTGCTTGCCTGGGACTGCAAAAACAGGCAGTGGGAGAGGTTCTCAGGCAGCAGCGGGCCACAACCCTCGCCCAGCCTGCCAGGTTACAAGGCGGAACACTTGCTTCCGTTGTCCTGAGCCACCTCTCTCCCCACACCCCTTCCCCACACCCCTTTTAAATGTATATTATATAACTCTATTTGTGGCTTACCTCATAGGCAGTGTCTTAGGAAGCATCGCTTCTCTGTTTGCTGCTTGTTGCACTTTAAAAACAAACAGATATTTCCTATAACGTTGCACAGTCTTGACTTCGACTATCGTAGCTTTAAATACTTGTTCCAGCATCAAGAAGAGTAGCTTTAGAATCGCCCTGAGGAGATCCGGTTCACTCTCACAGCGCCAGCGCCTGCTCCAGATCCCGCAAGGGGTGGGTGTCCTTCTTGTCGCAAACCCCACTGTCCGAAATGGGGAGGACAATGTAGCTGGAGGGTGGCACTTATTCTTGCTCCTGTCACCGGTTGTGCTCTTGGAGAGGGTCGGGAGAACAGCAGCAACACCGAGGAGGAGCAGAGCCCTGGATCCCCCTCCTGGGATATGGGCCTCAGCCGGGGACTGTCAATTCCAGCACTTGCCACCACACTCTGTTGTCCCCTCAGAAACACTTTTTGTTCTGGTGGGAGGGACGTTCAGCAATGCAGAAATAAATTGGTTTTTTTCAGGATCGGGACTTGCGGGCAGAATTCTTGGAGGAGCAATATTCAGGGTTGTGTCCAATGTTGCACACCCATTATGGACATAAATTTCAGCGAGTCTGAGCAGAATTTAGTGGCATACAACCCTCAAGGTTTGCCCTCACTCGCTTAGCAACCATCAAAAATTGTTATCAGATATATCCACTGGAAGAACACAGGATACCACCCCCCTCCTTCAAAGTAGTAATGCATACGTGCTTGGTATTTATATATGTTGGGGAATAGAATGCAAAATATGCCAAGGAAGAAATTATTCAGCTGCTTATTGCTCTTAATTTATTCTGGAGCCTGTATAATCGCTGCTCTTAATTTTAATGCATAGATCTGTGCTCGGGTGTTAATAACTCGCCCTGAACTACTCATGTGTTGGTAGAGGTTTGCAAGGTTGCCTTACAGCTCTTCCCATCCCCTGTCGCATCTCAACCTCATCGTCCTCACTGTTAACATCTTAATGTCTGCACAAGAAAGCTTAGCTTAGAGAAAATAAACTGGCAGGCAGGACTGCGTCTTTTAATCTGGGACCTGCTGCATGTTTAACTGGCTGAGATTTCTAGCATTGCTGTTGTTAAACAACCAAGGTTCTAGTCCCTTGTGATAGCAGAGAAACGTTTTTTAACACAGGCAAATATGGCAAATGGTTTTGGAGATTTATTTATTTTTTAGTGCAAGGCCTGAAGTTGGTGAAGGGGTAGAAGCATGTCTGAAGACGTATTCTCCTAAATCAGTTTGTAACCAGTCGAGCTGTCATGGCTCCTGGCCAGGAAACTCAGGGACTGGGGTTCTGTGAAGGAGGTGTGCATCTTAACAAACAATATTCAGCCACCTCCTCACACTGTGGCTTGAGTCAGTTTCATTTGTGGGGTGGAAGCTTACGTAACTCATTTAAAAGAAGTTGTAGAAAGTGAGTTCTGACGGATAGCCATGCCCTATGCAACACAGAACTCTTTGCTGCGCAAAATGTTAACACAGCTAATTCTAACCTATTGAAAGGTTCCTGATAAAAGGGACCAGTATGATGTAGGAGTTAGTGGGTCAGATTTGTATTGGGGAGAATCACTCTGAAATCCCCACTCAAGATCTGTGATCTTTGCCTGATGGCTTGCTCTCAGCCTTAGCTACTTTATAGGGTGGTTGTGAGAATAAAAAAGTAGGGAGGGACCATAATATACACTATCCGAAAATAAGTAGAGGAAAGGTGGAATTAACTAATTAGGGGAGGGGCCCACTGCATGTTCTGAAGGGATGTGATGCAGCAGCCAGCCTTGGGGTCGCTACTTGGAAGGGAGATCAGCTGGAGACTCCCACATTTGATGCCCCCTGACTGCATGGTGCTGATAACGCCAAGGTTGCAGGTTCGATCCCCGTATGGGACAGCTGCATATTCCTGCATTTGCAGGGGGTTGGACTAGATGATCCTCAGGTTCCCTTCTAACTCTACAGTTCTATGATTCTTTGGATGAAGGCAGGATCTAAATGAAATGGGGGGGAACTGCAGGCCTATATCCACTTCAGTGGTGTAGCGTGGGTTGTCAGCACCCGGGGCAAGGCAAGTAATTTGCGCCCCCTAACCCGTGGATTTGTGCCCCCTAACCCTAACCCCCAGATGTTGCGCCCGGTGCGGCCGGCCCCCCCTGCACCTCCACGCTACGCCACTGATCCACTTACCCAGAAGCAAGGCCCGTTGGGGTTAAATGGGGCTTCTGTGTAAGTGTGTCTATGAGTGTGTTATAAATGTGGCCAAATGCACTTGCTGGATAACAACACACTTGGCAATCTTTGAGGGGAACACAAGATCATGGCAGCAACAATGGAACAAGCAGGTGGTGCCCTAGCTGCTGCTGGAGTCCTCATCTTTGCGAGCACAAAGCATGATGGGAACTGTAGTTTTTGGGACTCCAGCCCCCTGTGACATGGGAAATGGACTGACTTGCCTTTAATAGACTGTCAGGGCACAAAGCTTGTAAGCTGCCACCGAAATTATCTCTCTTCTTTTAAAAACGCCTCAAAATAGCCAATGGTTTCCCTATAAACCAAGTTGCAAATGTTAATGCTTGAGCTCAGTGCGAGAGCTCTGTGTTGACCAGCAAAGCTTGCTTGTTCTCAACAGATTTTTTTTTGGCTCGAGATACAGGCCTGTCCTTTGACTATTTGCTGTCTACATCTTCAAGCTGCTACAAAAAAAGATGTGTAGGCAGTTTAATAGAAGAGGGGTGACGCATTGCTCTGTCTTGTTGACCCTGCAGCTGCCCTCCCTCCTGGCCTCCTCTCCACAAATCTAAACACTGCTGCATAAATGTAAGTGTATTTTAATATCATTTAGGCTGCAGTGTAGAAATGGGGGTGGTGATCTGGCCTGGGAACGATGTTCAGCCTTGCCTGTGAGCCCCATCAACCTTTTGTTTTTTTGTGCATCAGATCTGTGACTGTGTCCATTCCAAGCTCATTGCACTTTTCCTCATCCTCCTCCCTCCAAGGTCCCATGTCCTGTGGGTGTTGCAGCCCTCAGCATCTTTGACTGGAGAAATGCAGCCTTGGTTTGGGTTGTTTATATGTCTGTCTGAAGTGCTGTACTGGTTAACCTTTATGTCTGCAACTGCCTCCTGTGTGTTGCCTGTCAACGAGATAAATGTTTAAAATGAAATAAATAAAAATAAAACTCCAAAAAACTATGCAATAAAAGCAATAGCATGGATATCCATCTCCTTGTTTTTTCCTGAGTGCCGCAGGGGAGTCAGCTGTGCTGAGCCAGGCAGTAGGAGACCCATCCGTAGCTTCTCTTACGCTAATCAGCGGTTTCGTCATGGGCCTGGGTGGCTAGAAGACAGTGGCTTTAAATTAGCCTGATGTCTGGCAGATACTACTACCCTGCTTTGTTCTTCAGATAGGGAGATAGATCTTGCACAACCTTTGTTTGCAAGACTTTAGACAAGTCTCGCAGGTAGTTTATAGCTCATCACTTAGTTGGAATGCTTTAGAACAGCCTCTACTTGGCACAGGGGCAGAGGAAGGGGTGGGGTGCTGGCTGCCCCAGGTGTTGCCACTCGGGGGTGACAAAACGCCGGGTGGCACTCACTGCGGGGCCTGCAGCAGGCCTGAGCCACACGTCTCTCCTGGGAGAATGGGGTTTTAGAGTGAGGGCGTAGTACTTCTGGTGGTGGTACCTGCTACTTCTGGGGTAGCTTGTCCATCTTTGGTCCCCACCCTGCGGTTGGCTCTCACCTTTGGCTACTCAAAGCTGGGAAGTGGCTTTGACTGGCTGGCTAAACCAGTTGAGGGTAGCCAATGGGCCTCAAACCCTGGGTGAGTTAGGGGCTTCTCCTGCATGCGAAGACAGGCTCTGGCAGATGAGGGGATGAGACCAATAGTGAGTCCAAGATGGCGGTTTTCGCATGTGCGGTAGAGGGAAGTGAGGGGTAGGTGGGGCCCGTCAACCTGGGAAGGTAGCCCATCTAGAAGGAACACGCCTCTGCTGCCTTGTGGAATATCTTTGGGAGATTAAAAGGCTAAGAAGTAGTCCCTACACGAATCTGGAGTGGATGGTGCCTTGTATGCCTCCTTCCGCTGACTCCTGCAGCCAAGCTGGTGACAAACGTGTTGCTCTGCTTTCCTTTGGACCTCATCAGTGAGGCTGAGATGAGGGTCTTGTCATCTGGGCAGCCCAGGACCTCCATACCCGCTGCCCAGGACTGCATCCTGGGAAGGTCACTTTGTTGCTGTTAACGCAGCAGCTTGGCTTCGCCCCTGGAGGTGCACTCCATTGTCTCGAGAGAGATGGGTGCTCCAAACAACTACTGGGCTTCTTCAAATCGTGTGCCCATTTCCTTCAAAAGGAAGTCTGCATTGAAAGACTGAAATTCCCAGTGTCTCACTTTGGGCACCAGGTGGCAGCAGTGCTGTGGTAATTGGTGCATTAAAAACACACACACACATAAAAGGTAACTGTGGGAAGTGGATGAAGAAATCTTTCGCAGGAATTGACAAACTCTGCTTTCAAAAGGAACCTGCGCCAATTATGCACCTGCATATGCAACTAAGCCAAAACAGAAATCCTACGTATTTCTCAGAGGTTAAATAAATATTTATTTTGTTAAGTAGATAAAAGAAAATGGTAGGAGCAAATGTGACTATAGTGATGAAGTTTGACCAGGTAGAAGCTCAGCCAGAGTCCCTGTTCTGTAATCTTGAAATTCTATAGGTTTCACTTCAACACACTCTCATTTGCCATGAAGTGCTCCTCACTTGCAATTATGGAAGGTTTGGTGCATCTTATTTGTAAATATTCTCTCCCAGTTTCTGGCTGCATTTACACCCAGCCTTTCCTGATCTGATTCTATTATTTATTATGTTATATTCTCACTGCCATCAGTGGCTGGTCTGTCCTGAATTATATCCACCCTCCACCCACCCAGGGCACATCCAGAAGTGTGCTTACTTTGGAATCAGCACTGTTCATGCACCCAGCCCCATCCCCCAGCCCCCAGCAGCATCTATATCAAAATGCCAGCCTGTACTTTCTCTCTTTCTAACATTTTAAGTGCAATGGTAAATCCTCAATGTCAGTGGTTTCCAAACTCCCCTCCCTGCACCCTCCACCAAGAATTGCTAAGAGTCTTGACAGAACCACTGAAGGTTTTTTTCTGCCTGTTGCAGCAATTGCAACATGCTGTGCAAGATGTTGCATGGTTCTGAAC
The DNA here is from genome assembly GCF_964106645.2 of Podarcis pityusensis. Lineage (NCBI taxonomy): Eukaryota > Metazoa > Chordata > Lepidosauria > Squamata > Lacertidae > Podarcis > Podarcis pityusensis. Next base: position 37,885,051 of record NC_138038.1, read on the forward strand.
TGTCTTTTGATTGCTTCTTTTATTTCTGATCTTGTATTGCAGTTTCCATTCCTTAAAAATTCAAATACAAGAAATAAAAGAAGCAATAAAAATCAATACGAATGTTTTGTGTGGACATGCTGCAAACGAGCCGAGCGCATCTGGTGGGAATTCCTGCTCTTGAATTCCCATGATACATCGGCAGTCGCTGTTATGCAAAAGCTCACTGGTGCAGGACAAATGTCCTGATGTTTGAGTGGGTAGTCTCAATCTCTACACCCATAATCCCACCTGCTCCTCACCTGAGCACAGTTTAGCAATTTTGCTTCCAGCCATCTGAAGCACCAAACTGAGGTGTTGCTGCGTGCCAAAGGTATATGGCTGTTTCAGAGCAGATTATTTTTTCCAGGATCACCACCCAGTAAAATGCAAGGGGTTCTCTTGGAGAATGTAATCACAGTACACATCTATCAGGCTTCCGGGGGCGGGGGCGGGGGGGGGGGCGGACAAAATCTTTTGCTAAGCCTTTCATCACTTTTGAATGGTCAGGCTAAACAAACAAAAGCTGTTGTGCAAGTATTTACTATTAAAAAGAACACAACAAATGGAAATGGACATCTCCACCCACCTCCCTCTAAGTCTGTATTTTGCCCACTGTTTTGTGTGAAGCATCATAACCAAGGCTGGTAGTCTTTGTTCTTGCACACTTCCTGGGATTTAAAACATGTGTGTGCCCACATGTGCAGAAATAGCAGTACGCATGTCCAGAATGGAAAAAAGTAGCAGAAAGAATGGCCAAAGCCCAAGGAACAGAAATACAGCCAATATACATACCTAGTCCAGGCTTCCTCAACCTCGTCCCTCCAGATGTTTTGAGACTACAATTCCCATCATCCCTGACCACTGGTCCTGCTAGCTAGGGATCATGGGAGTTGTAGGCCAAAAACACCTGGAGGGCCGAGGTTGAGGAAGCCTGTTCTGGTCACTTATGTGGACAGCAAGTATCAGAGCAGCAACCACTCGGCTGAGGCAGGCATGACAAAGTGAAGATGCTTGTGTGCCACAAAGGAAATTGGGGAAATAAAATCAGATCTTTATGACACAGTTGCAAAACAAGGTCCCCATCTAGAAGCGCCCAGTGATGACACCTTCTTGCAATTTGCACTTTCTTGTCAGTGTGGTTAGTGTTGGGCTAGGACATTGGGGACCATGGTTCAAAAGCCCACTCAGTCATGATGCTCACTGGGTAACCTTGGGCCAGTCACTGCCTCTCTGCTTAACATACCTCACAATGGGGAGTGTTAACTGAGGTGAAGGGGAGAGCCACATACACCACCTTGAGTTCCTTGGAGAAAAAGGTGGGGTATAAATGCAACAAGTAAGTTATAGTTTCCAAACTTAGGTTTGCAACTGTTTTGGGACTACAATTCCCATCATCCATAGCTAGCAGGACTAGTGGTCAGGGATGATGGGAACTGTAGTTCAAAAACAGCTGGAGACCCACGTTAGGGAAACCCTGCTCTAGACACTCCCCACCCATCTCTGTGCATGATATAAATGTAGTAATAAAATAACACATAAAAAAGAAAACCAGTCTCTCTCAATTTATGCACACCAACCTTAATACAAGGTCTCTTCACAAAGGTTGCTTGCAGAATCAGCTTGGGAACTGAAGGCCAAACGATTCCTACGCAGGCTCGCTCCATCTTGTACGGCAGGTGTGGGGAAACTTTGGCCCTCCAGATGGACTACAATGCCCATCATCACTGACCAAGTTGGCTAAGGGTGATGCGAGTTGGGAGTCCCAACGTGAGGACCACAGGTTCCTCACCCGTGGCCTAATGAAACATCAGAAGCTGGGCTTTTTAGAGGATGATGATGGGCTACAGCTTAGTGGCAGGGTATCTGCTTGGTCTGCAGTATGTTCCTAGCAACTCTAGGGAAGGCTGGGAATGTCCGGTCCGAAATCCTGGAGAGCTGTTGTCAGCGTAGGCAAGTGGTTCCTAACACTTTCTCCCCCATGGATCTCTTGAGAATAGCAGAGGGCTGCTTAATGGTTTTATCTGCTTGTTGCAGCAACTGCAATGCCCTGTACTAGATTGATGCGCGATTTTTAATTGTGTTTCTATTGCTATAAGCAACAGAATTAGGATTAAAAGCAGAGGTGAATCTTGAACACAGGGATGTACCCTCTCCCATCTTCAACCGCAAAGCCACACACATCACAGGCCACCTGAATGAAGCTTGCAGACCACTGGTGGTTCAATGACCTCTCTTTGGGGAACCCCTGCTGTAGACAATACGGAGCCGGATGGACCAATGGTCTCATTCCGTACGATGCACCTCCCTATGTTTCTGTCTCTTTGTCCCCTGCTCTGAACGCCTGAAGCAAATCTCTGCTGCAAAATGGGCAGGAATGTCAAGTTGCAGAATTTAGTTGTCTTTGCACAGAATGCTAGTGGGTTCCTCCTCCTCTCCCACCAATTAACGTAGCTGTTTTCCTTTAAGTCTCCTTTTACCTGTTACAGCAGGACATTAGCAAATGATAGGAAAATGACACCTTTCTGTAAATGAGTGGACCAAAGAACCCCAGAAATGGCTGAGGCTGATGGGACTTGTAGTACAGCAAGAGGAAGGCACCAGGTTGGTAAAATATGAGCCGCACACAGAAAGGTTAATACAAACGACACAAAAGATCTCGGGTTCTGTTCATTCTTTTTTTAAAATCCTGTCTTTCTTTATTCCTAGTTTGCTCATGGTATACAACTGTGTAAACATCCTTTCGAAATAAAAGCCTTCTGTCAAGTCCGGTGGTTTCACCCCCCAAAGTCTTCAGCAACACTGTTACATGGAAAATTAAAAAGACTAGGAACCTCCCCAAAGGAGATAAAAATACCGTATTCCCCCCTCCCCCTTACCCCCCCATTCACTTTCTGTACGAAAGAACCATCCTTTCCCCAATTAAGAAGAACATAATCTCTCAAGTCTCTCCTGGAGCCTCTATATATACTTTTTGCTTTACAAAAAAAGAGAAAATTATATATATATTTATATATATGTTCATATTTATGGAGGGTCACCAATGAGGTTCTGTGTTTTTCGTTTTTCTTTTTCTTTTAGTTTCTATACATATGACGTACATCAGACAGTGTTGGACACAAAACATGAGGAAAAGTGTGGTGTGGTGGAAGGGGGGAAAATAACAGAAACCATCACTTGCCTTTTAACTAAAAAACAGGTATAATAGTAATAATAAGATAATCGTAATCATTCCACTAACAACCCATACACCTGCCCTCTGACACAAAGCCCCTTTTGTCCAATTGTGGGGGGGAAATATTGAGTGCACAACCCGTTTTTTTTCTTTTCTTTTTTCTAATTTGGCATTTCGCAGGCAGAAGTCTTGACGTTTACTGGTATCAAAAGGAAGAGAGAGAAAAACAACGCTCCTGTGTCCTCTTTTTTCTCAGGGTGCCAGGCCTCCTCTAAGTTCTCTTTGCAAAGGGTGCAGCGGGAGGAGGGCGTAGTGGTTCGATACCCGCTGCGAGATGGGAGCCCAGAACGGCTCGGGGGTGGGGGTCCACTTTTGCAGCCTTCTCGTGTCCTTCCCCACCAACCCTGACAAAAGAGTCGACGGGAGAAAGGAGTCGAAGAAATTGTGTGCAGAAGAAGAAGAAGAAATGTCCACTGAAAAGCAATGATGTCGGAAGAAAAAAGCAAGCAAGCACAGGCACCCCGATGCCTCCTTGGACCAACTGTGTCACTAAGCCACATGCCACAACAGGGCAAGCAGAGGTGAGTAGCTGCAGCAATCGGGGGCTGAATTCTGCCGTTTGGAGAGAAAAGTCTGCCAACGAACCAAACTCTAGCATGTACGTGGAGAGAGAGAGAATGGGTACTGTGTGCACGTGTGTGTTTGTGTGTGTGTAATACATCTTCCAGTGTGCTACAGAGCCCTTGTGTGTTCGCGGTGTGTCTTGTGTGCCTACGATGCCCAGTTCAACGTCTCCCAAGTCACTGCCCTTTTTCTTGGCGAGGGTCAGCTCAGGCCAACCCAGGAAGTCTTATCCCTTCTGTCGAGCACCTGGAGCACGGCAGTCCCCGCACGTGGGGAATCGTCCGTCTCGGGACCTTTCCCCTTATTCCAAACATCTGTTGTTTGATTATTTGTTTGCCCGGTTCGGGAAGACGGGGGTCAGGGTTGAAAAACCAGGGTGGCCCCACCACGTCAGAGCGGTGGAGCGGTGAAGAAGAGCGCGGCCGTCTGCTGCCGCGGGCCTTACAAGGTGCCGTGCTGCGATTCGTACTTGGAGAGGATGCTGCGGTAACGGGTCAGTTCCTGGCGGATGTTGGCCACTTCCTGGCGCAGGACGGCGTTCTCCTTCTCCAGGAAGGCTGCCCGGACCGTGATCTGGTTCTCCTTCAGGCGGCGGGCGTCCCGCGAGCGTTTGGCTGCCTCATTGTTCTTGTACCGCCTGTTCCAGTATTTCTCGTCCTAGGTAGGAGAAACAAAACGAAACAGGTCAGTGTAGGCTTGTGAAGAGTCCACAAATTGCTAATAAATCTACTTTTTGTCCAGGGAGCTCAAAGCTCTCCACCCCCGTCGTTCAGCCAGGACACGGAGGTCCATCTCCGAGGGCCTTCTGGAGGTTCCCTCACTGCGAGAAGTGAAGCTACAGGGAACCAGGCAGAGGGCCTTCTCGGCAGTGGTGCCCGCCCTGTGAAATGCCCTCGCATTGGGTGTCAAGGAAATAAAGAACTATCTGACTTTTAGACGACATACAAAGGCAGCTCTGCTTGGGGGAAGTTTTTAATGTTTTATGTTTTATCGTTTTTTTAATATTCTGTTGGAAGCCAACCAGAGCTGCTGGGGAGGCCGGCCAGATGGGCAGGGTGTGTAAGTAAGTTATTATTATTATTATTATTATTACTACTACTACTACTACGGCATGATTCCGAGGCAATAGTCCACCTGGGTACTGAACAGGGGCAGGCCTGCTTAGTTCCAGCAGGGCGGCTGTACTACATGCCTTCATACGGTGTTCTGGACTTATCATATAAGCAAGCAGGGGCAGGAAAGCTGCTAACTTTGATGACATGCTTGCAGGCCTTGCATGTTCCTATGCTAAAAGCAAGAGAAAAGAGCAGCAGAGGTATTTCAAGCTGCTTCTCACTCTTTCTCCTGCATTTCTCCATATGAACCTTGTATACAAATTTAATAAATCATAATAATCTGTCACCTACTAGCGCCCATTCTACCCCAGCATCTTGGAACTGTTTGCATCCAAACTAGTCTTAGTAAGAATTCTTTGAGATTTGGTGCCTGAGCGTGCTTTCTTTCCCCTCCCCTTCCATTTTTCCTTTTGTGTCTTCTTTTTTAGATTGTTGAACTGAGGACAGGAAATGTCTTCTTTTTTAAAATATTTTTTAAAAAAGTTCAATAAGGCACTTGGGGAGGCTTATTGGCTAAAGAGAGAGGTGCAAATACTATAGGTCAGGTGTTGGGAACCTCTGCCCTGTCAGATGCAGCTAAACTACAACTCTCCCCCTCCCCAGCCCCAGTAAGTATGACTACTTCTCCCAGTGCGGTGATGTAGCGCACAGAGTACTGGGTTCGAATCCACCCACAGCCACAACACTCAGTTAGTGACTTTAGGCCAGCTTCTATCTCTCGGCAAAGTGCATTCCTGTGCCTCTTTCTATCATATCTTTGTATGCTGGTGGCAACACATCGCTCTGGAATCTCGGACAGAGATTGACGTTCCCCAAAAGAACACACATACTTCTTGAAAGAGCATGTGCACGGTCATGCATGCGCGGACACACCCTTTCCTGTCACCGCTTGACAAAATACGCATGGACACGCTCCTTGCCTTTGAGACACACAATGCCAGGCAATCATCCATACCCGCCAGCTCAGAAAACAGGTTCGTACCCAGCAGTGCATTTCCCAGACAGCCTCTCTCCCGCCCATAACATTGTTACCCTGAAGCTGGCACGTGAAAAACCGCTAAACCCCAGAGAGAAATTCACTGTCTTAGCCCTGCCACCAAAATCCCTGGTGGTGGAAACTACCCTTCAGGCAGGCATTTTGGGCCAAAGGCATTACACTGGTGTTTCACATCTGTCTGTCTGTCTGTCTCTCCTAAAAAGCAGTGGCTGGGACCATGGTGTTGTTGGGTTTTCTTGATATTAATGTGGTCAATGGTGCTACTCAGAGGTGTGTGCAATTATAACCTGCATGGCAGCACATCTGTGAGCTTTCGACATTTCAGCAGACCTGAGGTATCTTAACAATTTTACTAATTAGCAGGGCGAGTTTACCTACTGCACCGAATGCAGCGATGTGGTAGGGTAAATTGATTATTTGAAAACTATATAAGTTGATCAAGTGGTGTAGTGTGTACTGTTATAGAATACTGTTAGGGAATGCTGTTGAGGAAAGGTGGTGAGAAGGGGTGTTTTGCAGCTGTTTGATTATTATTTAAAAACAAAGACAAGCAAAGATATTGCGGGCAAGCTTTTATTCCATCGCCCCAGTTGCTGCGCAAACTCGGTTAGCACAGATGGCCAACAGGTGCGGGGGGAACAGGGATGTTTTCCCTAGCCTGTTTTCTCAGGCCACATTCACACTATGTGTTTAAAACGCTACTTTATTTCAGAAAATAAAAAAAATGTTGTGATACCACTTTAAACAGTCATGGTTCACCCTCCCCCCAAAAAAGGAATTCTGGGAGCTGTAGTTTGTTGAGGGTGCAGAGAGCTATTAGAAGACTCTTATTCCCAGAGTCCCCTGTGAACAGGGACTGATTGGTTTAACAATCTCTGGAGATTGCAGCTCTGTGTACAGCATGCAGTCGAAAATGGGAGGGTTTGGGCAGCAAGCCTAGCTCTGCCCACTCACGCCAGCGGATTCCACCCAAATCTTGTTGAGCGACACGTGCCACAGTGGGCAGGGTCACAGCTGGTACACCGTAACCTTGGCTATCGGGTATCAGTCAACAGGAAAGAGCTTAGAAAATGTTAAATAAAATGCTAAGCACTTTAAACAAGTAATATGATAACAAATGCCAATTCCCCAAACTTCTCGATCTTACTTAAAACGGCCCAACCTTTTAAAAAGAAAATTAAAAAAGCAACCTGTCTCCTGTTGTGAAGTTAACGTGCTGCCAGTGGTGAGATATTATGGGAGTTGTAGTTCAACAAGCACTGGAGTGAAACCACACTGGCTGTCCCTGGGCTACAACACTGGGCAAGGAAGAGCCTAGTTTAGGCCTCCTACCTCACAGGGTTGCTGTGAGAATAAAAAAGTTGAGGAGGAGGGGAAAAGAACCAGGAGTGCCGCCTCGAGCACCTTGAAAGAAAAGCGGGGTATTAATTTAATGAGCTGCGATTATGACACTGTTTTGTTTTCATTGCTAAGTTATTTTTTGTTGTGATTTTTTTAAACTTGCTGTTTGCTGAATTTGGATATAAACGGCCAAATTAAAAACCACCACCTGCACCCAAGCTTTTTTCAGCTACATTGGGGAATGTAGGGAGGAGCTTGCAGACAAAGCAGAGATCAAGGCTCGGGAACCTGTGGCCCTCCAGATGTTCCTGGCCTCCCAACTCCCACCAGCCAGCAGGACCAATGGTCAGGGTCAGGGATGATGGGAGCTGTAGTCCAATAGCATTTGACGCAACACAGGCTCCCCTGTGCATTTGATATCATCCAAGGAAAATCTCTTAAAATATTTGTTCTAAGATCAGTGCGTTTTGCGCCTCTCTCACCTTCTGATCATCCGGGACCTGTATTTTCCGTGCCTTTTTCATGATGGGCTGTGGCTTGAGCTCTTCCTCAGAGAACCGATGCTTGCGGGGGTCGAAGGTCTCGTGCCCCGGGATGCTCGACAGCGCCAGGTCGGCAGGGTCAGGGTCAAAGTTCATGAGGACCTCCACGCCCTCGGGGTCCACAGGGCTGGGCGTGCTTCGGGACACAGGTGTTACGGGACCTGGAATGGGTGTGGAGGAAGGAGAAATCCAGGTGAGCTTCGCAAATAAAGAGAACCCGCAAGAGGGCAGCAGCACCCACAACAGGCTATCTGCAGGCTGGTCCGCCCCACACTTCCATTGTAACCTCTACTGAGTCCTTTGTACACAAACACACACATGCACATCCATATGTTATAGACATTGCATTATGTACATATCCACCCCCATTGGTTTTATTTTCTCTGCAGAGTGTTTCAGGAGGAGGGCTGTAGGGTTGTGTGTCTTCTTGAGAAGTGGAACGGTGAATTGGGGACACAGGGCTTCGCTGCTGCTCAGGCAGCTGCAGCTGCACACATGATGGGGATTAGAGACACGCAGAGGGGCTGGCAAATTTCTGAGGATTAAACGGCACTGCAAGGCCGTTTTGGGAACAGCACTATGCAGTATGCGGTGTCCAGCTAGCCACGTGGGCCCTGCCGATCTGTTTAAATGCCTAACAGATGGGGGAACGAGGCATATGAGAGCGCGGATCCAGACAACCATTTCACAAGTGACAACCGCTTTGAAAAAGCTCATCGTGGAACTGGGAGGCAAGGCAACTCTGAGGAGGCAAATGGCCGTCCCTCTAAGCCGCTTGGGGTTGCTGGGGCAAAGCAGACAAGTACACAAGAGCAAGCCCAGGAAGCTCTAGCCCAGGGTTTCCCCAACTTGAGACTCCAGCTGTTTTGGGACTACAATTCCCATCATCCCTGACCCACTAGTTAGGGATGATGGGAATTGTAGTCTAAAAACAGCCGGCGACCCAAGCTGGGGAAACCCTGATCTAGACCAAAAAAAGAAACATTGCAAGTCTCCTCAGAGACCAGGGTCCCCACATCTCCCCTCAACTCAGGTGTCTGCCTTCCCACCATTCCCCCCTATCACTAAACTCCACCCTCTGGATCTCTGGGCTCTCATGCCCCCACCCTCAGAAAACTTGAGATAGAGAACCCTTCTCCCAAGGTCATCCACCCCCACCTGCCCCCTCAGAAAAGCCAGGAGTCATACGCCCCACCCTCAACTAGATCTCTCTTAACTCCTATACACTTACCACCAGTCTCCGCCCCCCCAAAAAACACCTGCAGGGGACCCCAGAATGAAGAACCCAAGAGTCCTGTGCCCCCCCCATATTTTTTTCCTTGGAAAACCAAGAAACTCCAGAGCCCAACGCTCCACCCACTAGGCACCACACACGCAACCCGGAAAAAAACAGGGGTTTCGACTTCCCTGAAACACCCTGGAGTCCACACCCCCACACCCCCACAACTCTCCAGAGAGAACCCCCACCCGGGGTCCTACCCCCCCCGCCCCCCGCAATCCCCTCTTTATGTGGAAAAACCCGGGAATCCTGATCTCCACTCCCACCTCTCCTTGAAGCAAGCCAGAATCTGATCCCCTTCGCCGGACCCCCACCCCTCCAGGGGGAACCCAGGAGTCCTGCGCGGCCGCGCCTCCCTCCGGCCCAACCTGTCCAGCCGGGATGGGCGGCCACCCACAGGCCCACGCCCCCTGCCGCCCCCGTCCCGCGAGAGGCCCCGAAGAAGCAGCAGCAGCACCCGCTTCCTCCTCCTCCTCCTCCTCCTCCTGCCGGGCTGCTGCAGCAGGAGCAGCAGCAGCAGCAGCGCCGCCTCTCACACCGCATCCCCACGTGCCCGCTGGCCCCGCCCTGCGCCGAGGAAGGGGGCCGCCTGCCAGCTGGCAGCGAGAGGAGCCGAGCCGCGACATGTGTTCGCAGAAGCAGGGCGAGGCACGTGAGCGGGAGCAGGAGGCTCCGTGCAGCAGACACGAGACCGGGCTTCCCAGGCGGGAGCCAGCAGCGCAGGATTTCCGCGCCCAGCAGCAGACACGGGATTCCCCGCAGCCTGCCGCCGCGCCGGGCAGGCAAGGAGCGCGTGTGTGCACGCGCACAGGCACACGAGAGCGCGCCTCCCCCCACCCCGTCGCGGGGGTGGGCATCCAGTACCCCCACCCCGGAACTGTTGGAAAGGGGGAGGAGGGAATCCAGAATTCCCGAGTTCTTTTTTTTTTTAATGCAAGGGGGGGTGCAGAAAGCTGTTGGTATTTGTAATTCTTCTGCGTGTCTAAGGAGGAGGAGGAGGAGGGAACCTGAGGCTGTTGGTATTCAGGATTGCTAGGAACGAGGAGGAGGAGGAGGAGCGATCCAGTGGGGGGAGGGGATCGGTGTACGTGGGCAGAAGATACTGTCCAGGACTCCTGGGTTCTCATGGGGGAGCTTCGAGGCGCTGACATCCAGGATCCGTATGTGGGGGAAGGGGGTGTGCAGGCGAGTGCCCGGGACTCCTGGGTTCTCCGGAAGGGAAAGGGGGGCGTCTAGTTAACTTGGATGGGTGTTGGTGACCTCCTGTGAGGAGATATGAGGAGGGGGGGCCTATGGGTATTTAGGATTCCTGGGTTCTCTGGAACAGAGAAAGTACTGAGTGTCCAGATGTCTGGATTAGATCAGTGGAAAACACTGTACTTTGTAGAGTAGGGTGGGAGGAAAAAGTTGGGGGAAAATATGGGGACATAGGTGGGTGGCCCTCTGTTAATGCCCTGTAAAGCTTTGTGGTTCAAGGGGGGGCACCCAAATTTACCCAACTTACATCTGTGAAAAACATAATTCCTTTGCATTTTACGTCACCTTTAGCCACCAGCAAAGTCTACGCTGCCCACTGCTAGCTCGAGGAGGTACCATTGCGAAGGAAGACCGCTGGTAAGAATACCTTCTCTGGAGTGCTCACTGGGGCCACGAGGGCACGGATCCCAAGCTTCCCGCTGTACTTCACTAAGGATGGCGTCAAAGTCGTCCCACTACCTTGTTTTCCCGATATTTCTCTCCACAAACCACAAGCGCTAGTCTCCCAACTCTGCGTTTCAAACAAAACCCAAACATCTCATGATATCCACCCTCCTCTCTTGCGATTTCCCAAATCGCACCAAAAACCACAACTGTAAATGAAAGCAGAAAAGGGACAGTAAGTATTAAATGGTAGCAGGTAACTTTCAGAGCACTGTCTATTTTATTCTCGAGCTTAAACCCACATTAACCTGCCCTCCTCATGGAAATCCAATGCACACATTGGAGGCGGTAATCTGAACAATATCAGTAATTACTGCAACTCAAAGTGACAGTTTGAAAATATAGTATTTCAGCTTCAGGGAAAGCACCCAGTATTTTCAAGAAGTGGAAAAGTTAGTTTTAGGAGCGCTTGGCAACTTTAGAAGGTGGGGAGCCCCCTCCCAAAATGAAAAAAACACAATTCACTTCCCACCCAACCATCTCACAAAGTCCAAGTTTCTAAAACACATGAGATGTTAAAGTTAACACATGAAATAATGAAAGTAACCAGGTGCAGGACCCTTTGGCCCTGCAGATATTGCTGAACTACAACTCCCATCATGACTGGCTGGTGGGAGTTGTAGTTCAGCAATGTCTGCAGGGCCAAAGACTCCCCCACACACACCATATTTAAACACAAGCATTAAATTGCAAATCTTTATAACACTTGTAAAGGTAAAGGACCCCTGACAGTTAAGTCCAGTCGCGAATGACTCTGGGGTTGCGGCACTCATCTTGCTTTACTGGCTGAGGGAGCCGACTTTGTCCACAGACAGTTTTTCCAGATCATGTGGCCAGCATGACTAAGTCACTTCTGGTGAAACCAGAGCAGCTCATGGAAACACCATTTACCTTCCCGCCAGAGCGGTACCTATTTATCTACTTGAACTTCAACGTTCTTTCGAACTGCTAGGTTGGCAGGAGCAGGGACCGAGCAACGGGAGCTCACCCCTTCGCAGGGATTCGAACCGCCGACCTGATCGGCAAGCCCAAGGCTCAGTGGTTTACACCACAGTGCCACCCGTGTCCCTATAACTCTTATAAATAGTATAAAATTGCACCCCAAAGTTTTCTCTTTAATATCCTAGCATACCCATGAAGCTCTCATCCAAGGCAAACAACTAGGTCCACACCTGTATAGCTTCAGAACTGCTGCAACCTTCCTTCTGCACTCTCTGCAACAAAAAATGCATGGAGGACCCTATTGAAATTCTTAATACTTGTGATCTAAACTGGGTAGAAACCATCTGATCTGCTTCTGCAAACCAGGAAGGGACTAAATCCAAACAGAGCAAAATTTGCTTTTATTTTCTGCAATGGTGTGTTTGTGTATTAAACATCTGCTGCAAACATAATTATTTAACCAAAATTTAATGGGGGCATCAGACAACGCGGGGGGGGGGGGGGACTAGGAAGGAGAAGGGAAGCGCAATTCTTGCAGCAGCCTGAAGGGGGCCACTGGTATTGCCACTGCAACCCAGAGAGGCTGGGATTGAAAAACTATTTGCAATCAGGGAGGAGATTAGAAACTCAATTTTCTCTGCAACCAGGGAGGGAACATGAAACTGCCCTCCCAAACAGGGAGGGCTCTAGAAACTGCTCACTCCTCCTATCCAAAGTGGTGTGTGCTCAGAGGTATCCCCCCCCCCCCAAAATATATCCAAATAGGTAGGCTAAATTTTGCACTTGGAGTAAACACTGCATGCTTTGCATAATTTATTCCAAGGCATAACACAATAACTAATTTTGTCAGACAAATAGAAGGAGAGACTGGTGCTTGTAGCCTGGAAGCAGGTAGCAGTGGGGGTGGGAAGGACAGGAAAAAGGCCAGAAGGGAGAGAATCAAACACACATTTCTCTCCTGCCTCTCCACTCCAAATCTCAGCCTCCCAAGTCTGCTTTTCATTTTGTTCCATGCACTTCTGTGTAACATGTAGTTTGTCCTTCACCTTGAAGTGAATGGGGCACTACAATATAACCCTTGTTCCACTGCAGCCACTATTAGACTGTAAAAACACCTTTTAGCCTTGGAAACCCAAGAGCTATTTCGCAGAGTCAACTGAGTGTCTTCAGAATGGGAGCTCCAGTTCCCACCACGACTCGTCTTTGCAAACATACAGCTAAAACTTAATAGGTGTGCAGCTCAGAAACACAGGGAGCTTGGAGCGTAAACAAAGTTATATGAAACAAGGGAAGGGTGAGTTGATACTCTCACAGCTCCTTCCAAGGGGAGGGACGACAAATGCCAGCAATCACTTTGATTCCCATTTCCCCACCAGCACCACCCTCACACCCAAAGTACAGCACAGTTTACCTGTCTGGCTGCTGCCGTGATGGTCGTAATCGCTACCCACTAGGCCTTCGCCAGACGAGGAGCAGATGGAAGAGGACGACGCACAAGAGGCCGGGCGGCTAAGGTCCACCACCACCCCGCTGGACGGCGAGGCCGTGGGCTGGCTCCCCGGCGAGAAGGGCTGGTGAGCTGGGCTTGGGGGTAGCCCGTTTTCCAGCAAAAACTCGTCCAAGTCAACATACTCAATCTCATTGTAGGGCAGCGTGCGTTCCCACAAAAGGGAGCCCAGGTAGGCACAGTGGCCAGGCCTCGAAATGCTCAGGTCGTCCTCCATTTTGCGTTCCTTGTCTTTGATGACACCTGCAGAAAAGGGGGCAGGAGGAGAAGCTCGGGTTAAGGAAGAAGGTTTATGGGATGAGAAGCATCTAGGGGCAGAAACCTAGAGGCCGGAAGCCAAGAAAGCGGAAATCTACGAATCTTCTGTGTGTGTGCAGGTTTTCCACAGCACAGGGCCAGCGGAATAAAGGAAACCGATCAATGTTACACTGTTGACATGGAAGTGGACTGGGGAGATGGATTGGGAAGATGGACAAAAGGAGGAAAATAACCATTCTGAAGCCTGTAATTGCCGTAACTTTGCAATTCTAAGGGTTTTGCAAGGTGAACAGCAATCGATCCTACTGCACAAGGGAGGATGAGAGATCAGCAAGACTTAATGTTTATGTACATAGCTGTGTGCACCTGGAATACAACACCCAGCACTGCTGGCGTGGGGAGCTTCAGGCATCCCTGGGCACGGGTGCAAAGTGCAAAAGGCCAGAGTGTTGAGGCAGTTGCTTCCAGTCTCTGGGCTTGGCCACCCTCTGAATCCAGACAGCCCCAGGCAACCCAGGACAGAGTAAGGGGGTCCTGGCCACCTGCCTCTCCCAAGCAATCGGGTATCCCAGCATCTATCTAGTTGCATGTGGCTTTGCATTGCATTTGGCGCTTGAGTGGGGGGGTGGCTGCGTACATAGCACACATTTAGGCACACCACTTCCCCCCATTAACCCTGGGAACTCTAGCTTATCTTTTGCAGAGCTGCAATTCCCAGCGCTCTTCAATCACAGTTCCCAGGATTCTTCGGGAGAAGTCGTATGCCTTACATGTGTGGTGGGTGGGTGTTCCTGCATGGGGCTCTCACTTCCTTACATTCTCACAGCCCAAGGGCCCAAAGCAGACAAAACAGTTCTGCTCAAATATAAACTCTGCACGGTCCTCCTCTCCGGGCGCAGGCAGGCTGTGCAGGTGGGTGGGCAAAGAAAAAGGACAGGCTGCCAATGAGAGGGCCAGATGGCTGGGAGAGATGCGTGCTGTGGGGATGGGTGGCTGCAGCATGCGGCAGTCGGCATCTTTGAGCCGCGGAGGCTGCCGAAACCTGCCTGGGCCCCATCCCTATCTCTCCAGCCCTAGAGGCCTGCATGCCATTCGCCAGCAAAAAAAACGTGAGCGCTTGCCTCACCCCAGATGACCCCATGCTCAGCCACGCTTGATTGGGCTCCGCTCTCCTGCGCCCTCGGAGCTCGCTCAGCCCATCTGCCTGCCTGAATCCCTCCAGCTCACTCCTCTTTGGTCTAGGTGGGGCAGCGGCATCAGTGTGGGGAGGGAGCATTTGGTGCTCTCTGGGGGGCAGATCTGACTGGCATCTTCTGTGCTGGCGTTGAGCAGGTGCCCATCACCACCACCCAGGCCACACCAGGGGATGCCGCAAGAACCCCAGTTGCTAGAGCTCCCCTTATTCTAAGCTCACTAAGTTGTGCTCCCATACCAAAGGACCCAGGAGTTCGGGGTCATATCATTAGACTCGCTCCCCCATAGTACTCAGATTACAGAAGGAGTCCAGCCTCTTTTGCAATATATTATTATTATGTTGTTGTTGTTGTTGTTGTTGTTGTTGTTGTTATTAACAACTATGTTATTGTTGTTATTATTAACAACTATTATCATTATATAATAATAATAGTTGTTAATAATAATAATAATAATAATAATAATATATTTGTACCCTGCCCACCTGACTGGGTTGCCTGAGCCACTTTGGGTGCCTTCCAACAAATATAAAAGCATAATAAAGCATCAAATCTTATAGAAGATCGGGGTAGAGGGAGATTTAGCTAAGGTTGGGAGTGAGCGGGCAGGAATCAGGACAGACTTGCATATTTCCTTTTGTCCCACAATTCCAGAGGTCTTCAGCCAGGAACTGTTTGTTCCAGCGGGTTGCCTCCATTCTTTAACCAAGGTCACCCTCTTTCCCATGCACTTGGGGAGAACCCACTGCCACCTTCACCCCCTCCACCCCTCACTAGGTCTCTGAAGGCTTGAGGGCTCTTGTGGTTTACAGGCCAGGATTCTCCTGAAGACGCCCCACCCCCCTGCACGAGGCTCAGGCAGGCTTGGGAGTGGCACGCCATACCTGAGCCCTGACTCTGCCTGGACACGTGGGAGAGAAGTCCGGGCCCAGCTGACACCTCTTGCGGTGACACCAGCCTGGCACCCCGAAACTGGGCGAGTCACCCGCAACGCCCCACAGATCAAGCGAAGCCTGTGCGCGGCTGCCTACTGCGCAGCTCCCCAACCCTGGGCAGCTGATCCACTCCAAATCTACCCCAGACAACCCTCTTCCACTTTTCTTCCAATGAACCCCACCCCCCAAACAACTATCACCAAAGGGTCGGAGCGACTCAGACGATAGGCTATCCGAGATTCAGGTTCAAATCCTGGCTCAGCCATTGGAGTCACCGGGGCGGCCTTGGGCAAGTTCTTAATCCTCAATTATCCTCATCTGTAAAATGGGAATATTATTAACTACCTTGTCAGGTCTATTGCAAAGATAAAGGAAGTAGTGGAGGAGGGGGAGATATTATTCATGAGGATTATGAGTTGTGAGGAACATGACACAGGCAGAAATACAACTGTTGAAATTATACAATAAAATATACAGAACAGTGTAGTAAATGAATTGAACTGTATGCATTTTGTCACCACTCTTAACTTTGCCCCTCAATTGTATTAGCTTCACAAACTTGGTCCAAAGTACTCCTCACCACTTCCTAGTATTGCCCCCCCCCTGTAATCTTTGAACGCCCTCCTCCTGCCACAGTCAATATTATCCAAATGATATAATTTGGAGTTATGAGTCAAATATTCAAAGCCTGGGTCATTTATTTATTTATTTATTGAATTTATATCCCACCCTTCCTCTCCAAGTAGTCCAGGGTGGCAAAACAAGATAAATTTTTTTTTTAAAAAAATCCAAAACAGATAAAAGCATTCCAAAATATGATTACAAGCAAAAACATATAAAATCAGTTTAGGAACCAATCAAAGAGGCTACCAAAGCTCAAGCCTCAGTTTTACTCAACTGTGAAATGGGAACAACACTCAGCTTTGTGGAGGCTGTTGTGAAAAGGAAAGCCACTTGCAAGTTGCAGAACGCACCAGGAATAATATAATGAAATTGCATCTCTATCAGTCTGTGGCCAGTGGCATGTTTACTCAGGTGTAAAGCCAACGGGCATTTATAAAGCTTGCTTCCATGTATAAACAACCAAGGGTCCCCTGACACCTGAAAAGATAAGACATTTATTGTGCCCATAAGCTTTTGCGGAGCAGAGTCCATTTCTGTGTATCCGATGAAACTGATACCCACAATAAACTTTTTAAAAGGTGCCACAGACTACTAACCCTTCTGGAAATGAATTGCTTCCAAGTAAAACGTGCTCAGGATCGAGCCGCCCAAAGCATTGGAGAGTGGTCATTAACAACAACAACAACAACAACCTCGAAGTAACCAGGGTCAGGCGAGTTTCTCAATGGCTGGAGCCAGCAGGAGCCTATTCAAGCAGGACATCAGTTTACTTTCTGTTCCGAAGAGGAATGATTGACATTCAGCTCTAGGCGAAGAAGCAAAACTCGGTCCTTCTTTCGGGTGGGTGGGGGGCAAACCTACAACAATAACACTGGAGTGGCCAAGACTAGTCAGCACCCAAACAAATCTGTCAAGAGTGCCTGTGCACAAACACGTTTGTTTATGTGTGTGTGCGAATGGCACCCTTGCAGGACGGGTGGCAGGATGCCCAAGATGCAAGACCCCCCCCCCAAAAGATATATACACTCTGCCCATCTTAATGCCGGGCACCTTCCTGTCAATATTATCAAACTGAAATAAAAAACCTGAAACAGTCCGAGATGCCCATCTGCTCTGCCTGAATTCACAGGAAACCCACCCCGGCCGCAGGGTGCCAATCACACCCCCCGCCCCAGCGCGCGCGCAAAAAGTGCCCGCAAAGATACCCACCGTCCGTGTCGGTGTGTCCGCCTCCCATCTTGTCCGCCGGCCAGAGCCCAAATGCCAGCTTGTGGCTGGCAGCTTCCTCGCCACCCTGGTGCACCTCCCTCTTCCCCTCTCCCTCCGTGGGGCGTTGACCCCGGGTGGCACCCTGGGTGCCCCTGCGATGTCCTAGCCGCCGCTTCCTCCTCCCGCCTTGCCCTTCGCTGCCCGCTCGCTCGCTCGTGCGAAAAAGTCTTGCGAGAGTGTTTCCCGGGGCGAAGCGCCACAGCAGCGCCCGCGCGCACGTTTCGCTCCCTCCTGCTGCGTCCCGTGGCCAGGCTGTGTGCAGCTTTAAGGGATTTACTGCTGCCAGCCAGCAGATGCGAGAGAGAGTGTGTGTGTTTGGGTGAGTGTGTGTACGCGCACGGGAGCTTGTGCGCATGTCCAGAGACACCGCTTGGTGGATCACCCTGGAAAACCCTAGCGAGTTGGCACCTCTCCAGCAGCAGCAGCAGCAGCAGCAGCAGCAGCAGCAGCAGCAGCAGCAGCAGCAGCGAGCGAACCCAGGCGTCCGGGCTCCCCAAAGCTCCCCCTCCCCTCCCGATCCTCGGAATCCGGGACGCACACCGCTTTCGCACTCAGCACCGCATTGCCCGACAGAACCCCGGAGTCCTGGGCAGCTCGCCTCTCTGTCCTCTCCGCCCCCCCCCCTTTCCAACCGCTTCCCCACCCAGAAAACCTGACAGGCCTTATCCGTCCCCTCCCCAGCCCGCTCTCTGTCATTGTTTTGCTTAGATCTATCAAAACCGGCTGCCCATCTTGCCAAACACCCAAGGGGCAGAAAAGCGATCCGGGATTGAAATGCACACGCACCGCAACGGTAGGGGCAATTGAATTATAATAGAATTGTAAAGTTGGAATGGGTCCCAAGGGTCATCTAGCCCAACCCCCTGCAACGCAATATTCTTTAGCCCAACAATGAGGCTTGAACCCACCAGTCTCATGCTCTACCAACTGAGCTATCCCACCTATAGAAGTCCCCTGCCTCATATATCTAGAAGTCCTGGCCCCCAAACTTGTCTTGCCCCTAATGCCCCTCCTCCTCTCCCAAACATGCCAGGAGTTCAGGCTCCATGGCTCCTCCTAAATCTTGCGCCACCAAAGGCATTTACCTTCTTTCTCCAGAAAGCCTAGGTCCCAGGCCCTTCCTGCAATAACTAGATTTCGACCTCCTTCCAGATCTTCTGTGGCATCCCATCCAGAAGTAAACATGGGTCTGTCCCTACGCATATGTGGGTCCTACATGAACCCACTGCATGGGGCCTTCCCTATTTAGAATGAATGCATTTTGACTGGAACTCACAACCCAGGAGAGGAACATTTCATGGATGGAAAGAATTAACAATGCCGCATTGAAAGCAAACACAGTTCAACACCCCCCCCCCCCCCGCAATCGAGATGGAAAAGCCCAAAATGAAAGCAAGCTGAATGTTCAGGCTCTGAAGGCCATCTGGATAGAAGGGGAGGGAGGACAAGAGTATATAAATATCACTGCATATCATTCATAGGAAGGACTTCCCTTTCCAGGGGCCCTGAGTCTCAGCAGGTCTTTGCAACTCACATATTTTGTTATGGTTTTTTGTTTTTTTTAAATAGAGGGAACAAATGGCTCAATTTTTTTATATACGTATGAGCATTGGACAAGTGTGTGCAGGTTGGGACCTATAGACAGATATAAGGCAGGTGGGTGGCGTGAAAAGCCAGGTGGACAAGGAGGCAGCTATAAAGGGGGTGAATACAGGTTGAGAGATAAACTATGGGGTGGGGAGATGGATGGGGTGGCAGGTAGAGGGACATTTATGGGATGTATTTAAAGACTGAGCAGACCAAAGCTTATGTGCCAATAATTCTGCTCGTCTTTAGACTGCCTCAAAACTCTTTTTTCCACTGAAGGCAGACATTTATGAAATGCCACAGAAACGACAGAGAGGCCCGGACTAATATTATGGGATGCCTGGGAGATGTATGAAGTAGAAGGATGGCCTCTATGGTAGCCCAGGGGAGACATGATTGGCTAGGCAGACTCCTATGCAAATATGCAAATCCTGCCTCTGCTAAGGATGACAACCCTGCCTCAGTAGCTTCCCTAACTGTGAAATGGGAATAAGAGTGACCCAGCCGTTTCAAGGGCAAACTCTAGGGAAGATTCTGCAGTGCCCTGAAGATTAATACAAAAAACACCACCAGCAGCAAGAAAATGGATGCATGTATAGAGGAAATACGGAGCTAAGTACACTTAGGGAGAGATGGACAGGCAGGCAAAGGAGGAACCAGGTGGAGGAATGATTGCAAGGGAGGATCGAAGGGGTATCACTCACATGAGCCCAGATCCTTGGCCCCTCGGCGGTCGGGACTTTTGACCGGTCCCTGAAGGAGGCTCTTGAGACTGACCATCGCGGAGCTCGGGGTGGCTAGTCCCAAAGGAGGAGAGGCGAGCATGGGGCTAGGAGCCGGGCTACTTTGGGTGGCTGGGCGAGCCATAGCGAAAGCAGCAGCAGGAAGATCCAGGAGGTGCCCACCGCTGAAAATTGCTTTTTTCGCCCTTCTTCTATGGTGTCGAGCAGGGGACAGCGAATAAAAACAAAAGGTCCTTGTGGAAAACAGCAGCAGATACCCCCGAGGGAGATTCACCGATTAGATGCTCGACTGGAAAAGGAAGTTGAAGTGTAGGTTTTGGGGTGGGATTTTCTATTTTATTTTAAAGGAGGAGGCTGTCTTCTCTCTCTCTCTCCTGCTACCAGCCTGGAAAGAAGCCTCCGGAGGGGCAGGCGATGGCCCCCACCTTGCCTCACTCCGATCCAAATTTAGCAGCCAACCGGCTCTGAGGAAGATCTCCCCAAAAGATGGGCAAAGAAAAGAAATATATATATATATTTGCGATGAAGTTATTGGAAAATGTGGAACGGGGTGGAGTAAAGAGTTCCTAAGATCCAACGAGATTTCCCTAGGGAACGGGAGGGTTGTATTTCCAATGTTGCTAGAACAAAATTATTTCCCCTAGAATTAAAAGTCACCAGCTTTCGGCGAGCTTTAGCAGATTTAAGGCGCCAAAGGAAAACGGAAAAGTCAGCAAATCCAAAATGCCCAGTCGATCCCTTTGCTAAGGATCTCGCAGTTGCAGCAGCGGCAGCGACGGGTGATCTCCGCTGCTTTTTCTTCCAGTCAGATCCTAAATAGGCTGGAAGAGGGATGTCCGTGATCTATAAATGGGGAGGGGAGACCCCGTCTTCTCAGCAGGCAGTGAGGGAATCCGAGCGTGGGGGAACCTCTTCGCACCTTCCTTTTATTAATCAGTATTATTATATTATAATAATAAAAATAAAGGGAAACCGAAAGCAGATCCTGCCGCTTTCCAGAATCCTTGGCTCCGGCTTTCCCCCAAATGCGAATCTACAACCAATTTTTCTTTTTATAAAAAAAATTACATATAAATAAAAATTGCTCCAGTTACTTTCCTCTAAGCACTTTGCAACTGTCTTCGGGTCTTTCCCCCCTCCTTTTGCAACATTCGAAGTGGGAGGAGCCGCGAGGGCCCAATGGGCGGAGCTAAGGGCGCCCTTCTCTTCCAATCGGCAGCCCAACAGCCCGAGATTTGCAAACACAGCTCCCCCGTCCCGCGCCCTTCCCGTTCTGTCATGTGCGCCTGCCATGGGGCAGGTGGGGCTCTGACCTAGATTTGGCCAATAGCAGAGCAGCAGATGGGAGGAGCCTGACCCAGTTTTGGCCAATGGCGAGGCGGCGGGAGGGGGAGCAGGAGACTGCTCGGGATTGGGAGCACGTGAGCAGGCACGTGTTGCTGGTGTTGTGATGAGGGAGCAGAGCAGAGAGAAAGTTGGGTCTTAAAGGGGCAGCGAGGAGGACACGGGAAGGTGGGCGATCCCTGCCTAAAGCGATCACAGGCTCAACCAGGAGCCGGGGACCTCTGCTCTTTCCTCCTTGCAGTGCCTCTGCTGCTCAGAAACACAATTGGGGCAGGGAGGAGGGGAGTGAAACATCTCACCAAAGCAGCTTACCCTTTGCAGAGCATAGGAATCCAAAGGATTAAATCCTTAATGCCAACACGCTACAAATCTCTATATCAAAGTATAGTTGTCGCTAGTTGTCGCATGCAGTGCGTTACTCCACTCAAGAGTTGATCCACCGTAAACCGATGGGCATGCACTGGTTTCCAGCGGGTCTATTCTTTCACTGGCAGCCTAACAGCAGTGAGATGTGCGGAACTAAAGCAGGCTCTCGCCGGAGCTGGCATTCTGGAAAGGCAGAGAGCTCACTTCCCACCTGCACACAAATGGGGAGCTCAGCCTTTCTGCTCCAAATATGCCCCATGTGGAGCTGCCAGGTTTCATAGCAAGCATTTCCACAAACACGCCCCCCCCCCAATAACGCACATGTGGCTTTTCCTACATTGGTGCCGCAGAGTGTGGAGGGGTGGGAGGGAGAGGAAGCTACATTTTGTGGAATTGGCACTATCCAATGCAAAGCTACAAAGCCTAGGAGCCTTCTCTTTACTGCAGAGAGAGGCTGCTCTCATTGGTGTGTGGCTGCATTTAAAGCAACCATCAAAAGGCACAGCAACAGAGACTGATTTAAAAGTTGGCAACCCTCTTGAGGCCGACATACGTACCAGAGAGTATGTATAAGAGGACTCTAAAAAGTCAGAACTTGGCAAGCATTACTGAATCATCAGGATCTGTCCTTGAACATAACCAAATATCTACCCTCATAATTGTGGGCAGAACAAGAAATTATGTAAGTAGCACTAGGTGTGTTGTGGGCGAGGGTATCTTCAGATCAAGGTGCTTCCCCTTCCCCAAACCCAGCTCCTCATCTTTCTGCTTTAAATATCTCCCTTGTCTCTCTCACCAACCTCTCAACATTCTTAAACAAATTTCCCAAAGCTGCAACAAAATGCATAGAAGGAAAAACAATTTCAAATTCTGCAGATGCAGATGCACCTTCAGGAACCTGACCAATAAGGAAATGCGCAAATCAGATTAATATGTGCAAAAATAAATGAACATCATTTATTCTAACTGCAGATTATGGTTGCGGGGGGGGGGGGATCTGGCATTTTTACAAGTGCAGAATTCAAAATCCTCCTCATGTACCTTGAATGCCACACAAAATGTGCCTATCTGTGAGAAGATGCCACAAATCTTTTGGTGCAGTCTCTTCAGAATTGTAGCTCTGTGAGGGGACATGGGGGCGTCTCCTAACAATGCTCAGCACAGGATTCCTTCGGGGAAGCCGTGGTTGTCTAAAGTGGTATGATACTGCTTTAAATGTGTAGTGCAGATGGGTCCTAAATTTGAACCTGGGCCCGTGCCCCCTAACTTGTGCACAAAAATAGAAACACTTCCATCCCACTGAATAATCACGAGAAAGCTGTAAATTGGGAATTAGGGTATCAGTTTTCCAGGATAGGCTACAACCCCCTAATTTCCTGTATAAAAATTATATTTGCACATCTTGATTCCACTTCTCCTACCCAGTGTGTGGCAATGGCAGACCTAAGCAGTTGGAGATGCTTTACGGCAAGGAGGAGGATCAATGGAGCAGCTGGCTTAGCTGAAAAGGGGGCCTGGTTCTTTCAGGAGGGGGAGAAGGCCGCTGTCTGGGGCAGGGTCCTTAATCAACTTCTGGATCTGAAAAGAGAGAGAAGGAGATGCAGACGTGAAATCTTCCAGGGGCTACCAACTATGCTTTCTTTCAGAACCTTCTTCCGAGGCAGCTACCCCACCCCCCGGCCCCACAAATCTGGTTGCCTTTCAGAAGCTGTGACTCCAACTCCTATAAACCCCAGTTGGCATGGACACTGGTCAAGGATGATGGGAGTTGTAGTCCAACAATATCCGGCAAGCTCCAGATTAGAGAAGGCCCTAAGAAGAAAGAAAACAAGGAAATACAGCAGAAGCAATACATGCTCACCCTTCCTAAATAAGACAGGCCTTGGCTGCCTATCTTCTCCATGTCCTCATGGCCTGGCAAGCTGCTGCCCCAGGATTGGGTCTTACTCACAAAATCAGGGCTTGCCTGTTTGTTTCACATCTTGTTGGCACAAGCACTGGGGTGGCCCACTAAGGCGGAACCCGTGGTCCTCCAAAACTTGTTGGGTTCCAGCTCCTATCATCCTTGACCGATGGGAGCCGGGCTGGTGTAGAGGTTAGAATGTCTGATGATGACCTGGAAGACCAGGGTTCAAATCCTCCCTCTGCCATGTAGCTCACTGGGTGACCTTGGGCAATCTCTGCCTCGCAAGCAGAAGATCTCAGGCTCAATCCCAACAGGCATCTCCAGGTAGGGCTGGCAGTAACCCCTGCCTGAAACCCCGGAGCGCTGCTGCCAGCCAGTGTGGACGATATGGAGTTAGATGGACCAATGGTTTGACTCGGTATAAGGCAGCTTCTTACGCTCCTCGCAGGTTTCTTGGTGGGGATTAAATGAGATGGGGGGGGGGGGAGAATCATGTGCACCCCCTTGGATAAAAAGTAGGATATAAATGCAATAAACTAAATGTTCATGTTGGCTGGAGAGGATGGGACGCTGTGTCCTGGCAATATCTGGAAGACGACAGGCTCCTCTCTGCCTGCCTCCCTGCCTGCTTACTTTGTCTATCCATTATTTCCTCCCTGCATGGTTGAAATTGTAATGGTAAGCTCCTAAGTCAGGGAACCGTCCCCTTTCCCCTTGAAAACGATGATTACAGCAATTCATTACTATTAAAATTACTTATTAAAGTCGTACCTTGGTTGTCAAAAGGAATAAATAATAAACATTATTTATTGTTACTATCCTGAAATAACTCCTTCCTATATGCATGAGAAAAGCCTTGCAGAATATCTTGGGTCATCCATAGGCCACCTCTCTGGGACTGTGAACTCTGCCTCCCCTAAGGAAGCAACGCTTGTTCTTTCGAAAAGAAGCCTTGTGATTTATTGTGACATAAGCTTTCATGGTCTGGGGCCAAGCCATCATCAGATGCATGAAGTGTTATCTTCTTTTGATTGCCGTTTCATTTATATTTCTCACGCAAGTCTGAATATTGAGGTGGGGGGGGCAGGGAGGAACGGTGAGCAAATGGGCCAAAAGGCTACAGCTGCAGAAGATAGCATCAGTGACATTTCTATGCAAAAAGCACAGAAATCACTTGCAACAGCAGTAACTGGCAATAATATTCCTAGCTTTGCTGTGCTGATTTCGCCACCTGCGCTGGGGAAAGAGAACCCTGGTCTCGACTAAGCCTTAAATGTATCAAATCAAACTTTCTGCTAATTCTGGAGCAGGAATTGTTCCTAGTTCTGCTCTCGCTCTTGGGATTCACTTATTTAGGAAAGGGATAAGGAGCAGATGTAGGAAAGGAGGAGGCGGCAAGAGCCCCATATCTTGTCAGGGGCCCTATGTTTTTTCCAAACACTCTGCAGTTTCTCAGTAAGTTAACCAATCAGAGTTTGGCAGGAGATGTGAGGGATTATTCAAAGCGATTGTCCTCTTTGGATTAGGGGAGACAGAATTGCTATTCCTGTGTTTTCAACCCATCTCCTCCAAAGGGAAGGAATTCTAGACTTCTTCCAAACTGCACAGGTAACCATTGGGAGTCATTTATACATCACTGGGAGTTTGTGGGAGACCTCTTTGGTGGAGATAAACACGCTCTCTAATTGCAAACTCAACTGGCAAGGGCTGAAAGGCTTTGTAAGCAGAGATATGAACGAGTCTTTTGCCTGCACACGCAGACCCTTCAATTCTCCTGTTGGGTGAGCTGACAAACCAGGAACTCTTTCATTAACTACAACTTCCCATTTTGTCCAAAGTGGGGGAAACTATGGTAAATACCTTTGGCACAAACCAGGATATTAAACCATGCCTTGAGGCTCACTTAGCATCCTGGGCTGGCTCAGAAACTGTTAAACCAGAGTTTCCTCATTCAGATGTCACAGGAAACTATATCTAACTGGAAAAGTTCCTGATTTGTTCGCTCCCACAACAAAGGGAGGCACGAAGAAGTATGTCTGCAAACATACGAGTCTTGTTCCTATTCCAGCTTACTGAGCATAAGTATGATAATTCAAACAAGCCCATATAGTAGAGGAGGGTGGCAGGCTGAGGGGTGCAAAGGAGGCTGGGAAATTACCTCTTGGAAACAGGGGTGTGCGGCATCTCTGACCAGTTGCAGAATGAGCCCTTCGCTGGTGGTGAGGAAGGCACTGCTCTGGCGTAACCTGGACAAAGCCACAATCCTGTCCAGCTGACTGGAATCCAGAGGGGGAAAAGAAGACCACATAAATAAGTATACAAGGGGGGAGGAAAAGAGCCCTTTCCTGCCGCCCACTGGGACCATCCCACCAGTCACCTGCGGGAAGAGCAGGCATCCACCACTACGTGAACATCCAGGCCTCGTTCCAGGATGTCCAACGCTGTGCTCTGTACCCAAAGAGAAAAGACACATCAAACTCGGGTCAACCGCATGCCTCATTTCCACCCATCCAATTTTCTTTTTCAGATTTCTTTTATTTCAAGGTTCAAAGTCACGTTTCATCACTCAACAGTTAAAATCCTTGTTCTCTCATACTAACAACTTCCTGCTCACCCCCACCCTCAATGCTTATGATCACGATTGCATACAATCGCATCTTAAAATTCCACCATATCCGCTTTCATCCCCTTTAACAGGTTTCTTAATATATTCTGCTATTTTTTTCTTTAAACTTCAAACCCTGCTCTGGACTTGGTGTATGAAAAATAATAATTTTTTAAAAATAGTCTAGAAAAAGTTTCCAGCCTTCCTTAAAAGATTCTAGATTTGTGTCCCTTATCAGAAACCACTCATCCATTATTGGTGGTGACCTTATTCATGTGTCACCCAGCTCTGAGGCTCCTCCTTAGACCAGGGATAGTCAATGCAGTGCCCTCCCGATGTTTTTTTTAAGGCTCCAACTCACACCAGCCCCAGTCAGCATGGCCAATGGTCAGGGATGAAGGGAGCTGTGTCCCAGCACCACAGTTGTCCCTGTTGTCCCTGGTTTGTGTCTCTGTGGACACCCCTGGCTTCTACACGGCTTGGCATCCTAGCCGAGAAGGATGTTTCCCCTCCAGTTAGGAGCAAGGGAAATGCAACTGCCTTAATTCCTTCCTTCCCTTTCAACTGGAAGGGGGGGGGGGATACCAAGCGCTTTTTTCCTGGACTCCTAAGGATTTGAAAATATTTAATAAGGACTGAAAGGGAGGAGGGAAACGGTGGCACCATCTGTACGAGGAGAAGAGAACCCTGGTCTCCATCGATCCCTAAACAAACAGAATCAAACCTGCTGATAAATGGTCTGCCAGGCCTCTCTTCACTATTGGGGTCCTGGCACCGCTCAAACACACAGGCCCATCTATCCCGAGGTCAGATCTTGTGCCCTGTCAATCAGTAACATCTGTATCCCTGCGAGGAAGAAGACCTTCAGCCTCATACCATGATGCAGGCCTGTGTCTCGATCCCACACAAAAGCACAGATTTCAGGTCGGGCACAGCAGCCATCTCCTTCTCCACCTCTGGGGTAACCATGCTGAAGCAGGTCTTGGCATATTTCGGCAAGCCTTCAGCACCCAGCTCTGGCACCGTAGGGCCCAGGCCTTTGGGGTATTGTTCGGTCACCACCGTCCGGATTTCGAGAGCCTTGGCAACCTGCAGGGAGAGGCCATTGGAGGGTTAAAGCAGGACTCCTGGGTTCTCTGGGAAGGAAGTGAGCCTTCTCATGCGACAGTGTTAGTCGATATTAGGCTCCCCTCATGTGTCCATCTGTGTAACTGCAACTGGGTAGCTTAATAGTGCTTTTATGGGTGGCAAAGGCTGCAGCTTTGGAGGCCATATATATATTAAATATGTCAGTGGCAATGGTGCAAACATTTATTTTTCTTCTCCCTCACCGTGGTCTCTAATCAAACTGTGGCAAATGTTAAAGGTACTCGCTAAGCACCCAAACCAGCTCCTAACCAAGTTATCAACACTGCTGCAACCAATACAGAATAGGTTAGCTCAGTTGTTTAGAGCATAGTATCATAGAATCGTAGAGTTGTAAGGGATCCCAAGGGTCATCTAATCGAACCCCTTGCAATGCAGGAATCTTAGCATGCTGCTGCTAACACCAAGGTTGCAAGTTCGATCCCTGTATGGGCCATCTGTATATTCCTACATTTCAGGAGGGTTGAACTAGATGACTCTCAGAGTCCCTTCAAACTCTACAGTTCTTTGACTGTGGTGCAGTTCCTGTAGGCACCTATTGGAGAGTGCCAATTACAAGAAGAACACTCCTCCTTCCAGCATGGAGAGCCATTTCAGAACTAGTCTTAAGAGGCCAAAAACATTCTTCCTTTTAATCGATGTTAGCCAACCCTGCTAATTAATAGAATTAACCTCCCTTGCCTTCCCTTCCCTCCTCCCCTCCCTATCCACGTCCCTCACCTGTTTCTCATAGCCCAGCAAGCCTCTCCACTACACAACTTTTACCTTTAGCATCCGAGCTGCCACAGATACAATCTGAGGGAAGTAGCTGATATTCGGGCGAAATTTCTCTTGCATGTCACACAGGAAGAGGATGCTGGTTTTGGGGACCACTTTTCCAAGTCGTATCACGGACATTTTCAAGCTGAGAGACAGTAAAGGGGAAGAGCCTGGAAGTTACTTCTGGATGTTTTGATATAAATATTTGCTCGTGTTTTAGGACTTTACATTTTACTCTGGTACCCTTTAGAGATGGTCTCCCCACCCCCTTTTCCTTTTCGAAAGCAGGCTATGGGTCTAATAAGGTCAGAAAATGTGTTTTGAATTTGCATGCCACTGGGAAATGTTTGTTGCTT
Organism: Podarcis pityusensis; assembly: GCF_964106645.2. NCBI lineage: Eukaryota > Metazoa > Chordata > Lepidosauria > Squamata > Lacertidae > Podarcis > Podarcis pityusensis. The sequence continues at coordinate 37,913,383 of NC_138038.1, forward strand.
TAATCCCAAGCAAACTAATATACTGAATTTTGAGTGATCCTGCAGAGTAGAATGAAAAATGGCTAATATTAGACTGGAGCAGAAAAGGGGAAAACACAACAGCCGTCTCCAAATATGTGAAGGGCCAACATGTACAAAATAGAGCAGATGGAAGCTGCTTCCAGACAATTTGTTTATGGAGCATTCATCCAGGTTTCTTTGCAAGGAGGTTAGATGGTATTGGCTATTTATTCAGCATTTTGTCCAATGTGCTTGCAGTGAGGTTACGCAATGCTACATCAAGCAACTGTTATCCCACCCAGACCTTCCAAGTGTCCCTATTTTCCAGGGACAGTCCCAGATTTACAGAAACTGTCCCAGTTTCTGATTTGATCCCGGAATGTCCCGCTTTCCCTTAGGAAGTCCTTATTTTCATCGGAGAAATGTCAGAGGGTAGGGAGTTATGTGACACCCCCCCAAGAGAAACAACCTTTAGAAGACGTCTGAAGGCAGCCCTGTGTAGGGAAGTTTTTTAATGCTTAATGTTTGATTATGTTTTTATATATGTTGGAAGCTGCCCAGAGTGGCTGGGGCAACCTAGTCAGATGGGCAGTGTATAATAACATGATGATGATGGCGATGATGATGATGATGGAGTAAGATGTCCCTATTTTCAGTGGAGAAATGTTGGAAGGTGTGTTATCCTACATTTTCCAGTGCATTTCTCCGTTGCTTTCCATGTCACAAAACAATCCCGTTTCAGTACTGGAAGTACACAAAGCATTGGGCAGATCCTTCCATCCCTAATCTACACACACACACACACACACACAAATCAAATCAATAATTATATTCTACCTCCACTGTCATCTGAACACCCATTGCTGGGAATCGAAAGCAGGGAGAATTGCTGTGCCCGGGTCTTTCTGGTGGGTTTCCCACTGTGGCAGCTGGCTGAATGCAAAGACAAAATTCCTACCCTTCCAAGTAGGGTAATTGGATGCAAAGGCTCTACCCTGCCCCGTTTTTTAGCACTTGTGTGGAAGAGGGAACGTTAGCAGATGTTCCTGCTTCAGAGAGAGAGAGAGAGAGAGGAAGAAAGGAGGAATGACGAATCTGAGAGAAAAAATGTGCTCATATGGCAGTTTTGAAAAACGTCCCTATTCTTCAAAATTATCGCATATGGTATTTTTTAAATGCTCAGTTAAGGTCTCCGTTTATCCACCTTTCATGGCATCTTCACAACAACCTGGTGACGTAGCTTAAAGCCTGAGAGAAAGTGGGTCACGGAAGGCCAGCCAAATCATCTCATAAATTAGCTATGTCCAAGTACTGCAATTTATGATTTCCGCCCCCCCCCATACGCAGAAGGAGGGAGGTGGGTGCCCTCTGCTGGCCAAGAAAGGATAACCCATATTGTATAAGCTTCGCCTCTTGCTCACACAGACAGGAAGCTGCCAAGGACCAGACATCAAAAGGAGGAAACCAAAGCTTTGCTCCAGCATATTTGCTGCTTGCTGAATGGCTCACTCCCTGCACAAAACAGAGACTGTGTCCCAGAATCCTTTGCAACATCAAACCTTGCCTTAGGTTGTGAAGAAGACACTGAGCACAGGAGCAGCCCTTGGGGTTCCCATAGACGGAAGATAAACCTTGGGTAACAATCCTTGATCCTATTATTTCTGCCTCAAACCCTAGCTAACTGCCACCTGTCACCTAAGTAGGCCAATGCATGTTCATCAATGTGAACGCTCCTCAGCAACAACCACCTCGTGCTTGTTCTACACCACAAATGCGGAGCCTGGGACACAGCTCCAGAAATTGCCGGACTTCAGGTCCCATCAGCCCCAGCCAGCATGGCAAACAGCCAAGAGTGATGGGAGTTGGAGTCCAGCAAACACCTGCAAAGCTACAGGCTTCCCGTTGCTGTTTTATATGATTCCAGGGCCCCTGATCTTGGCTAGCGGTTGCCCACTGTGAACTCTCTTCAGCCCCTGACTTGCTCCTTGAACCAGTAACAAAAACTCAAAAGGTTGCATTGAGGGCTCCAAGAGACCTCACCATGCAAATAACATTTGCTTATGGGAAACTGAGAATACAGAGTAACAGCCAATTTGCTAGTTATCTAGCATTGTATAAATTGGGCTGGCTGTTTTAAGGTATTGGTTTTGGGATTTTTTGGGGGGCTGGGGAATGTAATGTATTGCTTTTATTTCATAAGCTCCTTCAAACTTCAGAAAAACAGCATTTAAAGAAATAAATGCTATTGGGTTGTTGTTTTTATTTTTATTATGTATTTTGTGGTTTGATATCCTGATTTTATTCTGTGAACCGCCCTGAGACCCTGGGGTATAGGGTTGTATATAAATTCTAATAATAAAAATAAAAATAAACCATTTCAAATAAACATGATCCTCTTAGGCTAGTGCAAAAAGTAATTTATAGCATAACTTTGGGGGGTTAGGTGTAGTAGCTCAGCTTTTCCCCTTTTCTCTTTTTAAATCATCTCTAGTAGAAAAAAATTACCCTATGGGATATTTATTTATTTATTTTTATTTACCCCCCCCCTCCTAAAAATGAATCACTTCCTTTGACTTCTCTTAAGATAAAAAGATACAAGCAGAGGAAAAACATAAAAGAACCTGCTTCCCTAACTCCAGGTGGTGGTGACCTCTTTTAGGGAAGTCTCTAGGCTTCATAACAATAGGTTTCGAAGCAAAAGATGCAGGTTCTCATCGAAGTGATTTCTATAAGGTAAGCCAGCCTGGTTGCTCCTTCATTTCTGGGTATTTAGCCAACAAAACAAGTCAGAGCTGTGACTGACGAATTGTTTTGACACCAGGCAATAGGAATTTCCCGAGGTCCTGGAGGATGCATCTTACCTGTGGGTGGGCTCATCTGTGATCAGATACTCCCTGGAACTTATTTTCAGCACACCTTCATCTGTTCTACCAGTAAGCTATGGCTGCCCGCCAAGTTTTCCTCTTGTATCAGCTTCCCAATAAAATAAGACCCCCTTTTTTTGCCATTTTACTTCCAGGAACCCCTGCCATCTTGAGGAAGCATGCTTGACGTCTTGGGGTAAGACTTTTGCATTTGCATTACTTCCAGGGAGGCTCATCTGCTGCCAGTATTAATCTTTTAGGCATTAATCCAAGGCTGTTATGCTTTTCTCCTCACTTAGCTGAGGTTGTTCAGCCTTCAACTTTCATTGTGGTTTGGATTGCTGTTGTTTTATTGTTTGTTGATATGTTGTAAACTGGGGCCTTTTTTTTTAACTGGAGGGCAATATAGAAATGTTCTAAATAAAACAAAATTAGCATCTCGTTACACACTGTATAATAGCAACAAGTGTTAGTGAGTGGAGGAGTAGCTATTCCTAATCTGTTTTTAAACACGCATCCTTCTTTCAACACAGAAAGTGGGTCGGGGGGAGTCAAAAAGTGAGGTTTGGAGAGCAAGGCATCCAAATCTGCCCTTACACAAGTTTACTCCTTAGTAAACCTTGCTGACTTCAGTGGGACTTACTCCCAGATAAATGTACCTGGAATTTCAGCTGTAAGGGTTGGAAAGCGATATGGCAGCTCAGGCCGTTCACACAATCCCGTGCAAGGGTGAGAGATACAGACCCTCCTCAGTCTCCAGCCACCGATTCACACGAACGTTTACCACGCAGAAACATGGCGGCTGCGAACACGGGTCAGGCCCGTCCGGAGTCCCGAATCCATTAGCTCCCCTTTCCCAGGCGCCAACAAAACGCTTTCCCCCCCGGACTCACCTCCTCTGATCTCCAATTGCGACACTTCGAGGTGCCAGCCAATCAGAAGCGGGACCTGTAACCCTCGGAGCCCCGCCTATAGAACAGCTGCGAGCCAATGGCCTGGCGCGGGCTGAAGGGAAGTTTCGGCGTCCCCGAAGCCTTTCTTTCCCTTCCAGCCAATGGCGTCGCTCCCTCTCACGTTCCACGCGCGGCCAAAATGCAACTAGGCGTTCCAAAGTCCTGTATTTAGAGCTGCATTAAGAGCACGTGTGTCTCCTCCTTTGGGAACTGGCGAGAGTGTGTTTTGCTTTTTAAAAGGTGCTGGGGCTCGTGCGCCGGTACCTCAGTAACCCTCCCCCTTCCTGGGATCGACTGCAGTTATTCTGCATTCTCCCTGATGTTGCGGGACTCCCATCAGCACCAGGCAGCACAGCCAAATGGTTACGGATCGTGAGTTATGGGCCAACATTTGGCGGGCCAGAGATCCATGAGCGTAACCAGGATTTTTTTTTGGGAGGGGGAAGACTTGGTTGGGGGGGCAAGGCTTTTGTTGGGGAGGGCAGAACCGACGTGATTGGTCAGTTAGTGAAGTATTTCTATTGTTTTACTTGATCTAGCGGCACCCTCTTAAGAGCTACGCCCATGCACAGGTCTTTCATCTGGGTTACTGCGGGATTACGACTGAAACGGGACACCACTGTAAACAATAATGAGCTAGATGGGTCTGACTTATCCTGAGTCAGGTTCCTATGATGTTTGGTCAGAGAGAGCAGGGCATTTATTTTCTGGCTTGTCACTCAGTTTCACGAATTCTCCATTTAAAAAGAGAGCCAAAATCAACCCTAGCTGAAAGGGAGCAGGGAGCAACCATTAGATCTCCCAAAATTAATACAAACAGCAAATAGCTGCTGGTTGAGGATATACCCTGCAATGGTAGGGAGTGGGCTCGTTTGTGAAATAATTGGTCGCTGGGAAGGATGGAGATGGAGCCTGCAGGGGTCGAGTCCAGAGCAGGCCCACTGTTGTAGCCTGGCATGTTTTTGAAATGGCCAGGGGGGCAGAGACCAGCACAAAAGGGGGTTGGACTGGATGACCCCTTGGCCCATGGTCTCTGAGGCTCAGTTTTTGACACACATAGTTAAAAGGATCTAGTGATGTGAAATACTCTCCCAGCCCAAGTTCCCTGGAGAGATGCCAAAAGACTAGATAATCTGACCTGCTGTACAAAAACACTCCACAATTACCACTTCCCCACCCCTGCCGCCAGGCTTGGCTGTCTGGCAACCCAGACTCTGCAGGAATGGGCAGCTGACTGTATATGCACAGTTGAAAGTTACCCCCAGAAATACACAGCTCCAGAATTCCAGCCTTGCAGGCAAGATCTTTGACAACATGTAGCAGCATGGCATCAACGCGCGCCCCCCCCCAAACCAACAATTCATTAACAAAAACAAATAATATTTCACGCAGAAGACTGGTAATTCGAGATGAGCTTTTAATAGAAGACATACTTTTTCTTAAAAAGTATTCTTTTTTTTCTCTTTCTTTTTTTTTTAACAAAAAAAGGAGCAGGATAATTGCTATGGCCCTTTACATCAGGATAAGAAACTCCAAACAGATCCAAGTCAGCAATGGTAGGGTGGGGAGAAGGGGGGACAAAAAGATTAAAAATAATAATAATGCAAACCCCCTGGGTTTGAGAAAAAAACAAAATCAAGTCGCCTGGAATAAAATGCTTTTGTTAGAAACAAATAATAATAATAATAATACAGAATTAGAACAAATTAAGACAAGAAACCACCATGCAAAAAAATAATAATTATTCAAATATATATATATTTAGAAAGACAGACCCCACCCCACCCCCAGTGCCAGTTCCTGGAGCCTTAGGACCAGGCACAAGTGGATGTTTATATTTTGAGTCCAAGCTAGGATTTGCAAACCCTTCATTTTGAACTCCTTAACAAGGCAGGCATGGGGAACCTTTGCCCTCCCCTCCAGATGCTGCTTAAGTACAACTTCCAGGAATGATGGGAAACGTAGTATATCAACATCTGGAGGGTACTAAAGGTTCTCCACACGTCTTAGGTGCAGGAAGAAGCTGGATTATTATTTTTTGGTCTCACTCTGCCCACCTGCTGTTAGCTTATATAAGGTGCACAATGGATCTATTCCAAAGTAATGGATGTAAATTGTTGGCATCCATCTGCCTCAGGAGACAATGGAGGAGAACACCTTTGGGGGTGAAGACAATCTGCTGGAAGGTTATAGCGCCCAAATGTAAAACCCTTTGCATATACTTAAAAGTGCTTTATATTACTAAGCTTGAAACCCTACGGGCACTTGCCTGGGAGTAAGCCCCCTTGAACACAGTGGGCCTTGCTTCTGAGTAGACATGCATAGAACTGGGTTGCACATTCTCAACAAAAGACAGCTCATTGTCAGAGCCTTGCCCAACTGAATAAGGGGAGGAGCTCCTTTGTGCACCCTTGTTAAGGAATTAAAATCAGAAACCAAAGTGAGCAAAAAAAGAAAAGAGCCCCTGGATAATTAGGGACTCTTAGCTTGCCTGTTGCACCTTGAGATAAGGACTGCTTCACACGCTATCTGTATGTTCATACGTGGAAGCAGTTGAAACTCCCAGATTTGCAACCGTGGCAACCAACCCTCGTGCAGTTTTCAGGCATGGCTGTGTATGAACTGGCCCTGCATAGTGGTGATAAGCAGTGCCAAGACTTTGAGAGAGAAAAGCAAAGTTGTTGCTCCTAAAACAGGTGAAGGTGAGCAAGGATCAGAATTCATTGCAAGCAATGAAGCTGCTTGTGAACCCAGCCTCACAGACGCACCCAGTAGGTTTTGGGGAAGATGACCCGTCTCCCTCCAAATACCAAAAGCATATCCTGGTGTTTCAGCAAAAGAGGAACGAGGACAGTTTGGAAGCAGCTGCTTATTATTGTTAACACTTTCTTCGTTCTTTGTGCTAACCCACAGCTTCTGCACCAGAGTTCAAATCCCTTCAGTAAATCAATATGATTTCTGCATGTAGATGTAGGCATATTTTGCATTGTTAACTCAACTGCCTGCCTCAAGCTTCTGGGGTCTTTTTTTTTTTAGCAGAACTTGAATTCTGGTAAGGAGCCATACAGGAATAGGAAGAACGATCAGGTGCAAAAGCAAAAGCAGGCAAGTAGCTAAGAGGGCACAGATGCACCGCCTCTGAACGCCAGAGGTTTCTGCAGACGTTCATCTGGAAGTTTTTGAATGTATATCCACAGCTCACAAGGACCAGCAACTTGGCTTGTTCTTTTCCCCTCTATTGGATTGGAGGAAGACCAAAAAAAAAAAAAAAAAAAGGAATGCAGAGAGTCCCTAGAACTCAAATTCTGTGCACGGTACATAGCAGAATTCCACACACATGTGCAATCAGGCAAGATGAAACTGGCCAGCTTGTGGCCTGTCATTGCTATTGAATCTACAGGGTTTGCAAATCCTGGCTTCCTCACGCAACCCACCACCACAGCAGGTTTAGGGATGGTGGCAAGAGAAGAGGAGGAGATCAAAGTGCTCTTGGCTGCTGACAACGATATGCAGAAAGGGCGAGATCCAAATCCCAGTCCAAAAAAACGAGAGAAGGCAGGCTGAGATGAATGGTTTCCAGTTCATTCCGCATCTTCCTCTGCCCACAGTCTGGGCAGGTGTGAAAGGCAGGTGGGAGGTCCAGAGAGTAACTCCAGCAGGCTAAGGTGTGCTGGAGGGAAGCCGCCTTCCAGAGATGATAAAAAAAATCTCCACATGTATCCTTCAGGTGAAGGCATCCCAAGGACTCACTCCTCCAGCTCCCCCATCACCCCCCTGGGAAGAAGGGGAACAGGAAGGCAAGGAGATGAGATGGAGTGGCTGGAACCAAAGGGAGCAGAAGGCCCCCACACCCGACACAGCTGCCCCTCAGCGCTGAGAGCAAAGGGTCTCCCTGCGAGAAAGCATCTGTCTCCATCCGGGGCTTGGGTGCATTTGGGTGCCAGGCAAGGGGATCGATCGCTGCATGAACCCCGAGAAGCAGGGCTGCATAGAGCCATCCCTTTCCCACCCCAGTCTGTGTACATTTGCCACTTTGATGCCCGAACTTTGATATGTATATTTTTCCTTAGTAGTGGGCAAGGAGTTCTTTATATATATATCTGTACTGGAGCTGGGAGGAGAGAAGAGAAAGATGGGTTTTGGATGGGGGAGGGAGAGAAGGTGCCGGAGAAGCAATGGCTATTTGAGAGTTGGATTTTCCTTTTTCTTTTTAAAGGGATATAGTTAAAATCCTGACCCCTAAACCTCCCTCCTCCCAGATTTCCCACCCCTCAGGGGTGGTTGATATTAAAGTGCAGCCTGATAGGAGAGCTGGGAGACCCTTGAAAGAGAAGCCGGAGGGTGGGGGCAAGTGTTGGGAGGGGGTTCCTTTTTTTTTGTAGACATGTCAGACAGTGTAGCAAGGTTGGGGTTCCTACTCCCCGCCCCTGGTCTTGCGATCCACCCCCCACCCTCTGGGGTCTGACATCCCTGCCTCATTCAGTCTGGGCTGGCTCCGCAGGGGGGGCCGGCTGCTGCCCCTGAGAGGGCGTCAGGGGCGTAGGAGGCTGGTGGTTTGCAGACGGAGAGTCGCTCTCCGGGTCTTCGGTCTCCTCGTCTGAGACGCCGTCGAGGCGGAACACCTGCCGCACAGTTCGGGTGGTGAAGCTCAGGGGGGTGCGCCTGCAATGAAGAGGGAAAACGGAATCTGTATTGGCACCGCAGCGGACATTTGAGTATCAACTCCCACCCCACAAAAGCTAGCCATGCTCCCAGGTACTCGACTCCCTAAGCTGGGATTGGCAAATGCCCCTAGCGCAGGCATTGGGAGGTGTTATTGGGCTGCCAAGCACCACCAGGCCCAGCCGGCATGGCCAATAGTCAGGGATGATGGGAGCTGCAGCCCAAACAACATCAGGAGGGCCACTGCCCCCTATTCCTGTTCTGGCGCAACTCAAGCGTCTCCCTCCAGCAAACATTTCTACAGCCACACTGCACAGTGGCCTTCCAGCAACCGGAAGCCTCTTCTGACCCTTGTTTATTTTGCTGGAGCCTGCAGAAGTGGCAAGCTGCTTGCCTAGTGCACTCACTCCCGCTGCCGCCCCGATTGCCCCGCTGAAATCTGTGCCAAAGCTGCCTCTCAGAACGGTCCATGCTGGGCTTGCACCACAGAGATGCAAGGGACAGGGCATCCGTTTCACCACTGCCCGCATCCCCCCCAGAGCATCCTTGCTAAGAAACTGTGGTACTTCCCTTTTGGGCAAGCGCAACTGTGCTTTGCATTCTGCCAAGAGGCTTTCTGAATTATATACTGGCATCAGCCTCCCCTGCTAAATGCCGCCCGGGACATCACTGCAAGGGCAACCCTAAGTTCCCGCCTTCTCCAAACCATCTGTGGCATTTCTAAATGGACCGTCTAATTCTGGATTCTCCCCCTCCACTTTCGTTTTGCCTCTTTCAGTTTGGAAATAATGTGGATGATGGTACAATTGCCAAGAGAGAAGCAGCTACTGCTTGGGGAGAAAGCGCCCACAGGGTCTGCTCTCTCTCACCTACATCACACTGGGTAGCTGGAATCTCTTTGGATAGAAAAAGTGAGCCTACTGAGGATAGAACAAGCACACCTTGTCTACAGAGAAGAGAGAAGCACCAGCTTTACTGGGGGCTTTTTCCTGTCCCCTCTTCCTGGGACGGGGGCAGCTGGAAGCTCACGTCCATAGCAAGCGCCTTCACAGTAGAAGCACTCCCCTGCCCACACCCGCTCCAGCTAAAAGCGCTCCCTTAACTGAGAGTCAACAGTTGCCAGGGATGTCAGCAAGCACTCCTGCTCTCCTCTCTGTAGCAGCCATCAGGGCAGAAACAGGCATGGCAGGACGAGATCCAGGGTCAGATCTCCCAACAATTAAAGAGCTGGTGCTCAGCTCTCTCCACCCCCCACCCCCCGCTCACAACATGCTATTAAGTATTGCTGGAGGGATGGGCAAAAAGGCAGTTACGGCCACATCACACACAAAAATCACAGTGTAGTGGTCAGAATGTCAAGAATAGGGTGCACACTGCACATTTAAAGCACATTGCTCCCCCACAACGAATCCTGGGAACTCTAGTTTGCTCTCAGACGAGCTACAATTCCCAGCAGTCCTTTTAAAAAAAACCCTACAGTTCCCAGGATTCTTTGGAGGGGGGGAGTCACGTGGTGTGTGCACAGCGGAAGGGAGGAAATCAGAATGCGGATCTCCCATGACAAATCTGTTCCAGCCCTTAAACAGGAGGGGGGAAGCCGGGAGCTTCTGTGCGGCAACTGCACGTGCGTGGACACACACACACACACACACACACTCCGAAACTGCACAGCACACACATGCAGAACAACAGGGGAGTGAGAACGTACTTCCGCTGCCGGCGTTCTAACTTGCTGTTGGGCCGAGAAAAAGATGGGATGTAAACAGAGACAAAGAAAAAGAGAGAGAGAGAGAGGTGCAAGCATGAACGGATGATCTGGAAAGAACTCCACATGGAAAGAGACGGGAAAGTCAGAAAAAAGTATAAACAGGATGGGGAAGCGAGTTGGGTTCCCTAGGTTCCCGGGCTGAAGAACCGGGGGCTAATTGGGATTTGTGCTTGGAAACAGAACTGTTACGAGGGGGCTGAAAATCCTCAGAGATATTGGGGAGCGAAGGCTTCAAAACTGTAGCTTCCAGGTTCTCTATCTACCGCTGCCTTGAAATAGGGTTCTGAGTCGTCGTCGTCCCCCCGCCCGCCCCCGTGGAAGAGAGGTGGTACTAAAACCTGGGCTGTCTCTGCAAAGCAGAAAAAGGATTTCACCTAATTGATTTAACATTATTTAAAACAAGTATAAAATCTGGCCTACAGGAAATCAAAGATCCAGGCCACTGTCTGGCTCCAGTTCCCCACCTCTTGTGCCAGGGAGCAGCAGAAGAGCCTGCCTGCGGAGTGGAGCAAGTCGGGCCGGAACCGTTTAAAATAACTGCATGTTTTTCTAGTGCAGGCGTATTCTAAAGGTTCTAGTTATCCAGTGTGGATCTGTTTTGTGTGGGCGTGTAGGGGAGACTTTCTGCATCAGTTTCCTCTAATTTCCAAGGCAACCTATGCTGAGCTGCCAAGGGGTGGAACGATGCACTGGGCAACCCCACAGAGACAACCGTGGCCAACAGCAGCTTCTCATTTTCCCAGGCTGTGTGAGTGCCGCTCTAGCCATTTTGTCTCTCTGTGGTCATGACTGTGATAAACATTTACTGGAAGAAATTGCTGAAATGTTTGGGGAAAATCCGGACATATGGTAGCCTGTGTCAGTAGTGTAGTTTTTGGGGCAAATTTCACTTTCTGAAATGCGGCAACCCTACCTGAAGCTATATTCTGTAGCATATTGAGCATCATGTTTAATACAGGTCTAGGGATTATGGAGTTATGAGAACAGCAAAAGAAAAAGAGACAAAAAGGGGAGCATCTAAGGGCATGTGGGGACAGGAAGACATGGGGGACATACAAGGCTGGGCAATCTACTCTCAACTAGCTGTATCAAGGGCCCTATATTGGGATCAGAGCATTTGCCTTGCAGGCAGAAGGTCTCAAATTCAATCCCGGACATCCTAATGGCCTGAAAACCTGGAGAGGCACAGCCAACAGTGAAGGCAATGATGAGCAAGATGGGCCATCGGTCTAAGGCTTCCTCCGTTCCTAGGGCTAGGAACTAGTCACAAGGCATATGGCAGAGGGTCTGAATCTGAAGCGTCCTGCACCCAGATCCCACCCAGGCCAAGCCCCCGCTCATCCATAATAACCCTGCTCACCTGAGACGATTCCGCAGGCTGGTCACCTCGCGATTCATGGACTCGGCTGACTCGGTGACGTCCTCGAGTTCGCGCTGCATGCGGCGGCGGCTGGCGTTGGCCCGAGAGGCCTCCTCTTCCGCTTCTTCGAGCTGCCGCTTGAGTTGTTTTAGCCGCAGGTGGCTCTTTTCGACCTGCCAGAAAACAGAGAGGGGGAGAGAGAGAGGTCTAAGGTGAGCAGAAAACTGGATCCCCAAGGCATGCAAATCTTCCAGGCAGCTTGACGTGCGTTAAGTTCAATATGGCTACTGAGCCACCATTTCACCTGCCCGTTTTTATGACTTAAGGAAACGAAGTCGCTGAGGTCAAGATGCAGGACGTGGGGAGAAGTGTTTTAAATACTGTGTGGCTGCTTAATTTCTAAATATTTGTTTATTTTTAGGGAACTATTTTTTTTTGCCTTCAAAGGAAGGGAGATTAAAAAAAAAAGTAAGAAAAACAAGGGCTAAAAAGATAAATAAAACAGTATGCATCTGTAAAATAGGTCCATGCAGAGCAGCCTGAAAATCTAGCATAAAGGAAAAAGATGGCAGGGTTAAAGCGTGCCCTGAAGCTGAAAGCCTTGCCCTGGGAAACTTATAAATGGTGAGGGAAGGTGTTTTGCACATGCTCAGAGGTTTTGTTGACTATCTCTTCAACATTTCTGATATATGAGTCCCAAGCACTGAAAATACGCCCCAGGGCTCAAAATGAGGGGTGGGTGGGGAAAACAGACGTCTTGGCCATACCTGATCTTTGTACTGATCTGCGTTCCTCCTCTCTTCATCCACTTGCAGAATCACCTCCTTGAGTTTCTTCTCTGCCCTCCGCACAAGTTTCCCTGATAGAATCCTCTCCCTAAAAAAACAGAAAATATAGGAAGAAATCAGGTTGGCTGTGGGTGGGAGTTATTATTTAGTCTGGGGATGTTCCTGGACCCAGCATTGCTTAGGGGGAAGCTGGGGTGCCTTTATATAGGTTAGGTATATTTTTCCAGCTGTATCCATTCCTGGGGAAATTAGACATGACAACATTTTCCTTAGGGCTGTTCTACATGCCAACGTCTGCTCATACTTTTTGATAAGCATGCTTAAAGTGGCCACCTCTATTCTGAAGAAATTAATTCTTAATGTTTATTTGTCCATTCCCACTGCAAATTCACTCATGGTCCTAGTCTTCACTATAAGAGTTTTCCCCATAGCTCTCCCTGCAACATAGCTAGCAAGACAGAGAAAGATATGCAATTTGTGCAAATCAGAGAATTTAATTTTTTTAAAAAAACAGAAAATGTGGAAGAGAGCCCTAATTAATGGCCTGGGAACCTCTGATGTTGCCCCACCCCTAGAAATAAGCAAGGTGAAATTTTATTCAGTAAACTAGGTGGGAGAATACTGGGAGCCCATGTGAGAACAGTATATATGCACGATATATTTCGTGTGTGTATTAACACTACACTTTTATTCCATCCTTCTTCCAAAGAGGTCAAGGTGGTGTTATATGTGGTGTTCCCCCAACCTTATCCTTACAGCAACCCTTGAGGGAGATTAAGCCGAGTCGCATTAGCTGACCTGGCAAGCTTTGCAGTCGGGCGGAGATTTGAACCCGGGACACATCAATGCAGGCCATGTTAGAAGAGACACCAGGAGATCTCCCACTCATTTTTTGTGTCTTGTTTGTCATTCAATGGGACCGCAGGAGAGTGGTGCTGAACAAAGGGGGAGTTTAAAACACCCCTGTAATGGTTCTAGGGGTTGCTCGTGCGTAAGCCAGTGCAAACACCTGGCTGGGTTGCCTGAGTGAACCTTTTCTGTCCGGACAGCCACTCATCTGTGGCTGTCTCAATCGCTGGCAGAATCCATCAGTGGGCATTTCTTAAACTTCTTCCAGCAAAGAAGCTCTTTGACGCCTAGTCTCCTCCTACTCTCTGCGCGAAAGCCTTATGCGCAAGGAGGGCGTGGGCAACGGAGGACCCCTACTCTCCCTGCTGGTCCCAGGCAAGGAGTCATGGGACCGCCTCGCCGCTTCACCCATCTGCCCCCCTTCTCCACTGGTGCTACGCTGATTCTCTTCCCCAGAAGATGGGCTGCCTCTCCCAATCCCGGGACGCTCTCTGGAATCCCTCTGGATTTTGCTCTCTCCCTCCGGCACTGATGGCAGTTCCCTGACAACCCCCTTTCGTGCTGTTTATCCAGCCTAAATCTATTTAGTGTCTGGTGTAACAGTTAAAAGAGTACTGGACTAGGACCTGGGAGACCAGGGTTTGAATCTGCCATGAAGCCCGCTAACCCTTAAGCTAACCCACCCCACAGGGTGGTTGTGGGGATGAAATGAGGAGGGGAGAACCATGTAACCACCTGGAGAGTATATAAAAAGGTAAAGGGACCCCTGACCATTAGGTCCAGTCGTGACCGACTCTGGGGTTGGGGCGCTCATCTCGCTTTATTGGCCGAGGGAGCCGGAGTACAGCTTCCGGGTCATGTGGCCAGCATGACTAAGCCACTTCTGGTGAACCAGAGCAGCGCACGGAAACACCGTTTACCTTCCTGCCGGAGCGGTACCTATTTATCTACTTGCACTTTGACGTGCTTTTGAGCTGCTAGGTTGGCAGGAGCAGGGACAGAGCAACGGGAGCTCACCCCGTCACAAGGATTCGAACCGCTGACCTTCTGATCAGCAAGCCCTAGGCTCTGTGGTTTAACCCATAGCGCCACCCGCGTCCCTGGAGTGAATATAAAGGTGGTATATAAATGTAAAAAATAAATGAACAATAAATATGTCCAACCTAAAGCTGTTTGTCATAAGGGGCGGGGAGCGTACAGGCTCCTTGTCTCATTTTGCACTATGTCCAGCGCTCTAACCACTCAGTCCCACGCCAGCGCAAAGCACTGGGTGTGGGGGTGTTTGTGGGGGTGGATTTGCCACCTTGGATCCCAGGGCTCTACCTGGACTCCTGCTCCAACTGCTCCTCCAACTGGGCCACCTTGGACTCCAGGGTTGCGATGGCCATCTTGTACTTTGACTTGACAGAGGAGTCCATCTCTCCCAGCTTGGCCCTCAGGTCTTTGTTCTGGCGCTCCAGCTGCTGCCGGGCGTTCTCGGCCTTCTGCGAGAAGCTGCGCTCCGCTGCCAGCTCTGTGGTGAGCGTTTCCACCTGCAGAGAGGACACGGGAGATGGTGTGTGTGTGTGTATGTGTCAGGAGGCAATTTCAGAGCCACAGAGCCAGGGAGCGCATGCCATAAGAGGGCCTGCTCCGAAAAGGGTGGTGGAACTCACCTGCATGCTGAGCTTGCGGTATCGGTCGTTCATGAGCTCCATATTGCTCTGCTCCTCATCCAGCTCTTCCTCCAGCTGACCGATCCTGGCCTCGAGGTGGCGCTTTTCATCCATGAGAGCAGACCTGAGGGGGCGTAATTTTGGGGGTGAGGGCCGTGGTACAGCAGTTGATCAGAGAAAAATCTCTGGAGGAAGCCCACCCAAGGAACATCCCACCATTTAGGCTAGAGCCTTTAGCGCCACTGAGATACTGCTTTTCTGCAATCGGGTGGAAGCAAAATTAAAATGGGCTTCAGCCTCTAATCACTTCCTGTTCAACATGGCGGCGGCAGCGTTACCTGATGAACAACCCCTTAATTGATTCTTAGTCAGTTCCTTCCTCTGGGCAGGGGGGAAGTCTTCAATAACTAATGTCCGCTCCTTGCTCTCCGCCTCCATTTTATAAAAAACAGTGCTGTTTTACTTAAAAACGGAAAAAAGGGGAACCTGCTTATTGAGGTCCCTTCTTGAACGGCAGCTTTGGCACACTAGCCCTGGAAAACCTCAGTAATATTTTGCTTATCTACACTGGACGTGCTGCTACCACTGCATTTTAACGTTTAAAAAACCCACAACAGGTCACGTCTGAAAATAAAGGACATAAGTACAACACAGACCACCCCCCCCCCAAAAAAAACATGTCATCTGGATTCTCTGTACAAAGCGAATGAACAAACCATGCCAATTCCAGATTAAAAGGCAAGCCTAGAAGAGGCAACCCTGATCCAGATTAATTACCCCTAGAGCAACGTTCGAAAGCTAACCATTTTGTGTTCACACTGGCTGCTTGCTGAGCAGATTAAGTGCCTTAACTAAGCAGTCCCTTGGGCAAAAAAACTCCATTCACACAAAACACCGTCATCCGTTGTGCATGCTCAATGGAATCAAAGGAGCATGGGAAATGGGCTTCCCCACTCACTTGCCACTGTTCCCATTGGCCAGCTCATCCGCCAGGTCGTCCCGCTCCTGTTGTGCCTGCCTCTTGGCTCGCTCTGACGCTGCCAGTTCCTGCAAGTGATGGGAAAAGGTCAGCAGAAGGCAGGCTGGATGGCGATAGGGAGAAACAGGTCAAAACAGGAAAGAGGGTATCCTTCCCATTATCCACTGATTAAAAAACAGCAGCAGCATTTCATACTTTTAGAAGACATCTGAAGGCAGCCCTGTTTAAGGAAGCTCTTAATGTTTGACACACTATTGTATTTTAATATTTTGTTGGAAGCCGCCCAGAGTGGCTGGGGAAACCCAGCCAGATGGGTGGGGTATAAATAATAAATTATTATTATTATAATTATTATTATTCCCATTCGCCTGGAATAGGCTCAAGCTGTGTGTGTGTGTGTGTGTGTGTGTGTGTGTGTGTGTAATAGATCTATATAGAAATACACACATACACGTATGTTCTCACTGGTACAGAGGAATGGCAGCCATTCTGTGCCGACACTCCTGGCACTTTTATCAGTTTAAGAGCCCTTGCAACTATAAATGTGTGCATATGAGAGAGATGTGATGTAGGTCACATTGACAAGAGAGATGACTTGCCCAATGTCATTCAGTGAGCTACATGGCTGGGGAGGATTTGAATCCAGGTCTCAGGTGTCCTATTTTCAACCCCCTGTCTACTACATTGGTTTGGTTAGCATCCGTCCGTCTCGGGAGACAATGAAGGAGTGCGCTTTTGGGGGTCAACCTGTTGGCTGAAGTCAAACTACAGCTGTGGCTGTAGAGACCTATCGACTTGGAGCAGAAGTTCGGCCTGCTTGCTGAGTGCTTGTCCAAACCCCATTGAAGCAGGCGGACATTGGCGGGTCAGCAGTTTATTGACCGGGGTTTGCCTGGCTTAAAGCGGGCAGTAGCTGACCAGTGAGACACGATGATCTCTCCTTACGCCCATCATATTGCGTTTCTAACTCCTAACTGCTGCCTCCCACATTGTTTTTGCCGCATTTGCAGGATGGCAAGCCTAGGCATTGTATATGGAGGTTGACAAGCCCCACCCCCCAGTCCCATTGATGTGGTCCAAAGGAAAGCAAAGCAATATGTTTGGCACTGGGTTGGCTATGGAGTTGCCAGAAGGAGGATTGCAAGGCGTGATCCAACTGCCTTGGGGACTCCACTCCACTGGCTCAAGATGGGCTGAAGCTGGCAGCAAAATGGAAGGGTGTCCACAATTGATCTGCCCGCCACCAGCCACCGCTGCCTCTCCAGTTCCTTCAGGAGGCTCCATGGAGCTTCAGCCCTCACCTCCTGCAGCTGCAGCAACTCTGCCTCCAGATTCTTCAGCTTCTTCTCGCTCTCGCGGGACTGAATGAAGATCTCTTCGCGGGCTGCACGGGCTTCCTCCACTTCCCGCCAGAGCTCCTTCATCTGGGCCTGGAATTGGGAGGGAAAAGATGCTTAAAAAACAGCAAAAGCTTGACTCCTTAGGCCAAGAACATAAGGGAGGCTGAGGAATTACACACACACACACACACACACACACACACACACACACACACACGCCCTCCCAGGCAAGTGACTGTATGGCAATGCCCTAGTCCCCATACCCTACTGTAGGGGAAGCTATGACCCTTCTTGTTGTAGCTGGACTACAGTGCCCACAATGCCTCTGGCCCACTGGCTATGCTGGCCGGGGCTCATGGGAGTTGCAAGTCCAACAACATCCAGAGGACTCCCATGTTGGCTACCCTTGCCCTACCTGTAGCTAAGCCTAAGGAGGGATTGTTGAAATAAGTCACACAGCCTTCCCCTCTTTATCCCCCCCTCCACTGCTTTCTCATTCATCTCCTGTGTGCTGAATTTTTAGACTGAAAGATCTTTGGAGCAGGATCCTGTCTTTGTACGTTTGTGTAGATTGCGCATGGAGGGCACTGTCTAAATAATATAATCAGGGAGTATCTCATATGGCCCTCATGCCACATATATAAAAGTGACATAAAAAGATAATGGGTTTGTTTTGCTCAGACTTGGCAGTTCAGTTTTTCTGCCAGAGTGACTGTCCAGAATCAAGTGTATCAAGAATCAAGAGATACGCTTATTGTGAAACGCCAACATCTAGTTATCTCTAAACAAGCATCTACTATTTTAAAAGTTTCACATCTCCCTTATGATATAAATATTGATTGGAATAATCAAAAAACCCTAATACGGGAGACAATGCAATAGTGGTGTTGCATTTTTGTAATAGCTATCCGTGGAGAGATTTATCAGACCAGTTTTCATGTGCCTTCTTATATATGTGCATTGTTTTGGCTGCATTGGTTGGTTGTGGAGAAACATTTGTTAGCTGCTTTTGTTGCTTGTCTTTTATTAAGTTTTGAAAATATAGTAAGGATATTTTTTTACAAAATTAAAACGAGGCAGTGTCTCCCTCCCTCCCTTCCTTCCTTCTCTCTCTCTCTCTCTCTCTCACACACACACACCTGCAATTTTCGCAGCTGCTTCCCTGCTTCGTCCCGTCCCTTGTTGGCCGCATCCAGCTGTGCCAGCGCCTCCTGAAGATCAAGCTCCAGCTTCTTCCGGGCTGCAAGCGCTTGGGCCCGTTGCTTCCTCTCTGCGTCCAGTTCAGCCTCCAACTCCCGCACCTGGGGATGCAGCAGCAAGAAAACGTCAGGAGGAGAAACATCTGCCTTTCTGCTTAGCACAGATAAGGCATCCGTATTGTTGCATCGCTGTTCTGTTGGGATTTTTAACATACTTCAACTGAGAAAATGAGCGCTCAGCTGAGAGATTTGTGACCTTGAATGTTAAAAATCTGGCAACGGAAAAAATTCTGTGGTGCCCCCCTTCTGTTGATGCCCTAAGCACATGCTTCTTTTGCTTCATGGTTAATCCAACCTTGCCCACCCACCTCCCATGAAGCCTCACGACCACCTTGTGAGAGTTCATTTGGGTTACGACTTGCACCCATCCGTCTAAGTCTGCCACCCTCTAACTGTGGCACCACACTGGTCCTCTTATGCAAATAAGGGCCCTTTTGCCACTAGTCTTGACACTTTTTGTTCTAGACACACACACAAACACACTTGGGCAAAGGCTGAAAGGGACTGAGCCTCCCCAGCCTCCCTCCCCACCTGTTTCCCAAGCAGCTTCTTCTTGTCGTCGTTGGCATCGTCGCGGTTCTGCAGCTCCCTCTCGTGCTGGGCCTTCAGGGCCTGCATGTTGACCTCCAGGCGGAGCTTCCCGTCCTCCGTGGCCTGAAGCTCGTCTTCCAGCTCCTCCAGGTGGGCTCGCATTTCCTGCACCTGTTGCTCCAGGGCCCGCTTCGAACGCTCCAGCTCGTGCACCTGATGGGAAGAAGCGGGGGTGGGGTGTTAGGTGAGAAAAGCTGGGCTACCGTTTCCAACAACCCTGGTTATTGACCCTGCTTGCTGGGGCTGAAGAGAGTTTGAGTCCTCCAACATGTGGAGGGCCACATGTCCCACACCCCTGATGTAAGGGGTGGAGTGTAGTGATCACACCGAGGGGATTGTAGTGGAAAGGCTGGCTTCCTCTCAAAGTATTCCTAAGTTTGCATGACATCCCATATGCCGCAGTTTCCCAAACTCGTGACTGTGCAGGAGTCTTAGAAATCTGAAGGTTCCATTTTTAAAATAAAATAATAATTGTGGGTCTTGCTGTTGCAAGGGAGGGGTGGGGAGAGAAGAATTTGTTTTAAAGGAAGTGGCAGCCTGAAAAAACTTTACTTCCTGCCTCCTTCTTCAGAGAATGAGAGCCAGACCTCTCGGCACATTTCTGCCCTACTGTCACCCCCTCTTCCCTTCCAGTGGACCCAGGTGTCCGGGCTCCCTTACGTTCTTGCCGACGTCGTCCTTGGAGCTGACCAGGTCGTCCATTTCTGCCCGCAGCTGCTTGTTCTGCCTCTCCAGCTCCTCCCGTGTCTCCAGAGCCTCCTCCAGGGCGCGACTCAGCGAGAGCACCTTGGTCTCCTTCTCCCGGGAGTCTGCTTCTGCTCGATCCCTTTCCTCGGCGTAGCGGGCAGAGATCAGCTTTTCTTCGGCCAGCATCTGTCAATGATCCAAAGAGGCCTCAATGTAAACAGTGACCAAGCTGTCCTTGACTGGGCAGCGGAGAATTGGGTTCAACTTAGGATTTTTGGGGATGCCAGACGCAGCAGAGAGAGAGAGAGAGAGATGCAGGAATGCAGGTTACCATTAAGATAAAGACGGGAAGGTGGGGGGAAATGGTATCCAAAATGACAGGAATAAAGAGATCCCATTGTGAGGGGAATAGTTCCAAATCACAGGTGAAAGACCTGTTTAAGTTAATGGTTTTTCTGAGCCAAAGAAAGACTTGTCGTGGGCGTAGTTTTTGAGACACCACTTTTCAGGTACACAAAGCCATTTTAGAACTGAATTAGAACAGGGGGTGTTTGTGTGCAGGGGAAGTGACATCTATTTCCCCAGTCGGGAAGCAGTGTATAGCCAACTGCAGTGACTGAGGGGCAAACTGCAGAACAGCTAATTGGCAGAAAGACCTGATGGGGGAAACACAGGCCTCACCTGGTCAAATTTCTTCTGCTTCTTCTCGAGGGCAGAGACCACCTGGCGCTGCTGGTCCAGGGCGACGGTGACATCGTCCAGCTCCTGCTGCAGCCGAGTCCGTCCTTTCTCCAGCTTGTCGCAGGCCTGGACCCGCTCCTCATAGCGCAAGGAGAGAGCCTCCAGGTCCTTGGCTGCCCGGCGCCGAGCCTCCTCTATTGCTTCGGCTACCCCAGCATCGTCCTCCAGCTTCTTCTTGGTCTCCATCACCTGGCGGAATGGCCACAGGGGAAGTCACACACTGTCCGCACAGCGCCAGGCTAACCAAAGGGGTGTTGGGAACTTCGGAAGTCAAGTTTATGAGAGGCTTCTGCAGCAAAAGCCCCAGTTCCACCCAGACCGATTTATCAGCCCCCTCTCTTCCTTTCTTCAAATGCTGATGATGCAAAATGACTTTTCTTTCTTTTAAAAAAGAACTCTATTAGCATGTGTTTACCCAGATATCATGTTCCGTTATAATTTTTTAACATATTTCCCAGCAAATCTCTGGCTGAAAGGGGAAGGCAAGCTGAGCTGCCTCTCCCCACGGAGAGCAAAGCAGCAACTCGCTTTCCACTTCACACCTCGGCTGGAGCACCAACTAGTTACGTTTGCAGGGGCACTTTTCCAAGCCCTGGTGCCAGGAAAGAGGTGGCAGAGAAACCAAGTCCCTCTTCCCTTTTGTGTGCAGGTCCAAAGAAAGTGATCTGGCAGAACTGGGCCAGGATATACATTTCCCCAGTTCAATCCACAGGGGAGAAAGGGGGCAAGGAAGCCTTGATCTTTCCATTTCTCCTTAGAGAAAGCCATTGACTTCAGATAAAAGCTTGTCCGACATGCCTTCTCTGGTGGACCCACGAGAGCCAATGACACCTGATTTTTCCTTTTGGCTCACACTTTGTGTATGGCGGTGAAGGACTGCCTGTCAACCACTTCTGTTTCCCACCTGCTGCTGTAAGCTCTGGATCTGGCGGGTGAAGTTCCCCTTGGCAGCCTCCTCCTCCTCTAGCTGCTCCAGCAGACCCGCTTTTTCCTCTTCCAGTTGCCGCACTCGAGAACTCAGATTCAGTTTCTGCCGCGTCTCTTCTTGGAGCAGTTCCTGCGATTGAGAAGTGGGGTTAAAGGACATGTGCTAAGAGACCAAACCTGTCCAGATCTACTCCTCTTCTTCCCCTCTCAGGAAATCAGGTGCCCCAGCTCTCAGCCCACTGTTCTCTCTGCACCTACTAGAGCTCTCCTGGGGAACTTAAGACAGGGACTAGGTGCAATTAAGCCCTAACGCATTACAAGACCGGCCTCTATGGCAGGTGGCAGAAGCATGAAAGGATGGGGCATGGTCTTTTTACTCGTGGCCCCCAAATGACGTTACATGCTATCTAGCAATGCTCATTAGTGCCTGCCCCTCCTAACATTAAGAGAGTTCCAGGCAGATCTTCTTTCCGAGGTTGTTTTACAAGTAGATACATTGGGTTCCTAGCTGTTTACAGCCTATTTTTGTCACAGGCCACTAATATTTAATGATAAAATGTATTTGTGAGCAGGGAGAATACTTTTTCTTTTAGCATATGGAATATGCAGGTACTTTACAAATTTTCATCTTGCTGCACCCTATGAGACAGAACACATTCATTCCGATTTACAGAAACAGAAAAACAGAGGCCAAATGAAACGGTGACTTACTTGTCCAATATTGCTTTGTGAACTCACGGCTATGCTTGGACATAAAGCAACATTTTACAAGCTGAAACTGCTTCTTACCCTTTACACATTCTTTCCCCTTGTCCCTAAACCTCAAGGGATTCTCTGTTCTTGCCCTCTGAGTATTGCCCCCACCTTCCGGCACAAACCACCACCCTCTATCATCCAGGGTCCAGCCTCTCTCTGTCTCGCATTCCCAGGTTTTGCCATGTACCTGGGAATCTTGCAGGTGGGATTCTACACTGGCCAGATCTTTGGCAAGCTTTATCGCCCTGGACTCTGCACTTCCAAGGGTACCGGAGACTCCGTCGAGTTCGTTCTGTTTCCGGGAGACGAAGGCAGCAGACAGACGGGGAGAGACAGACACATACACATACCAAAGATAAAAGTCCAAATGCATCAAGGGAAATCAAAACATCCATCTATCACAAGTCAAAGGTTAAAAATAAGACTCTGGTTGTGTATTCTATGCATCCACCAAACAAGCAAGTAACCCACTCTGGTAATTGGTGCACAATGTGGAATTCTGAGAAATTCAGCTTTCTTTTACATATTGTTAAAATGCCTATTCCCAGTCCTTGTGAATGCACAGAAAGGCTTTATAAACCATGAAAGCCGTTTTGGGCTCAGGAAACAGATTGGCAACTGGGCATAGCATTGTATAATTTTGGGCTGCCAGGGCTGTTTCTGTGACTGTTACCTACTCTTCCCATCCGTTTTTACTTGCCGTCTTACCATCTTGGTGCCATCTCCCACCCCCAGCAGCTGCTCAACTTCCCTCCCCCCTATACATCTCAATATCTGCAGCAGAATTACGCAGGCACTTATAGGGGCACTTAATATATTGTGCAATTAATTCTAAACATAGAATTTGTGGGCTGACTCGGCACAAATCCTGCAAGGTACAGAGGACAGCTATAGAGACGCGAGAGCCTTAATAAGCCTGGGAGGCTACATGGGTAAAAAGATTTGGAAAATGAGAACTGGGAGTGGGTGGAAGGAGAAGGCAATTTGAAGGATGGTTGTCTTCAGAGAGCGCGCTTACACACACACACACACACACACACACACACACACACACACCTGCAGCTTCCCCAGCCTCTCCATAAGCTCAGCTTTGACTCTTTCACCATCAGTGGCCCGCAGCTGCAGCTCCTGGACTTGGCTTTCCAGCTTCTTGCGCCGCTGCTCCGACTCCAGCTTGGCTGCCTGCAGGACCTTCACCTCCTTCTGCAGCTCCACGTTCTCCCCTTCCAGGGCCTGCTTGGTCTTCTCCAGGGTAACTTTGAACTGGGGGGGGGGAGAAAAGACATCAGAACCCGCTGAGGGCCTGGCTCTGGGGCACTGCTTGCTCTCTCCCCTCCATGATCCTTAAGCAGGCTTACTAAGGCAAGTTGAATCCTGCTGGGCTCACCGAATGGATGTGCTTAAAACTGGGCTGAAGGACTTAACAGACCTATTTCAGGGGGATGTATGACTTCTTAAAAAAATCTCTCTGCTTGAGTGTTCTCCAGAGGAGAGCCAATGTGGTGTGGCGGTCAGAGTGTTTGGGCTAGGGCTTGGGGGAGAGCAGGGTGCAAATCCCTGCTCAGGCAGGAAGGTCCCTGGGTGAACCTTGGGCCAGTCACAGCCTCCTCACAGGGTTTTTTTTGTGGGGATAAAATGGGTAGGAAGAAACCATGTATATACCTCCTTGGAGGAAAGGTGGGGCATAAATGCAATAGATAAATAAATGATAACTAGGAGCAGACCCTCCCTTTTTTCTGGGCCGTTGGCCTCTCCTAACCCATCCCTGCCTCTGAAAACCAAGCCACCCTTGGTCTTAGGCCTTCCTGATCTCTGGCTCTCAGAGCCTTCCAGCTTCTCAGCCTCTACATCTTGTTGGGCTCCAACTCCATCACCAGCCGACATGGCCAATGGATGATGGGAGCTGCTGCAGTCCAAGAAGGCCCCACAGATTCTCCGTATCTCCACTCTTACCAGCTCCCTCTCCCCTTTCTGTAATCCCCCAGAAACATCCCGGCAACCCCCACCCCCAGCCCCGTACCCGGCGCGACTGCTCCAGCTGCTCCGACAGCTCCTCCAGGGCAGACGTGTGCCGCTGGCGCATCTCCAGCACCTGGGCTTCGTGCACCTTGACCTCGTCCTCAATGGTCTTCTTCAGCTCAGTTACTTCTTGCTCCCTCTTCGACCTGCCAGGGGAAGGGAAAGGACGGGATCAGGGTGAGGCTAGCAGGGTGAGGCGGGCTTGCCCTGGAGAGACCACTAAGGGAGTAGGGGAGAATTTAAGAGCCTTGTTGGATCAAGGTCAGAAGCTCATCTAGTCGAGCATCTTTTTCTCACAGTGACTGGCCAGATCCTACAAGCAAGACCTGAGCGCAAGAGCCTATTCTCCCCTCCTGCGGTTTCCAGGAACTGGCCTTCAGGCACATTACTGCCTCTGGCTGTGGAGCAGAACCCAGTCCTTATGGCTAGCAATCACTGGATAGCCTTGTCTTCCATGGGTCTGTCCAGCCCTCTCCTTCAAAACCATCCAAGTCGATGGCCATCTCTGCCTCCTGTCGGCTTACTTATCCCCAGGTGCAGCCACCTCCGGGTCCAGGCAGGACTGCCGGCTGCCACCAGGCCCTTACCGTAGCTCCTGCTGCGCGGCCGTCGAGTCCAAGGTGTCCTCGAGCTCTGTCTTCAGGGCCTCCAGCTCTTCGCCCAGGTCCCGCCGCTGCTTCTCGGCTTTGGCGCGGGCCGCCTTCTCGGACTCCATGTCCTCCTGCAGCTCGGCCAGCTGCGCCTGCAGCTCGCGAAGGGACTTCAGCACGGCGTTCTTCTGCGCGGACTCCTCCTCCACCCTGCAAGGCGGGCGGAAAAGGTCAGAGGGGCGAGAGGGCCAGGCTGAGGGTGGGCCGGAGGGAAAGGGGGGCAGCGGGGAGGAGGGCGAGGAGGAGGAAAGCTAGTGGCAGGCAGCAGGCACCCAAAAGGGGAAGAGAGGAAGATCTTTGCAGGATGCCAAAGAGGCACAGAGGAGCAATTGTGTTCCCCTGAATCTAACCCAAGGTTGTACCTATACTTCAGAAATTTAAGGAAGTTTCTTTCTAAGCCATGCTTGGGAGTCATAGGTTAATGACTTTGGTTAGTTAGGTTGCCCTAAGTCAGGGTATCAGCTTTGTTTCACCCTAGAACCCTCAAGGTCCACTAGCTGGAGCAAAGTGCAAAACAGTGGGTTTTAAAAGGGGCAGGCATACGCTTAGAATTAAAAGACAAGTGCCCCTCTGAGTGCATCTCAGCTGCCCAGGAATGTGTCCCAAGTACCAGAGTGGAGATCAAAGTCCTTCCACACACAAAAAAGTCCATTCATAGTTTCCACCAATGCTTTCCTTCGTTTCAGAAGCCTAATTGGGAAGGAAAAGTCGTTGCTACTCGTTGGACGACCAAGAGCCGGGCATCCTTGATGAGATCTGCTGCAAAAGCCACCCTGAGATCTTCCAGCAGATCCCCATATCTACCTTCTGCCTATTCCCTGCTCTAAGGGATTCCCTATGAGGAAGCCATAACAACCATCTGCAGGGCAGGGCGCTTAAACTCTTATGCATTTCTGCTTCCCTTGTTGATTCTTGGATACCCAGAAAAAAGAATCCTAACAAATGGGAAGGAAGAGTCCCACCTTGAGGCTACTTGCAGCCAGCCTAGCTTACCAGCAGATGGGAGAGTGAGGCTGGCTGGGCAGTGCCCTGTTGAATCAGCCTCCACTGCCAAACAGGCAGGAGCCTCCAGCCCGGCACACTTACCTGGCCAGCGCTGCCTGTAGCTCGGCTTCCTTCCTTGCCAGCGCTTGCCGGAGTTCCTCCAGCTGCTGCTGCAGCTCTACCACCTGCTCCTGCAGGTCCCCAGCCTCCCCGTCCAGCTTGCGCTTCAGCTTCTCCAGCTCCTGGCGCCCCTTTTCCTCCTTCTTTAGCCGATCTAGAAGGGTGAAGGGAGGGGAGAATGGGGAAAGGTCAAGCAAGGAAACAGGACGCCCCCATTGCAGAAGCACACGAAGCAGGCTGTTCATCGCTGGTGGGGAACGTGCGGCCCTCCAGATGCAGCTGGACTCCAGCTCCCATCAGCCACAGCCTGCGTGGCTGATGGCCAGGGATGTTGGGAGTTGTAGACCAGCATTGCCTGGGAAGGCCACATGTTCCCCATCCCTAACCAGAGCCCAAAATTGGTCCCTAATGTTCCACCTCCGCTGTCAGAGGCAGTGTAATATAGCCTCTGGATGCTAGTTACTGGGAATCGCAAGTGGAGAGTGTGGGAGCTGCGTTCAGGAACTGCTTTGGAGATCCAGTAGGGACACCTGCCTGGCCACTGGAATAGGATGCTGGACTAGATAGGCCACTGGCCTGATCCAGGTGGGCTCTTGTTATGTTATCGGCTAAGCCCGGTCTTGGTCTACACCAGGGTTTCCCAAATTTGGGTCTCCAGCTGTTTTTTAGACTACAATTCCCATCATCCCTGACCTAAGGATGATGGGAGTTGTAGTCCAAAAACAGCTGGAGACCCAAGTTTGGGGAAACCCTGGCCTGCACCAACAGGATCTCCAGGACTTCAGGCAGGAATCCCTTTCCCCAGTTGTCTTCCTTTCGAGATGCCAAGGAGCGAACCTGGGACTCTCTGCAGGAGAAGCATGTGCTCTCCTACCAAGCTGTGGCCCCACCAACACCCTGCGCAGCTCATTCTCTGTGCACGGACTTTAGCCAAGAGGCTGCCAGTTGGTGGGGGGGGGGACAGACACCTCCCCAAAGAAGCACTTCCCCAAAGAGGCCAGTTTTCAATTGCCACACCAAAGGAATACGATTCCTGGCGTCTAAAGTGCCCAGGGAAGAAATTTAGGCCGCCCCCCACCTCTGTGTACTCCCCTGTTCCCAGACGCACCTTCCATGTCAGCGATGACGGCTTCGTATTTGTTGCGCAGTTTGGAAAGGCTCTTCACCTTCTCCTCCTCCTCTGCCATATGGGAGGTGAACTCGGAGAGACGTTCCTCCATCAGCTTCCTCTCCTGGTGAAGGCAGTGGGTGTAAAAAGACACAGGGTGGGTGGGGGTTAGGACCTAAATATGCCTAACACTTCCAGGAAACCCAGGAGTCCAGGCTCCTAGAGTCCTGACCTAGCCAACATTTCTATTACCCATCTGCCTCCTCCTAGATCTCACTTCCAGACAAGCTGCTTTATTGAGCACCCACCCCAATACATTTGCAGAAAGGTCAGACAACATGATGCCAAAGCAGAGGTGATCCAGCATTTCCCTGTTAACTTTCCTTACTGCAAAACATCTGATCTTTCTTTTAGGGGGGGACAAGGCTTGTTGAGCAAGAGCTCCAATCCAGCTTGTAGTTGCGCTGCCTGAACTAGCTGGTATATGAGTGAAACAGCCCCCCCCCCCAAAACCAGCAGCAGCTTGGAAGTGTCTCTAGGGCCCCCAAATAGCCCCCTCTTCACCTCTATCTCTCCATCTCTGCAACTGTGGAGTTTAATAGTTTAAATCCGCCCCCCCCCCCCCGCACCAAGGGCAGTCTGTGCCTCACAAAGCAGCAGCAGCAGCAGGCTGAGGTTCCTCCTCTTTTTAATATATATATATATATATATATATATATATATATATATATATATTATCGGTTTTCAACTCTAAACAAACACAATAAAACGTAACTTGCTGAAGCGCTTGAGAAGAGAAGCAACCACGCTAGCAGGACTACAAGAAGTTTTGTAAGGAGAAAAATACGAAGTGTTACAAAGTAGAAAAAGATAGAGATATTGATTATGAGATTGCAATGCAATAGGGAAAATAAGAACTGCATACTAAGAGATTAGACTGGAAAATTTTCAGACAGGACTGGTGGAAGTCAAAAAAATCGAATAAGATGTAAAAGTATGTTTAATTACTGCTGAATATTATATGTTAAAAAACTAATAAAATTTTAGATATATGAACAGAAGCAACCAAAGGGCTGCCCACCAGAGCAAGGATGGGCCACGAAACACAAGGCAGGCAGGCAAAAAAACCACACCACAAATAACGCCCCCCACCCCAGCCTTTTTCTGCTTTGTGCCAGAGGTGGGGAGGCTGCAGCAGGAAAGGCCCCCAACTCACTTTGTGCAGTTTTGAGTTTTGGTCTTCAAGCACCAGCAGGTCTTCCTCCATCTTCTTCATCTTGGCTTCCGTGCTCACTTTCTCCAGCTGCAGCTTCTGCCGGGCGGCCTCCTCCTCCTCCAGCTGCTCTTCGATGTCCTACGAGGGAGGAGGGAGAGCAGGGGACAATGGGCATACGTAAAGAAGCGGGCCATATAAAAGAAGCGGAGCGGTTATTTCAAGCCCTGGAACTGCCTCAACAAAGCAGCGGGGTTAGCAGAATATTCAAGCCCAGTGTAGTGGCTGGACTGGGACCAGGGAGACCCAGGTTCAAATCCCTGCTCACCTACAAAGTTCA
This sequence comes from Podarcis pityusensis, assembly GCF_964106645.2. NCBI lineage: Eukaryota > Metazoa > Chordata > Lepidosauria > Squamata > Lacertidae > Podarcis > Podarcis pityusensis. The sequence continues at coordinate 37,941,996 of NC_138038.1, forward strand.
CTGGGCGACCTCAGGGCAGTCGCTCACCCCCAAGTCTACCCTGCAGCACAGGACTGAGGCAAGGATGACTGTGCAAGTCACCCTAAGGGCTCTGCAGATGCCATAAACAAAAGCATTTACAGTCAAACCTCAGTTCCCGAACACTTCCGTTATATGTTTCGGCTCCTGAACGCTGAAAACCCGGAAGTAAATGCTCTGGTTTTCGAACGTTTTTCGGAATGTCTGACATGGCTTCTGCTTGAGTGCAAGAAGCTCTTGCAACCAATCAGAAGCCATGCCTCGGTTGTCGAACGTTTAGGAAGTTGAACAGTCACCCGGAACGGATTACGTTTGACAACCAAGGTTTGACTGTATTTCACAACAAAACCAGGACCTATTTTTAAAGATGAGCTGAATAAATTTATATTTTTAAAGGGATTTGGTTGGTAGGCCTTTATAGGAGTGGAATTTCACAACTGAGGCACCACCACTGAGAAGGCCCCGTTCAGCGTCACAACTAACCTGGTAACAACCAACCTTCTCTCTCTGTGCATGCCCTTAGAAGCTTGGTCCGAGAAAAGCCGATTTCTGCACAAACGTTAGCAGATGAAGCAAAACTCTTGCTTCGTTCCACCCACCACACCTAACGTATAGCTGCATGGATCAATTTAGCCACCTTCCCGCAAGGGAGTGGGCGGCAGCTGCCCTCTTCCTTTGCTCCTCCTGGTGGTGGAGGACGGTCCTCTCTTCCCAACTCACCTGGATGTGCTGTTGCATCTTCTTCTTGTCCCCCTGCAGCTGCTGGCAACGCTCCTCCTCCTCTTCCACCCGCGACTCCAGCTCGTGCAGGATGTCCTCCAGCTCCTGCTTCCGGGCCGCCAGCCGCGCCCGCATCTCCTCGGCTTCGGCAAACAGCTCCGTCTCCGCCTGCAGCTGTTCGGCCAGGATGGCCTTCTCCTCCGAGAGCTAGCCACGGAAACGGGATCAAGGAGCAAGGAGGGACAGGCATCAGATCCCCCTGGAGCCTAGCTCAGGACGTTAGGGTACAGCAAACCATTCATTAAGGAAGGTTTTATCCCAATCCCGGCATTTAAGCAGTGGGGAGTAGAAGCTTGACGCGGAACGTACAAGCAGTGTGAATTATAGAGGAGGAGGAGGAGGAGGAGGAGGAGGAGGAGGAGGAGGAGGAGGAGGAGGATGCAGTCCTCACAAATGAAAGGTCACACCTGCGCCATACAACTAATGCACTCGTACACCACAGGTGTGGAGTCCCGGGAACTGTAGTTTGCTAAGGTTGCTGGGAGGGCTAAACTACAGTTCCCATGATTCTTTTTTTGGGTGGGGGGAGCCATGACTGTTAATGTGTTATAAGAGTGCTTATGGTGTGGATGTTACCCAAGAGAAAAAGGAGTTCAGGCGGACCTATTATAAAATCTGTTTCAGGACACTGAGTAGGCAGGCAGGAAGGCCAATATGGAGGGCAATGCAAGGAGAGTCCAAGTGAATGGTTGAAAGAGAAGGGGGTGGGGCTTCCGCTGCAGATGTCAGGAGAGGAGGTGCGGCTTAATGGCTGAGGACTCCTGGCTCCTCCCACTCTCCCTGCTCACCTGCTGGTATTTGTTCTCCAGTTCCTTCAGGTCCATTTGGGTTTTCACGTGTTTCTCCTGCACCTTTTGCAGCTCCACTGCCTTTGCCTGCATCACCTCGTCCTGACGGGTCACCTGTAACAGGGGCTTCACCTGGGGAAAAGGGGAGGAGGAAGAAAAGGAGGGGAAGGTGTTGAGAGAGCCAAAGTGGGAGGTTGGGGTGGGGGGGGGTTGAGAAGGAAGAACCTCCGCCCTCCATGGGCTAATGAGACTTGGGACAGGTCTCAAGTTGGCCCGTGAGGCTGCTCTTCCCCAAACCATGCCTGATGTCCTATGAGACACCCCCGTCCTTAGCATCGCCACCTGACCCACCTTGGTGAAAAGGCGCCACCACTGCCAGTGGCGCAACTTGAGGTAGGCGGCGCAGTTACGCTGCATGACCTTGAGAGCGCTCATCTGCTGCTGCTTTTTTATGAAGGCTCTGGGAGGAGAGGGAAGTGTACACAGTCAGAAAAGCACGGTTAGGTACCTTAGCCAGGGCTCTGTGCATGTAGTATCATAGAAACGTAGAGCTGGGACCCCCATCCAGTCCAACCCCCTGCAGTGCTGGAACCTTCTGTAATTCCTTACCCTCCCCTCCACCCTCCATGCAAAGCCCACCAGTGAAGCTGTGTTTGCAGCTGGCTTGGTTCATATAGGTTTCTGACTCCAGAGGAGACAAAAGGAAGAAGGCCTACTGAGGGCGGTCAGGGAGCCAGGTGGAGAGCAGTCTCCTAGCCCAGGGGCTCTGTGTGCCCAATGAAGAGTTCTGAGGAAGAGTCATGGGTCCCGTCACAAGATTCCCGAGAAGAGGGCGTGGCCAGTCACAGAGGTTCCACCCAATCACTGGCGGCGGATGAAGCGAAAACCCCTCTCCAGAGAATACCAGAAGTTCTGGCTTCCCAAGCGTACTAAGCCAGGGGCTGCCAACATGGAGCCCATGGGCAGAATCACAGAATCATTGACTTGCAGAGTTGGAAGGGGCCACAAGGGTCATCGTGTCCACCCCCCCCCCCCGCAATGCAGGAATCATTCATCCAACGCGGGGTTTGAACCCACGACTCTGGAATGACACACGCGTCTGCTTCCCTGGTGCCCACACATTCCTTTCCCTTTCCGCCACTTCTCCCCTCTGGTACAATCAGGCTTGAAAGAAGCCTAACTGGCTGCTCTACAGCTGACAGAACAGGTTACGGCCTCTGCTTGGTTGCGGTGTGTGTGTAGTGGCAGCCATGACAGCTTCACCAGAGGCGCACAGAGGCACCCCTGCAACAGGCCAAACACTTGCTCGCAGATCTCTCTAGGGGGTTGAGCTAGATGTCCCTTGGGGTCCCTTCCAATACTACAGTTCTATAACTGTCTACTCCTCTGTTGTCAGGGGTGGGGGGAATTCTGACCCCCTCAGGTGTTTTTGGACTACAACTCCCATCATCCTTGACCAATAGGCCAGGCTGGCTGGGGCTGATGGGAGTTGGGAGTCCATCACCACCTCCTGTACAGCTCTGGGTTCCCTGCCCCAGAATCTGATGACATCCTGCTTTAAAGTGGCCCATGGGCAATTTGCCCCAGTATAGCGGCTCAGTGCTCACTTGCGGGCCAAGTATCCGCGGGCAGCTGCCTGGAAGGAGACTATGATATCTGTGATCTTCAGGTCCCGCTCCTCCTCCAGGTGAGCAAGGACGCCAGCGCGGAAAAAGATCTTACTCTGGCCGATGCGGAAGAGGTTGGGGTCCAGCTCCAAGGCCTTGATCTGTAAGGATGAAAAGAAACAGAAGGTGGGTTTTTTGGGGGGTGGGAGGGATTAGTCGGTAGGACATTCTGCTTTTCTGCATCTGGGCCCGTTCTAGCCCACACTGCCCCATCACCCTGGCCAGAGAGCCCCACGTACCATGCGTTCGCAGGCCTGTTTCCCATCCATGAAGCCTTTAGGAATGGCATTTGGAGTCAGGATCTCATACCTGCCGGGAGAGAAGGAGAAAGCAGGGAGGTTAGAAATCGCATGGACACCACACACGCTTGAGCTTGACGTTAACACCCTCAGATACCAGGGATGAGTTAGGTCCATGGTGGATCTGATCCTCAGGGGCTGAGAACAGGGGCAGACCCCTCTGGGCACACGCCCGTTGCCCTCCTAACTAAGGCCGGGCCTCCCCCAAGTCCTCAGGGTACCTCTGCCGGAATTCCTGGAAGATGATGCGGTTGGGAAAGCCCTGGCGGCAAATGCGAATTCCCTCCAGGACTCCGTTGCAGCGTAGCTGGTCCAACACGAGGTGTGGCTCCAGTTTTCCAGCCTGTAATAGGAGCCGGGAAGAAGCAGGACCTGTCAGAGGGCACTTCAGGAAGCAGAGTAATACTGCTTGTTCTCTTAGTTATACCTTGCCCACCCTCCAGGAAGCCCAGGGTGGTATGTGGGGGAGCTATCCCTCATTAATCTTCCCAACAACCATGCGAGGTGGGACTGGACCAGTTTTCCAAGGCTACCACGGCAGAGGAGGATTCGAATCAGGTTTCCCTGGCCTGTCTAACATTCTAGCCACTGCATGCCAAGGATGGAGGGCCTGTGGTGCGACTAAAGTTACCGAGAGTGTAATCCCCATCATCCCTCATGGGAGATGTGCACTACTACTACTACTACTACTACTACTAATAATAATAATAATAATTTATTTACATGTCGCCCATTGGACTGGGTTGCCCCAGCCACTGCCGGGCGGCTTCCAACAAATTAGAAAACCACAGTAAAACATCAAACATTAAAAACTTCCCTATTTTAGTTGTCTTCTAAAGTCAGACAGAACCAGGGCATGTACCACTCTGGCAAGAATGTGTGCGGGCAGGTAGGGCCTTAGCTGGCATACCAGATGAAGCTGGTAGACAGCTGCCCTGGATGCAGAATTGACCTGCGCCTCCATGGACAGCTGTGAGTCCATGGAGTCCATGGCTGTGCACGTGGTTCTTTAGGGGCACAGTTACCCCATTCAGGACCAGGGAGTTCCCCACACCCGCCCGCCCTTGTCTCCCCCGGAAACAGTACATCTGTCTTGTTGGGATTCAGCCTCAATCCAATGACCGCCAGGCATCCTCCAACCGCCTCCAGACACTCAGAGGTCTCCACGCAGCCCTTTGGCCAAGAAACTCCCTTCCCCTTTCACCCAGAGGAAGGCTTGGGCCTGCTTTTGACAGAGAAGGAGGCCTCCCCTGCTTCAGAGCAGAAGCGACATTCTCCGATGGGCTCCCTTCAATGCCAGGACACTCATCCTGTTCCCCATATGCACTACAGGCCTCCGTCGCCTGAGCAACTCACTCTTTTCTCATGGTTGGGGATGATACAGCGCACAAAGTTGGGGTTGGTGTTGCGCAAGGTTGACATGAGCTTGGAGAGAGACTCCTTATACAGCTGCCCCACCGTCCGGAACATCCCCTTCTTCGTCTTGTATGAGGAGCCGAAGGCAAGGTCTCCCATCCCGCTCACTTGGTCCAGGCCTACAATTCGGTCCACTGTGGAACAGGGGGAAGGGGCTTCTCAGCTCACGTCCAGCACTTCCAGCCCACTCCCCAGGGGGAAATGCAGGAATCTGTGGGTTTCCTCCCTCCCTCCCAACCCCACATAACATCCATTGCAACTGCCCCAAACCCATCTGAGCCCTCCCTGAGGGAACGGAAGCCACCTGGAGCCAATGGCCTTTCCCAACCCACTTAAGTTATACATAAAACCTTCAGAGTGGATGTGACGAAGGACAGTGGAAGCCCAGCCCGCAAGGGACATTGAAACAAGTTTCAATGAGCCCCTTCTCACACCTCCGCTTTCTTAATCCACACAATTTAGACTGCCGTTGGAGAGCAGAAGAAAACAAGGCGAGTGTTTCCCAGCAGTCCTGAGGGCCTGTTTGCTCCCATCTGCCTCAGTGGGCCTTTGAAGGGAGAAGCCTCAGGTGCTCTTGGGCTGCTGTTGGTTTAGATACTGCAGAGAGGAAAGGGAGCGTCATGCCCAGGTAGCACCCAGAGGACATGTGGGGCAGAGCGGAGAGAGTGAAAAGAAACCACGGCAATTTAATTCTGAAGCCCACGAGCGGCTTTGAGGCTGCGCTCCTGAAAACACAGCACACTTGCCAGGGACTAAGCCCTATTTAAAAGAATGGGACTTATTAAACCAATTCGCAGGAGTGCACTGTTAGTAAAGGAAATCACATCTGAATTATCCAGACCCCAGATAGGAAGCCTCTGGCCCTCCAGATTCATGGACTCCAGCCAATGGCCAGGGATGATGGGAGTTGTGACACCGAAAATACTGGGAGGGCCAAAGGTTCCTCATCCATGGTCTAGACCAGGGTTTCCTAAATGTGGTTCTCCAGCTGTTTTGGGTCTACAACTCCCATCACCCCCCGCTAGCAGGACCAGTGGTCAGGGGTGATGGGAACTGTAGTCCCATTTGGGGACGTAAGGTTGAGAAAGGCTGGTCTAGACCAATGTTCTACAACCTTGGGTCCCCAGATGTTGTTGTACTATAACTCCCAGCACCCTCAGCTCTCTTAGCCAATGGTCAGGGATGGTGGGTGTCGCAGACTGACAATGGAGGTTCCCCGCCCATGGTCTAAACCAGCCTTTCTCAACCATGGGTCCCCAGATGCTGTTGTACTACAACTCCCATCACTCCTATCTAGCAGCTTCTGTGGTCGGGGATGAAGGGAAATGTAGTCCCATCTGTTTGTAGTTCCCCAAGTTTGGGGAAAAGGTTCATCTAGAAAATATTAAACAGGGGTGGGGAACCTGTGGCCCTCCAAACATTACTGAACTACAACTCCCATCATCCCTGACCATGGGCCACACTGGTTTGAGGCTGATGGGAGTTGGGCGACAGCTAGAGGGCCCCCTGGTTCCGCACCCCAGATATTAAGAGGAAGAGGGTGCATGTCTTCCCCCCTCATAAACCTGCCTATAGCCCTCCCTTCCTACATGCTGGTGGCTCATGTGTGGGAAGGAGGGACATACTTTCTGCTGGACCCTGAGATGCCACGGCATAGCTGTCAAAGAAATAGACCTTCTGTATGTTCTGGATCTCTGGAGAAAGGACAGGGCCAGGCAGAGAAAGGGGGAGGTGAGGTTTCGCAAAGCAATCCATTACAGGGGGAAAAGAGAGAGGTGGGTCAAGGATAGAAGGAAACAGAAAGAGCAAAGAGCAAAGTGGTTAGTACCAGCAGCAACAAGAGAGAGCTTCAAGCAGCTTTGAGAAGTTACACTGACAGTTATTAAGATCTACGGGCCACTAAGTTAAAACAGGTTAATAATATGTGTAAGTATGGAGACTCAGATTCAATGCAGGCAACTGCTCCCCACCCCCCATGACTCATTAATTATTGAGTTAACTCTGTGTTTTAAAGCTACCCACTATCTTCATTGTTCTATTGCAATACAGTCGTACCTTGGAGTCGAACAGAATCCGTTCTGGAAGTCCGTTCGACTTCCAAAACGTTCAGAAACCAAGGCGCAGCTTCTGATTGGCAGCAGGAAGCTCCTGCAGCCAGTCGGAAGCTACAGAATCCCTGTCAGACGTTCTGGTTCCAAATAATGTTCGCAAACCGGAACACTCACTTCTGGGTTTGCGGCGTTCAGGAACCAAAACGTCTGAGTACCAAGGCATTAGGGATCAAAGGCACGACTGTATTGCCTTTTTTGTTTTAATCCCTGCAAGCCGCCCGGAGGACACTGGTGACAGAAGATGGCCTATGAACGGATCAGCTTAGATCTTCCCAGGCCCCCTACCATCTTTCCACAGCTCTGCCGTGAACTTGTCTGCGCTCTGGTGGAGAAGCGTAGCCACGTTGTCGTTCAAGGGGTCCATGTTCTTCATGAGCCACTCGTCTGCTTTGTAGTCAACCTTTCAAAGGAAAAGGGGGGAGAGCGAAGGAGAAAAGGCATAAATATCAGACCTATGGGTGCATCACAACCCAGCCATGTGCAGGGATAAAACCGCCATATCCCAAAGTTGGACCATTCAGTTCATTTCTAAGCCCAATAGTGTCTACTCCAGAAGTGGACAACCTTTGGGGGGGACAGGGGGGTCAAGGGCCACATTCCTTTGGATGCAAGTGGTCAGGGGCCTCATACTGATCATAAGTGCCACATAATACTCATTTGGCGCTTGTAAGAAATCGATCTTTTGTTGTGGCAGCACCTACTCCTTGCCTGTTGATGTCAGACAGGAGCCTTCGCTGTGCTTTTTTCAGCATCTGTTTAAGGCATTTTCGCTTAAGTAAGCCTATCCAGCCATGAAGAAGTTAGGTAAAGGTAAAGGGACCCCTGACCATTAGGTCCAGTCGTGGCCGACTCTGGGGTTGCGGCGCTCATCTCGCTTTATTGGCCGAGGGAGCCAGAGTACAGCTTCCGGGTCATGTGGCCAGCCTGACTAAGCCGCTTCTGGCAAACCAGAGCAGCGCACGGAAACGCCGTTTACCTTCCTGCCGGAGCGGTACCTATTTATCTACTTACACTTTGACATGCTTTCGAACTGCTAGGTGGGCAGGAGCAGGGACCGAGCAATGGGAGCACACCCCGTCACGGGGATTCGAACCGCCGACCTTCTGATTGGCAAGTCCTAGGCTCTGTGATTTAACCCACAGCGCCACCCGCGTCCCTCATGAAGAAGTTACATGTGTTTTATTTTTATTTTAGCTACTCATAGTTTTACCAAGTGCTTTTTTTCTAAAAAAAAAAGTATGTTTAGGGGTACTCTCATATTGACTCAAGAAAATCACCATTTTATAGTTCAAATCGGGGGAAATAAATGCAGTAAATGGACAAAAGCACGAAGATTCACAAAATGTTTAGGGGTGTGCATACCCCTGGACCCTCGAAAAAAGCACTGATTTTGCCAATCTTTTAAATGCAAGCTTTTTTTTTGATCCTTTTAATATTATATCACTGTAAACCACTTAGAAGTTTTCTTAGAATCAAGCGGTATATAAATTTTATGAAATGAAACTGAAAGAAACAGGTGGGGCCAAAGTCTGACTGCCAGCAGCTACCCAGGCCCTCAGGCAATAGGCCTTTCCCAGCCCTGTTAACTGAGATGCAGCCTGGGACCTCAGCTCCACTACGGAGCTCTGAGCCCCCTCCTTTGGACACTGCAGTTAGGTCATGAGACTGGCCTTTGTCAATCTGGTACCCTACAGGTGATACCTGACTACAACTCCCATCAGCTCCAGCCAATGGTCAGGGATGATGGGAGTTGTAGTCCAGCAACACCTGCAGACCTAGGACATAGCAGCTGGGCTTTCGCCTCCTAGCAGGAAGAACCACAAGATGCAAGTGAGCCCAGGACTGTCAGCAAATAGGGGGAAACCCAGCATGGGGGTGGGGTGGAGGTAACTTGCCTTGCCAGCGTAATGGATGATGCAGAAGTCAGCTTTGTCCCGCAGCTGCCGGGGCTTCTGGAACTTGGGGTGGGTTCCCTGCTCCTGGGTAACTTTTTCCACGAAGCTCTTGTCAGTGGCTTTGGGGAACCAGCACTCTTCATCTAGCAGAGCCAGCACCCCTGGGGGGTTTGCCTGGGACAGAGGAAAACCAAAACCATTAAGCAAGGGAACCCAAGGGGGAAATCGAGGCAGAAGCTGAAATTGCCTCACTAGGAAGAGTTGTTTGTGGGTGTGGATAAACAGACTGGAAAAGAGTCAGTTGTACTGAGTGCCTGGAAAAGTGTACAGTGGTACCTCGGGTTAAGAACTTAATTCGTTCCAGAGGTCCGTTCTTAACCTGAATCACCACTTTAGCTAATGGGGCTTGCCGCCGCGCGATTTCTGTTCTCATCCTGAAGCAAAGTTCTTAACATGAGGTACTATTTCTGGGTTAGCGGAGTCTGTAACCTGAAGCGTCTGTAACCTGAAGCATATGTAACACGAGGTACCACTGTATAAGGTTCTTTAAACAAAATCAGGATGCCTACACTTCCACTGCCATTCCCTGCGCCATGATTTTGAGCCATTTATTAAAGCAAAACAATTGTCAAAATGCTGTATTTGCAGGGAGTGAGAGAACCCACCCGGCAATGGTGTTGACCAGAAAGGGGTGCTCAAGACACAGCTCTGCCTGAAGGGAGGAGGTGTTAGAACAACATGCCTCCTCCCCAAGAATGTCAATGAACATGTCAAAGCCATGCACCTCCCAGAGGACAGTAAAACAGCACTAAGGATCACCCACAGGGCTACTGCTGCGGGTCCCCCCCCCCCCTTAAGCTGGTTTTCTCAAGGTAAGGGAACCCAACCAGCTCCAGGAAGACTCCGTAGGAAAACATGGGAGGAATATAAAATGCGAGTGAAAGAGGTGCGGTGATTACACCCTAAATGACTAGTTGTAGGATCAGCCTAGATAAAAAGGTCTGGAGCTGAGATTCCTAACCGCCTACCAGCTTTCACAGGAAAATCAATCCACATACTCCAGGTCACACCATGTCATTAGCGGGGTGCAAGTGCACTGCCAAGGGGTGCCAACAGTCCCAGGTGACTCAGCAAAACACACAGTGGGTCGGGGAGGAGGGAAAAAATAGTGTTTGTGGATGTTCCTGCATGCTTGCTTTTTTTTTAAAGGACAAAAACCTCCCTGCAAGTATCCAAACTACAAGAAAGAAGATTCCACCTAAACATTAGGAAGAACTTCCTGACAGTAAGAGCTGTTCGACAGTGGAATTTGCTGCCAAGGAGTGTGGTGGAGTCTCCTGCAACCTTCTCCATTGTTGCATCTGCCTGCTGGGAGAAGCCTGCAGCTATTGCATTTCTTTCTTTTTGTGCGTGCTAAAACAAACAAACAGCAAAAAAGGAAGCATGTGTGATGCTCCTATGCGCAGATTCCACTGAACCTCCTCATAGACTGGGGCAAAAATGTCAGATTGTTGAGGTGCCGATCAAAATCTCCCACCCCGGCCAATACCTTGTAGAAGAAAGCCTCTTCCCTATAAATGGAATAGACTTTCCCCAAATAAGCACGGTGTGTCTCTTATCTCGTTTCTCCCATCCCCAGGCAGCTCACCGGCCTCTCGATGAGGTCTATGCAGGGCTGGAGGTCCAGGCCAAAGTCAATGAAGTTCCATTCAATACCCTCTCGTTGATACTCTTCCTGCTCCAGCACAAACATGGTGTGGTTGAAGAGCTGCTGGAGCTTTTCATTGGTGTAGTTGATGCAGAGCTGTTCAAAGGAATTCAGCTGCAGGGCGGGGGCAGTGAGAGGGAAGGAAAGAGAGAGAGAAAGACAAGCATTCAGGTGGAGATCAGCTCCTGGCAAGAAGAGTGAACACCTCTGACTTCAGGTGCCCCACAATATCTTCTCCCGCATGAAATTCCCCATGTGTCACAACCAGACAGGGCCCTGCTCCTTGTGCCTTTTCTGCTCAAGGATATTAAAATTGGTAGGTGCATCACAACTTAGGAAGCCCTCTCCTACAGGGGCCCTCCAAGCTCCCTCTCCCTCTGGAATGCAATAAAAACTTTGGATTTTGACTTATTGTTGCTGATGCATTATTATTGTGCTGGTTTTATGTGAGTACATTTGCTTGATTTTTAATGCGTGTGTGTGTGTAGATATAGATGTTTATCTATGCACATGTGTGTATATGTATGTGTGAATTCTGCTTCTACATGAGACTCCAAATGGTCTCCTGTATATCACCAAACACTCACCTGTAGATCACCTAACCTCACTGTCAGGTGACTTTTCACCAATGCAGGGAATCAATTAACCACGCAGGGAATCAAATACCACATGTGCGAGCTATGCAAGCCCAGACAATCAGCTGGGAACCAGACCATTAGAGGTGCTTTTGGCTCAAGCATGTCTATACCTGCCCTACGCACAAACCGGATGTGCTCCTCCCCACACACCCCAGTTATGAAACTACCATCAAAAGGCTTCATTCCCGGCATAAACACTGTGCCTTTGGATTGATGCGAGAGGCAGCAATCTAGCTAGTGCCACATGGGCATCCAGTGGCGTCGGTACAGGTACACCTGTTGAACTTTAACCCTTCCTTTCTCTCTCCCCCCCCCCCAAAGCAGCACATAGCCCGTGTCAGAAAGAAGAGAAGCAAGGAGGAGCATCCTCCCTTTTTCTTCCAGGGACGAAGGTCAAAGGCAAATACAATGGACAGGTGAGAGCAGGAAGGGCTTGGGGAAAGGATAATGGAATGGATAAGGAGGATGGATTTACATGCAGACCAAAGGAAGGTGGATGCTCAGCAGCTGCAGGTCCTCACCTGGAATATTTCAAAGCCCGCGATGTCCAGAATACCGATGAAGGAGGCGCCCTGGCGCTTGGTGCGGTCCAGGGCCCGGTTGATCCGATGCACCAGCCAACGGAAGAGGCGTTCGTAGGTCGCTTTTGCCAAGGCTTCCACCGCAAAGTCAGCCTGGAAAGGGGGGGCAGAGGGAGGCATGGCTCCAGGCTTGGCTCATTTCACCACTTCAAACCTCCTCCCGCCCGCCTCCACAATGATGCTTCAGGCAACCCAATCCCGCCCCCTGGCACCCCCAGAACCCCAGACGTTGCCACCAACCTGCTCTTTCGTCTGCGCCTTCTGCACATAGTCCCGGCCAACTTTGATCCGCGGGGTAAGGATGGCGCGGGTGAACTCGGTGACATTCATGCCCAGGAGGTGGCAAAGCTTCTGGGCGGCTGCAGAGGGCACAGAACAGGCCGGCAACAACCCCATTGTTAGTTCAGTCCCCTGCTGGCTCGCACTGGCCACCCAAGGCTTTGCTGGCCCAACTCCTCTGCCTACGCACCCAACGACCTGGTTGCTGCTAGCCCAGCTAAATGGCAGAAGCGGAACTGAGTGGCAGGCTGGGAAGTAACAGGATGAGTCCTGCAGCCCAGTCCAAAGAAGGACAGCAACTACCTCATCCTTCCTCCTCCCTGCCACAGCACTGTATCAGCCACAGGAGAAGACCTGAGAGAACCCAAGACTCATTCATCCTAACCTCTTGAGCCGATAGTTAAATGCGCTCCCGGAGTTAGGATCTATTACACAGAATTTCAATTCTGAATAATCTTAGCTTCTCTCTGCACAACCCTTATTTTTTAAGAAGTTTCTAGTCCACGTGCATTTTACTTTGTTAAGAGTGTTTTATGGGTATCCCCCCCCCCATTTATTCATGGTTGCTTGTGTATGTTTTCTTTAACCTGGATCATGGGTGGGGAAACGTGTGGCCCTTCCGGGTGCTGATGGGCTCCTAACACCCTTCACCGCGAGGCCCTACTCTCTGGGGCAGATGGCAAATGTCCAACAGCATCAGGAGGGCACCAGGTTCCCCAGCCCTGTGCTCAGGGTTTTTGGGTAAACTGCCCCTGCAATCTCAGGGTGAAAAATTCAGGCAAACAGACGACCAATCACTAAAATACAATGGAAAGTTACTTGAAGAAGGTGAAACATACCCATGAAGTTGCATTAACACGGGTGTGCGCACACACACTCCTCAGCTGATCCACGCAGATCTGCTACTGCCCCCTCCTCGCGCCCATGCTCAATCCAATGACTGTGCAGGAGGCAAACTCCATCAGGATGCAGGCCAGGGCAGAAAGGGTTAACCCTCTCTACCCACCCTAGTGCTGTGTCTACTTTAATCCCCCCCCTTTCTGCTGCCATCAAAATGAGTGGAGTCTTGTGTGGGGCAGAAAAATTTGCTTGGGGGTCTCAGCTGCCCGAAAGGCCATGGGTTAGCCATCACTGCTTTATATATTCCAGAAAGCAGGCTGAGCTCTGACTGCAAAATAGGCTTCCTCCCGCTAGAGCCCGTCCCCGCAAATCCAGCTGCCTGCCTATCAGGGCTGGTGAGCCCCCGCTCCTACCTGTGTTGTCAGGCATGGAGGCCTGGTCTGTGTTCCTCTCCTTACGGAAGACAATGTTCCCAAACTGCAGCACAGCTGAGACCATCCGCAGCATACCTGGGGGAGGGCAATAAAGGCCTTTAGTGTGAGCACACTTCCGCCTCCACCCCTCTGCGCAGACTGAAACACCCAAGGTCATCCACCAAAAGAGGCTAAGGGAGCAGGGTGAAGGAAAATGCAAAGACCTGTGAAGCTCACTGCCAATGGGATGTGGCAGCAGCCGCTACGGAAGCACATGCAACACCTTGAGAGCACCCAAAGTCCTCCAAATGCAACAAGATAACGTGACAACCCTGCACTGTTTATTTTCTATATCTCTGCACGGTATCGGAGGGCTGAGTTTAGAACTGCAAGTTCACAGCAGAGTCTCAGTCTGAAGCAAAGACTTCCTGATTCCTAGTCCAGGTTCTTAAGTCACTTTGTCATCCTTTTCTTAATTAAAAAAAAAACACCTAAACTAATTTCTGATTAGGTGACATACATGGGAGGAGATGGCGACTGGGGAGACTACCAGCCACATGGGCCAGAATGACAGGTTTCATGTTCAAAAGCAGCAAGTTTCTGCCCACCGGATGCTGAAAGCGACTTAAGGAGGTCACGGGTGTCGCCATCACGCCCTGCCTGGGAACATCCCCAGAGGAATGTGGTGTGACGCAGTCAGCAAATAGTGATCAGCTATCTCAGCCTTGGCCAGCCTGGGGCCCTCCAGAAGTTCTGGACTACAACTCCCATCAGCCACTGGATGTGCTGGCTGGGGCTGATGGGAGCTGGAGTCCATAAGCTCTGGAGGGCAACCAAGCTGGCCAAGGCCAAGCTAGACAGATCACAGCTGTTCTCTTGATCCCCTACACAAACACATACACACACACACACGACTCACAATGTATCTCCTCGTGCGAGAAGCCCATGATTCGCATTGACTCCATGGTCTCGTGGAAGATCTCCTTGTCCTGCTGTCCTGGGATGGGCAGGTATCCGTTGGAGACAAAGCGATACTGATTGAAGGGCTCCAACAGCAGCTCCCCTGTAGCGCCATTGAGGAAAAAGAGGCATCTCTGAGGCAAGGGTGCCACACTTCCGCCAGCCAATCCCCACACCCAGGAGCTCCCCGTGCTGTAAGACACGCTGCTCTGTCATCAATGACCACCTTTGCTTTTCTACTGCTGTCATCCTTACCCTCCCCACCAGTTCCACTTCCAGATTTATGCAGAGAGGCAAGAAGGCTAAAGCGTTGCCCTTCTCTTTCTCCCTTGAGTTTGTTGCTTGCTGCTTTAGGAAGCCTAGGTCCAAAAGCGTGGGAGGAGGATGACTGGACCTCCTTTTTCATGTTGCTCTGGGAGTGCACAGCATCCGTTTACCTTTCACGTGCTCCCCGGCGCCCACCAGGAGCTGGTAGAAGATGTGAAAAGTCCTCTCGTCCTTGGCCTGGCGAATGGCTCGCGATTTCTCCAGCAGGTCTGGGCGGCTCAGGGTTAAGGAGGAAGGACAATTGCATCTGGAAACACGTATCCCCACTCCACAAAGCCAGCTATGAGACTCCCTAAGCTTACCACTTCAACCTTGGCTCCCCCATATGTTGCTTGACTACAAAACCCATCATCCCCAAGACACAAGAACTACCCACACTGGAGGAATGGCAGATGAAACTGATGGACTATATGGAACTAGCGGAAATGACTGGTAGAATCCGTGACCAGGGAGAAGAGTCGGTGGAGGAAGATTGGAAGAAATTCAAAGATTATCTGCAGAAACATTGCAAAATTAAAGAATGTTAGAGTGATGTTGGATTGAAAATAAGTGGTTTCCAGCTGTACAGAATTTAAAGTTATAGACAGACTAAGATTAAGGATTAGGATTAAAGAAGCTTAAGGAAAGGGAAATTTGGTTTTTAAAAGGTAAAATTTTAATGTTATATTATATTAAGATTAAAGATTGGGATTAAAAAAGGGGGAAAGAAATTGCTGGACAAACAATTTGAACTGGAATACAAAAGAGGGAGGTACGAGGAGGTCCAGAAAATAAGTAAATTTAAAGATGGAAATGAAAAGGTGATATTGTTTTTAATTGTTCTTTTTTCTTTTTGTCTTCTGTTTTTTGTGTTTTTTTTTGTGTTTTTTTGGGGGGGGATTGTGTGTTGTGCATTTTTGAACTGTGTATTTCTTTTTTGTGTTTTTGTGTTTAATCTTTTATTGAAACCTTAATAAATATCATTATAAAAAACAAACAAACAAACAAAAAAAAAAAAACCATCATCCCCAGCCAGATTAGTCAGATGGGAGTTGTAGTCCAATGACATCTGGGGACCCAAAGCTTTAAGAACACCATCAGAAATCCCTGGGTCTAGGATCCACAGGTGCCTCTAAGCTGTCAGGGATCGCCGCATCCGGGATCCCATATTTATTCTAATTCAGGCTTTGCTCTCTTGCCTACAGAACTCAGGGGAGTCTTAGTTTTTGAACGAAATCCATGGAACTCCACAAGCAAGGATACATGTTTCTATGTTTGCTCCGACAATGTAGCCAGCTACATCGAAATTAATCCGTATAAATTTACCCTGGAGGAACACAGCGGGAGGGGAAAGAGAAATGAGACAGAGATCAGAAGGGCTCAGCGGCTTTGTAAAGGACGATTGCTTCATTTACATACCCAGATCCCTGGCAAACACAACATATAGGCAACAACCATTTTATGCTTGTTCAATGCACGTGCAATCGTGCGCGTGCCCACATCACCGCCACAACCCAGAAAAGGGGTGGGTTTACATGTGTTCCGCCGACATGCGCAGGGGCCAGGAATGCAACCCCTGTGCGAATCAGGGGATGCGTGCACATCACACCCAGAGTAGAATGCTTTCTCTAGCCTTAAACATAATAGTGATATTCAGCTAAGTGGTGCTCAGAGCAGACCCACTGAAATATATGGAAGTAAGTTAATGTAAGTCCATTGACTTCTATCACTCTGAGTATGACTAATGTTGGACATCACTCAATGCACCACGGTTTTAAAATAAGAATGCTCTGAAATTATTAGATTCTTCCTCCTCCCCCTGCCCTTTTAAACATTCTGACAAACTATAGAGTAGCCTTGGGCCACTTGGTGCTATTGGACCAGAATTCCCTTGCTGGTTGGGGCTGATGGGAGTTCTAGTCCAAAACCTGTGGAGAGCACCAGGTTGGTGAAGGCTGCCAACAGAGGCTAAGAGCAGACTTCCTTCTCCCAGTCAACTGCAGATGGGGTCAGAGCTAATCAATCGTTCTTCAGCAGGAAGGAGTAGAAACTCGCCTCTGCACCAACTGGAAGAAACTTAGCATTACTGGGTGATGCGAAGCCGACTCCTCTCCTTTCAACAAGAAGGAAGATAAAACACTTTATTTCAGCTTCTTAAGGAGGGACCGAAAAGTGACATTTCCCAACAACAACAAAGGGGATTTGAAAGCAGATCTTCGGCAAGGACGGGAAGAAACTGGTTTTTCTTCCTGAGGAGGAGAGGCTTTGTTGGCATAGTTCAACAAAGCAGGTGGGGATGTGAAAAACACAGTTGTGTACACAACCTGCCCTTTCTGAAGAGTGGGTTAAGGTGCACTTTAAGATGGCTCAGGGAAGATGCACGATGGCTCAGTCGGCAGAGCATGAGACTCTGAATCTCACGGGCATGGCCTTCAGCCCCATGTTGGACACTGACGACGCTTCCAACTCTACAACTCTGTTCTTGAACGGGTTTGCATCCTGCGCGATGGGGAGATGGGTCCGCAGGGAACACCAGTAGAGGAAAGGTAAACAGGGGGTTGCTGGATGCCAGTAATGGAGGAGCCTCTGAATATCAGTTGCTGGGGAGGGAGAGCGGCTCTTTCAAGATCAGGATGCTGAGCTGGCTTTTGGTTCCTTTTTATTTTTCCAACAGGCCACATAATGAATGCTACCTTGCGCTGCTTCTTGCCCTTCAGTTCTCCCCCAGAAGGTGGCTGGGCCTTAACATTGCCACCATTCAAGCAGACGGAAGGGCAACTTACTCCTTTCAAGGAAGCAGCTAAAACACAGGCAAGATGCTCTAAAGAGGTCAAATGTTCCCACCTTCAGACTCTACTCAGCCAGCACTCCAGGATTTTCTGTGGCCAGTTATTTTGATTTGATATGGGCACTTCAATACACTGACTGGAGCTCTGAAATCACAGTGCCAATCTCCTGCAAACCAGGCGCTTGGGGATTTGCAGGGAAGGGGACCCCCGCGCCAGCTGCTGGATAGAGGCAAGGCAGACCGGTAGACCCAATGGTGTCATGCCGTAACAATAGGAATGCAGGAAGTTGCCTTGGTCAACCTAGCTCAGCACTGACTGGCAGCAGATTGCCTGGCAAGGGTCTCTGCCAGCCCTGCCTGGAGACAGAGGCACATTGAGAGTCCTTTGGCAGGGACCTGTATAGGCAACCCCACCCCGAAAAAAACTCACTTTGCCACAGCAGCCGCATTAGAAATTACCACATTTTACGCATCTCTAGTACTTGGAAGCATCCGTAGTGAGGTTGAGGCAAGGCGGAAGGACAGAAAAATCCTCACACCTTTGTGCCACGCTGCGAGAAGGAAGGGGAGCTTCTTCCATGTCTGAGTTCTCCATGACAGAGGCGGCATGTCGCCACACACATCATACACTCCATAGTCCGATAGGTGATTTTTGCTCCCTGGCGGGGGCCGGTTTCACCAGCCCCTACGTACCCCTCTGCCTGGAGACTCCCGAGGATTGAATATGGGACCTTCTACATGCAAGCACCAACTGGGGGGGAAAGGCCGACTTACGAATCGTGAGGAGTTGTCGTTTTTGACTGTTTTTGCGTTGCCAAAGGCCTCCAGGATAGGGTTGGCTTGTAGCAGCTGACGTTCCAGCTCACCCTGGAAAGAAAGAGAAAGAGGTCAGGTGGGGGGTGGGGTGGAGTGGGGGGGTTGCCCAGACCCAGAAGCAGCAAAAGCTGAAGCTGTGTAGAAAGAGCACTCAAGGCTCTAGCCCTAGAAATGTGTTTTTTTCGGTGGGTGGGCAGATGCAGTGCTCTGCAAAATTTAGATCCTGGCAGGAGGAAAGCTGGCTGCCCTCTTGGAAGGGAATCACTCCAAAGCGACTTCCATCTTCCATTTTTCTGACCACAGGGTGTGTGTGAGGGGGTGAACCCCACAAGCATGTGCACCAGGGAGCAATACCCACCCGAACCCCCCCCCAAGCACAACAGGAAAACTACTCACGTAGGAAGCAGGGTTGGAGGTCTATGGGTGGGGATGACGTCACGAAACATGAAATGGGGACGGGGAGGGAGAGAGCAGGGAGCAAGACGAGGTGGGGTGGGGAAAACAAAACAAAAGACAAAACAAAAATGAACAACAACCAAAGGATTAAGTCAGACAACAACAAAAAAAAAGTAAAGACCCAACAGTGACGATGCAGTAACATGAGCCGGGAACCAATGCAAGGGTCGGTGGTGGGCAGGGAGGGCACCCAGGCGCCCCTCTTCCCTTTCCCAGCACCCCTTGAATCCTGTTCCTTTCTCAAGAGAGCCCAGCGCCCTGGCTCTGATGAGGGAAGAGAGCCCACTGAACCGCTTTCAAGACAGAACACAAAAGTTTAAAAAACCAACGAGAAAAGCGTTCGAAGCCAGAATCGCAGCCCAAGGAGTCGGCATTGTCAGGAGCGGCAGCCAGTAAGTGACCAGAGATCAGCGTTGGAGGGCAGGCAAGTGAGGAGGGAGCAGTGGTGGGGGTTGGCGGGGGGGGCAGGGAGTTGGCATTTCAGCGGCATGCATTGCGCTCTCTTGCCTGTTGTTTGGCTTCGTTCGGGTACTCCGGCTGGGGCAGCAAGACAATAGAGGGGAGGTTAATGCAGGGTCCCCTCAACGGCCCACAAGAACACCCCTCCTCCCAAACACGCAGCCCCCATTACAAAACGAGAGGGCCCAAATGCCCATCTGGTAAGGTAAGACCAGCTGCCTCCCCATGTGATCCAGACTGCGAGAAGTGAACAGAAGCACAATAGGAAGGCCCGGAGCTGAACACACACTTATGCAGGCACTGGGCTCCAGGGCCAGATCCAGTTGGGTGCTGGGGCCAGGGAAGCCAGGCTTGCCAATGCCCCTCTGCACAGACGGTGCCACTTTTCTGTAGGTTTTTCAGTAAGCTCCCAAGAAAGATAAGAAGACGCCTGAGAAAATGCCCCCCATGTCGAGATAGAGGGCAGGGAGCATTTGCTCTGGTTACTGCGACTCTGTAGGATGCCCTGTACGCTGATGACATTGTAGATAATAGAATGGCTTCTGCAATAATATTAATCACTACCACTGCTATTAAATATCATTTAGCAGTGACAGAAAATGGGAGCCCTCTAAGCTTCCCCCTCCTGCCCCCAAGTCCTGCAACCAGTCCAGATTCACTCTTTGCGATTTCCTCCTTAAAGGGATCTCAGAGTGAAGGGCAAGCCCAAAGGTCCATCTAGTCAAACTTCCTGCTTCCTTTCACTGGCCAATCAGACACTTCTAGGTAAAACTCATTTAACCGTGAAGAATAGAAACAAACAAAAACCAAGAAGGGCCTGATCCAATGGCCCTCTGCTGCTGCTGCCCCCACAGAGGACGGCAGCCTCTCAATGTGGAAAGCTCCATTTAGCTGTCATGGCCAGCGGACATTGGTTAGGGCAGGGGTGCCCAAACCTTTTTCAAAGAGGGCCAGATTTGATGAAGTGAACATGCGTGAGGGCCGACCAAAGTAGTTGAGCTTTTTCAAGGATTTGACCCCAATAAATAAACTGCCACAGGGGCAGGATAAAACCGGCTGAGGGACCGAATTAGGCCCCCAAAACGGACTTTGGACATGCCTGGGTTAGGGCATATCTTCCTCCACGTAAATTGGCCTAATCACCAGGTCCCTATGGCAGGGAACCCTCCACACTCATTATATATTTTATTTATTTCATAAAATGTATACACTGCTTGAATGTAAAGGGGGGAAAGCCTCAAAGCAGTTTGCAAAAAGATAAAACTAGAAAACCCAAGAACAATTCACAACCATACTTTAAAACATACAAAAGTTGAAATACCAAAAGAGATTGAAATTACCTGCAACATTCTAAGCACCTGGATAGGCTTGTCTAAGCAAGAATGTTTCTATCAGGCACCAATATTTTACTATGTGAAGAAGTACTTTCCTTTTGCCTATCCTGAATCTGCTCTCCTGTCAACTTCACTGCACTGGATGACCCGAGTCATAATATTATGAGAGCAGGGGAAAGCTTCTCTTTTGTCAACTTTCTTCACGCTTTTATTTGTGGCTATATAGGGGGGAGGCCTGCAGGTTCTAGTCTGCCCAACTGCTTAACTTAGGTGTAAACTTCCTCCCCACTACCAACATTCTGGCCAGTGAGTGTTGGGATAACTAACGCATGAGCACCAAACCCTTATTCCTAAAATGTTAATTCATTTTTATTTTATTACCGCAGGGAACAATTGACTCTGACATATCAGGTGGCCTGTACTTATGTTCTGGCAGTTCTGCGATAGTTCCTTGCCCCCACGTAGACCTCCTCACCGCAAAATGTTTGGCTACGGGCCTGGTTTCGTTCTCCAGTTTGTTAAGCGCCCAGGACTTCCAAAGCGGGAGGAGGAGGAAGAGGTGAAATCTCTATCATATTTGCGGACAAGAGAGAGAAAGGGAAGGGATCCTGACTCCAGTAGGCCACTTATAGAACAGGGCGGGCACCAACTGCCTCATCTTGTGTTACTTCCGCCAAGACGCAGGAGCGCTTGGGAGGACAAGCCCTGCACCTGCAGATCTGCGAGGGCGTCGAGACAGAACGGCAGTGACTGGGAGGGATGGAGGGAGGCAGACGGGACATGGTGAGCGAGAGGCACACAGGGCAGGTGGGAAGGACAGAGTGAGCAGTCGTGGCGACGCAGGTTGAAAGGAATGACTACGACAGGTACAGGCAGCAACTCGTTTCCTTCGACAACAACACAAGAGGGACGGGCAGGCCATTTTGGTGCTGGCTTCTGCCCGGATGCCTCTGCCCAGATGCCACAGACATTCCAAGCGGGCACAGACTGGGTGTGGCAGGGGAAGGCACTCAGGGGAAGGGTGCTTCCACTTTCCCGCTACTTCACGCATTCCGGAGTCTGAGCACCAGCAGTTGGGGAAAGCTTCCGGGCTGGCCTTGGCTCAAAGCTGAGCCCTGGATGCTGGGAGGCTGTCGGGCCACACACAGGCATCTTTTACTTGCCTGCCAGGGGGGGAGTGGGGAGGAAGAGCCTGTCAACTCTGCTCAAGGGTTGGCGGAGAGATCAGGCCAGTCCACTTACCAGGGAGGGGGCATTTTCAAACGGGGGGGGGGGGCAGAGCGGAGCAAATGCTAAAACACCACGCATCGGCCAGAGGTCACTCACCGGCACATTGTGGTCCTTCCGGGCTTTGTGCGATGAAGCCACGTGGGCCAAATACTGGATCACTTTCTTCGTGTTCTCCGTCTTCCCAGCACCTGACTCGCCCCTGCCAAGGAGACCAGACACCAGGGGTGAGAAAAAGAGGGCGCTCAATCCTGGGTGGCGCTCACCCCCCTCTCCCTCCCCAGCTTCATCTAAGTGGTCTCCTAAAGAGGTAAATAAACGCAGCATCCTCTCTTCCCGCTTCCTGGGTCTGTATCGCACATCAGTTCAGCTGACGCAGCATATTGACAGAGAGGTTCCATCCACACTGAACATTTAAAGCGGCATGGGACCACTTCAAATGGCCATGGCTTTTCCCAAAGAATCTTGGGAATTTTGCTTAAAGTCCTGAGAGTTGTTTGGAGGCCCCCTGTTCCCCGCAGAGAGCCACGATTCTAAAAGCGGTGTTGATAAGCAATCCCTCTTCCCAGGATATTCTGGGAACTGTAGCTCAGAGAGGGGAATAGGGGGTTGTGCTGGCTTGGGGCTGGTGGGAGTTGTAGTCCCCAGTGCCAAGGCTTCTCTAAAGCAATATCTAAATGGTAAAGAGTCATTATTCACTTCCCTCTTAATATGAAGACAAGCCTCGTGGTTTAGGCCCCAGATCAATCATTTTTGTCTGGCATTTGAACAGAACAGGAGGAAGCTGGGCAAACGAAGCCGGGGGTTCAAGATGGGTGTTTGTAAGGTTGTGTGAGCACAACAGCCCACATTGTGGACAGCTGACAGGCCTGCAGGGATCCTCTTGCTTAAACTAGCATGCCTTGTGACAGATACTGGTGTCTTTTGGTGCTCGGTGCCCTTTTGGCCCGCAGAGATTTCCACAGCCGCAGGCAAACAGGCATGTGAAGCAATGGGTGTGTAATGACCTTTGGCTCACCCACATACCTGCTGCTGAAAGCCCCTCCCCAGCAGGTAAACCGTTCCTGCTGACACTCACGTGCACAAGATCGACTGATCCTCTCGGTCTGGAGGGGGGAAAGGAAGAAGAGAGACCGTTCAGAGACAAGAGGCAGGAGCTGTCTCCTCCGCCAGAGGGCACCAGAGGCAGACATGCAACCACCCACCCACCGACCACAGGATTCTTAGGACCTCTCCGACACATACCACACTGCGCACTCACCCCAAAGCCACACACTTCTTCCCTCCTCCAATTCAGTTTGGAACGGGGAATGGCTGGAACTTCTCCACCCCTCCCCACCTCCCACAGCAAGCCCTAGTCTCGGGCCACATTCACACTTCTATGGCGCCATGAGATGCCTCTTTAAACACTCATGGCTTTCCCCAAAGAATTAGGAGAATAAGGGTCTCCTAACAACTCTCAGCACCCTTAACAAACTACAGCTCCCAGAATTCTTTGGGGGGGAAGCCGTGACTGTTTAAAGCGGCATCATAGTGTCTGAAATGTATGGCACCTCTGTGTGCCCCCTTCGCTTTCCAAATCGTACCCTGCAGCATGCTCCGATAGGCAGCCTCAGAGATGGCATAGATGTGGGGTGGCATCTCGTGGCGCTTCTTGCCCCGGTACATTTCCACGATCTGCTCCGTGTAGATGGGCAAGTTCTTGTAAGGGTTGATGACCACGCAGAAAAGCCCCGAATAGGTCTGTTGTTGCAGGAGAAGGAAGGGGGAGGGGGAGCAGCACGTCAGAACAGTTCTCCGCAAGCCCCATTCCCAAAACACACACATAACCGCAAGGTAAAATATGCCTGCGCACAAGCGCTCTTAAGTTGCCGTGCTTCCTTCCAAAACCAACATCTGAAAATTCGAAAATTGCTTCTGCTTCGGACGGAAGCAAAAAGGAAGAAAAAGAGATGCAGGCTAAGTTAATCCACTTCCAATTTATCAATCAAGCGTATCTTAAGGCTGAGCAGGGACCAACCACCTGGTTTACATGAACAGCAATTGGGGGTTGGGGGGCAGAATATATATGCGGCAAAAAGAGGTGATTCCAGCTTTTTCAACTCTGAAAAATCTCTGGGTTCTGGACTGGTACTCTCTTTTTAAAAAAATGATGTGGATTGATGGACACAAGAAAATCCCCTGCCCCAAAACAATTGCCTCGTGTGGCTTCATTGCAAGGGCACTCCTGGGTACATACGGCCAGGGTTTTTTTTAAAGAAGGAAATACAGTGGGCAAGCTTAAGAAGATAAACAGATTGTTCACACATAACCCAACGGGGGCCGATTCTTAATGCTACCGTGGCTGTGGTTTTCTTTAAACCTGGTTATTAAGCTGAATGTTGATTGGTCTTTGTTACACCACCACCGGCCCGATTTTGGGGTGGTTTATGGTACCACACTCAGAGCCGAGTTCCACGCATGGCAAAGCAATCCAGTGGTGAGCTTACATAATTTTAGACTCTGGACTTCACGGGCATACGGGAAGGGCACAGTCTATTTCTGCACCCAACTTCAAAATGAGATAAACCGGAGCTGCGACAGTATTTGGGGACCCTGAGAATCACTCTGCTGAGTGGAGCCCTGGGCTTCTGCTCCAACCCCAAAGGCCTACCCTGACTATGCTTGTACAGTTTTACTGCAGGGCCAGTGAGGCTGGAAGCCTGCATAAAACTGGATGAATGTGAACAGAACACAAAGCAATAGACTGGGACTGCAGGGAGGCAGGTGTAGGGTAAACAGCAGAGAGGGGGAAGGACACCTGAGCAAAAGATGTCGCCCAGGGAAGCTGCAGAAACCCCCTTCCATGCAGCATTTTCTCAAAAGGTGCCCCCTGCTGGGATCTCCCACAGAAGAGGCCCTCTGCCCCAAAGCAGGTGGCAGAGCTAGGCGACCCACAATCTAGTGCCTTCCACTCTCAAGATGAAGTGTGTGTGTTTGCAATTGCGCCCTTGGGAGAATTTGTTTCACACCTCGTCGCGGGCTCCCGTTCTAGCTAAACAGGTCTAGTCCGTTCCCCGCCCCGATACCCAGCTGCAGGGGTGGGGACTGGAACGGGGGAAGGGAGGGTTGCTGGGCTGTCCGCGAGTCAGCAATGACGTGCGGCTGAGAGAATGCCTTGGCACGCTGCCTCTCAGGGCAGCCTTTTGTGCCCGCTTGGGTGGCACGGAAACCAAAGCTGACAATGCCAGTCAGGGCAGAAGAGAAGGGGGCATTTCTCCCCGCTTCCTTTCGTAGCTAAGCTGCGTGTGTTACTGGGGTAGAGGAGACTCAGCTCCCCCCTTCTGGCGTCATCACCCACGCACCCGGGCTCCACAAACTGGGAACAACAAAGGCCCAACTTTTAAGCCCCAGAACCAGCTCTTCCTCCTCCCTGGCACCAGCGCCTGCTATGACTGAACAGCTCAGCATCTGAACAAAACCGCACCTCCACTCAGAAGGGAGAACAGCTCTGTGGGCCAAGAGCACAAACTCCGGGAACTGTTCCCCAGTAGGGGGCACATGGGCTCCAGTTTGGCTTAGGTCACCCAATAGGGCCTAGCTGCCACCACTGAAATGAGAAAATACTTATAGCGGGCCTGGATCTTCCAAACGGGAGTTGTGCCCCTCCAAATGTGGCTGGACCCCCAGTTCCCCAACCACGTGGCCCTCCTGATGTTGTTGGCCTCAAACTCCCAGCAGCCCTACCCAGCGTGACCAGTGGTCAAGGATGATGGGAGTTGTAGTCCAGTTGGAGAGCCGCAAGCTCCTCAACCGGAGAGCCGTGTGCTTCCAGTTTAAAATCTAGAAAGTGCCTGTTTTCCATTCTGATTTCCAATACCAAGTTTCTGGTGCTTTCTCCAAAGAGAACACAAGGCCTAGAGTGGCAGTTCTCTGCACCATTGCACTCAATGACATTTTTTCCGCTGCCACCGCCATTCCCCACCCCCCGCCAGAAATTCAGGCTATGTGCCACTCTACACATTTTCTCTCTTTATGGTGGCAACAGCGGTATGAGCTGCATCGTTCGGATTTCTCAGCCCAGGTGTATTTTTGGTGGATGAGAGAATGGGGTGGTGGAAGCCAGAAGGTGGCAAGTCTAGAGGCCCAAACTTGGGTCTTCGGCTGTTTTGGGACTACAACTCCCATCATCCCTAGCCAGCAGGGACACTGGTCAGAGATGATAGGAGTTGTAATCCAAAACAGCTGGAGACCCAAGTTTGGGAAGCACTGAGTTCGAGAAAGGCAGGCCTGGAAGCCAGAAGTGCCTGGGTTCTCATGGAGGGGAAGGGGCTCCTCACAGCAAGGAGTGCCAGGAAATGGGACCTTGGCTCCCCAGGGGACTAATGGCTCCCCACGTGGTACCAAGTGGAGGGTGGGCAGGAGGGTGGCAGCCAGGCCTCTGGGGAAAGTTGAAATTGGTAGGGAAAGGGGAAGCCGAGAGGCAGGACTCCCAACCTCCAGGCAAGCCAACTCACATAGATGAGGCCTGAGTAATAGCGGTCCTTGAGGTTGTGCAACACAGAGGCCTCGTTGAGGCAGGTCAGCTCCGCCATGTCCTCCACCTTGGTGAACTTGGGGGGGTTCATCTTCTGGATGTCGTCCTTGGCGACCAGCACCTGACGCCCGTTCTCGGCAAGTTCCACCAGCACCTCGTCCCCCCGCTCTTCGCGCAGACCGGCCGCCTCAAAGCCATGGCGCTCCGATGGGACCCACACCAGACGCTTGGCCGTCCAGTCAGCCTGGGAGGCTGGGTTGCCCACCTGGTTCCGATCCACAAACAGGTATCTCTCGGCGCTGGCGTCGCCCCGCGGAGCAGGGGCTCGGACAGCCATGGCTGCGGGCAGGGAGAGAAGAAAAACCAGAAAAGATCAGACAGGGAACACCCCAGTCCTGAGCTGTGGGTGCACAGAATTCCAATGCCCAGGAAATAATAATTGCCCCCTGGTGCCCCCCCCCCCAAGTTCTTCCAGGTGCCTGTGTCTTTTTGTACCATATGACTGGAAGATGCTCAGATAAGGCCAGTGGGGTATTAAACGTTTTTCACTGCTCCTGTGAACTTCTGCACACATTTGCTTCTCTTATCTCCTCCCTCCACCCCACACACCAGAGATGCGGCAAATTTCAGGGCACACAGGCAAAATAGTGCGAAATTCCCCACTTCTTCGAATGGAAAAAAAACACCAAGCATGAAACTTTGAGGAGCGGGATGAGTAGGGAAAGGAAATATTTGAAGCATTGACTTGACTATCAAATACAAAACCTGACCAAATCCGTTGAACTCTGGAACGTCTTAAACAAACATTATCACGCCAATAAAAGAGCAGTTCATGTTTACAAAGTAATCACTGGGAAATAAGGCCTGGGTTTTGGCAAGGGTGGAGTCAATTGTGGGAAAGCAAAAAGTAACTGGAACCAGGACTTTGGGGTCCCCAGCCAGAATACTGTGGTTTTAATGAGCCGAGAGAAAAGGAGAGCCATTGAGTTGGGTTGGGGACTGTCTGTAGTTGCTACTTAAAGCCTGGCCTTCTAGTATATTCTTTTTTTTTTTAATGATATTTATTAAAATTTCAGAAACAAAAAATTACATAGTTAAAAATAAAAGAGACAAGGGAAAATATAGGAAAAAAAGAGAAAAAACATACAAAATACAAAGTATAGAATTTTTTTTTTAGAAAAAACACTTAAAAACAAATTAATCCTTCCGTATCTTACATTTCATTTCCTTGCTTCCCTGACCTCCTCTCACCTCCCTTTTTTGTATTCCAGTTCAATTGGTTAATTCAGCAATTCCTTTCCCTCTTTGTTTTTGTCTTAGTCCTTTAACTTAATATATTATAGCTTTAGATTCTCACCTATTAACCAGCCATTTTTTCATACACCTTTATGACATTGCTGCTAGAACCACTTAATTTCATTCTGACATCATTCTAACATTCATTAATTTTACAATATTTCTGTAAATAGTCTTTAAATTTCTTCCAATCTTCTTCCACCGACTCTTCACCCTGGTCTCGGATTCTGCCAGTCATTTCCGCCAATTCCATGTAGTCCATCACCTTCATCTGCCATTCTTCCAGAGTGGGTAGATCTTGTGTCTTCCAATACTTTGCAGTAAGTATTCTTGCTGCTGTTGTAGCATACATAAAGAAAGTTCTGTCCTTCTTTGGGACCATTTGGCCGACCGCCTTCTAGTATATTCTTATTCATATGTATTTTCCACCTCCCACCATGTGTTCAGATTTTTCCTTAAGACCGGGAGGACATAGCCATTTTAAAAAAAAGGTTTTTGTAAGGTCCCATCATCATCACTGGCCTGACACACCCAAACACATTCACGCCCACCTCACTTTCCACAAAACAAGCCTTACAAAGTTGGAATTCTCTAAGATACTTAACGTAGTTCATTACTCTTGTATAGAATCTTACTGAAGAAAGATTCTGTGCACAGTTTGCAAGATTCGAGGTATCTGATTGGCATATGAAAGAGAGAAAATGGGATTGGGAAGTAATATACAACCCAAATCACCATTTCGATATATGCACAAAATGTTGCAAAATCTAGGGAAACCCCCTCCAAAAAAAGCAAAACAAAAAAACCCACAACCATATGTCGTCAAATAGGCCTGTACTCCGAAGTTGGTGTGGAAGAGTCTAATAGATTCCTATTTACCCATACACAATAAAACTATAATTATTGGCAGATGAATTAATGAAAGATATTATGAATCAGGATGAAAATATTTTAAAACTCAGGGTTTGCCAGGACCTGTCATTGTATGCAATTCTCTCCGTCTGTCTGTCTGTCTGTCTCTCTCTCTCCCTTCTCTCTCTCTCTCTCTCTCTCTCTCTCTCTCTCTCACACACACACACACACACACACACTTTTGTAGTATGAACTTACAAAAACTGAATGGCGGTGGACTCACAGATGTTACCTTCTAGACACAATAAGCAGAGCTGCTCTCAGTCAAGGGACTTAAGGAAGCCAGGAACAGACAAGGGGAGAAAACACTAGAAAAACAGGGCCAAAAATGTGGCTGAACAACTCAACTGTGTCATAAAGGTGGGGGAAACCTCCTCAGGAACCCTGGCTGCCTACAACCCGCTATCATCAAGCACCCTGCTAGTTTAACTTCTCCTCCTGGAAAATCCAGGCCCCCAGCCTCTCTTCCCTCATTCCCAGCCTAGCGACCCCAGTCAGCCGCCTGGCTGATGAGCTAGATTTTCCAGCTCTCTCCCACCCACCCCCACCAGCCCCCTGCTGGGCTCACTGGCGTAAGCTGCAGCCTCGCTTGCTTGGGCTGCTGGAGCCAGACACTCGCATCCTTGTTCCAGGCGCACAGCCGGCCGCCGGGGTCTCCTCTCTGACAAGAGGCTTTGCCCATTGCTTTGCATGAATGAGACTGCGCTAGAGGACCGCTCTGTCGCTGCTATTCTTTCAAAGGAGCTTGTCCTGGTGTCTTGCGCCCTGCACTTTCTACATCACCTTTCCCCTGCTCATCTTGGCCTCCAGTGGTTTCCCTGAACCCTGATTTGGGTACATGGAAACAGAGCATCCAAGGAGCCAAAACTTGTCTGGTGTCACGTGCTCAGACCGGCACACCCAGAGCCCAAACCCCAGGCATGTGGGAGCTGTCTGTGCTGACTCTGCAAATAAAAAATGGGGAAGCACTCTGCATATGTTCAAAGCAACTCCGCTCTTTGGCGTTTTCCTCTCATGTTAGGTCAGAACAAACACTCAGGATGTCAACATCACAGCACTTAGTTCTAAATGAGGCGCAGCACAATTTAAGTAACCTGAGTTCAGGTTCTGGTCGCTGCCTGGCTGAGAGACCCTATGTATGATGTCTTGAGCAAGCCTGAGACAAATACGCGTCATCCTTGGGTAATAACCAAAGCCCTAGTGCCCTGGCAGAGACCACTAATGACCCTTGTACCCTGGGTGGCTGGGTCTATAAGCTGCCATTGAAATTTCCCACAATGCTCCTGATATAGCATCCCTCCCACATGGTGCCCTTCACATGCGGAGCAAAGGGTGGTCTCTGAATGACCAAAAAAGCAGGTGCAGCCCACTGAGCATTGTGGGAAATCAAAATGGCAGCTTCCAGGACCTCCATTAAGAGTCACAGGGAACAAATGAGATCGCCCACTGCCACTTATGCCCAAGGGAGACCTACCAACGTAGGAGAGAATAACTCACCGGGAGAGGTACTCCTGACAGCCCCCTCAGACCTGGAACCAGCCACAGCCTTGGAGTTCCAAGGCAGAAGAAAAGCAGGATATAAACACACAAAACAACCTGGTCTTTGATCTGCCTCCGCTCTGATCTGTCAGTTGCTAGGAATTCAATTATTTCAGGAAGGGTGGGTGCAACTGAGAGAGCTCGGTGCAACAGGAAAGGTGGGCAAGGGCTGTCAGTTGGGCACCTTGCTCTCCGATGTAGAGATATGCAGGAAAGTGAGGGGGGACAGAAGAGAGAGAGAGAAAAAGAAAAAGAGAGAAAAGTCTGTGTGGTGCTACGGTGGGGGAGGGAAAGCAGCTCCACATATTCCCACAAAGAGCAAAGGGTGGTAGGTGACGCCCTTTGGCTGCCAACCAAGGCAGGTGCAGCCTGCTGAGTGTACCTGTGCCTGGCAACCACCTGCCGAAGCTGCCGCACCCCTGCCCAAGAACCCAGCAGCACTAATGCGCTGGCACCAGAGAAAAACCATACATCCCAGGTTGCTCCTTTTTTCCTTTCCCTTTTAATGCTGATGTTTCCTCTCTCCTCCTTCCAGAGAACCCTGAAATACCTTATTTCTCCATGTCTAGTACATTCTACAAGGCATAAACAAGCTCACTCCTGTTTACTTTGAATTAATTTCGAACCAACAGTGGTGCCATATTCTAAACACTGACATAAACTAAAACGCCCTGGGTGATCACTCCTCTTCTAAGCTAACCAGATCTTTCTCTCTCTCTTACTCTTACACTGCCATTTTTCCTTAAACATGCTATCTCCAGACTAAGGTAACCAGCCCCCTGCCCCTTTGCAAAATAACCAGAGGACTTCTGGATCTACTGACCCCTTTACTGAAACATACACTTTGGGAACCCCAGAGCTTTGGCTGTTTTATAGGCCCGTTTACCAATAAGGCGTGGAAACAATTATCTGCACAGGCCCAGCCCTCAAAGTACCACACCTACTGTCTACAGAGGGAAAGGCAACCACAGCACTAGGCCCAACTCTATGCCCAAAGAACCCAGGAGTCCGGGCTCGCTGCTCCACTGCTCTAAACCACTAAGCTGCAGTCCTTGCCTAAAAGGAACCCAGGAGTCCTGGCTCCAGCCCTCGCCTGCCCCGGGCAACTTTTTCTTTTCTCTTCATTTCTGGCAGAACATCGCCCCGGCTTTCCAGCACATCCCGTGCTGTCTGTCTCCCACCAGGCCCCACTCCCACCCCACCAGAGGGGATTGGACAACACCCGAACCAGGCAAGTCTGAGGCAAGAGCAGCGTCAAGCAACATCAAGTCCTGCCAAACAGTGCCCAGCCAAGTGGCACTAACGAGCCAGCTGCGCCCTCGTTAGCTAATTAATTTGCTGAGCAATCCCAGGGTGAGGCCATTAGGGTGGTGGCAAACAATTGCCTCAGGCCCCTCGAGGCCTTGACAGAGCAAAAAGATTCCTATGACAGTCTCTGGTCCTAGAATCTCCCACAGGCTCCAAACCCCCCAAAAAGAAGAAGCCGGTCAAAGAGGGGAGGGAGAGAGAAGTTTGGAACTTACTGAGGCATTTTTCATTCAAGCTCCAGCACACAGGCTATAATTGTCTCTCCCCGCCCCCCCTTAGTGGAGCTCTTGTGCTTTTTAGCAGTTGCCTGAGACAGACAGAAATTAACCAGGTTTTCCCCAACATGGGGATGCAATCCTGGGGGAAAGTGTCATTTGATGAATTTGAAGGCCAGGGAAGAAGAAAAAAGGTTGGAGCCTTATTGTGGCATAGAACTCAAAACTAGGGAGTAGTAGGGGATGTTAGGGTTGCCCAAAGGCCCTGAAGAAACAAAGCACACACCCAGCCAGTTCCTCAACAGAGGTGTGCAATGCACAAATCAACAGGTGAAACTTTTCAAGGCAAAGAGCTGAACTTTGCTGCCTTCACGTTATCCTGATGGTAAAAGGACAACTGCAGAGACCCCGTTCTGGAGTTGGCAAATGAGATCTGGGAACCTGAACACACGAGGTTTTCTGGGAAGGAAGCGGGATCTGGCAGAGAAAGCTCAGGAGGTCTTGTTGTGACCCCTACATGCCTGGATTCTCGAGAGAGCCAAATGTAGCTATGATCATCACAAGACTCATTTTAAATAGTAGGTGAATCATTTATTTATTTCATGCTACACCTCATGGATTGCAGCAAGCAGATTATTTATTTAAAACCCATGCGAGGGAACACATTTGCAAGTGAGCTAATACAACATCTTTCCCAGGAAGGGGGCGCAATCTTTGGTGAAGGGAGGTGTAGAGGAAAGGAGTCGCAACGATCAAAGGGTGTTTCTGCGTCCTGTGTCCCAGGGATGTGCCAGAAAGAATGGGACAGTAAAAGAAGCCTCCACAGAGATGGGGAAACTGGGGGAGCACACACTGGGCTGAAACAAGGAAAGGACGATATGACCCAAAATTTGTGTTGTGTTTTTTTTTGGGGGGGGGAGTTGGTCAAAGGAGGTAAAGTTCCTCCCTCCCCTCTGCTTTATGGAGGTTGCCCTGCCAATGCCCCCTGGCGCTCGCCTGTTGGTTTGAGATTGGCAGCACCCGCAATGGAATCGCAAGAATGCCCTTGAAAACCCACAGCCCAGCTGGTATTGGCAAGCACGGCAACCTGAAGAGCAGGGACAACTTCGAGCCCTCGCCTTTCCGGCACCAAACGGACAATGAGAGAAATGTTGATGGGCGGGCACTGTGGGTTAGGAGAGGCAGAGAGAGAGGGAGGGAGGGAGATGCATGGAAGAAATATAAAGAGACATTTTGGTTAGACATTTGCACCATACTGAAAAATCTCAGGGCGGAGGGGGGATATGCAGGGCTTTTAGGCCCTGTGGGTTTTTGATCTGGCCCGGATATTCCAAAAGGAAGCCGCACTGAGTGGCACCATGCCCAGAGGTAATTGGTTCCAAATGCGTCTCCCTCTGGGGCGCGGCATGGCTAAAGAGGCAGAAAACGCAGATCTGTGCAGAGGTGCCAGTTGAAGTATCTCATCTTCAAAGCTGGTTGAAGATGAGAAGCGAGAAGGGAGTGGTTGATGCCTACTGCTTGAGGAGGGAGAGGCTGGGAGCCAGGATTCCTGGGCACTCGAGGCCGGGAGGGCTCCTCCTGAGACAGAGATGGAGGGCAGGGGAGGAATCCTGGGCAGAGAGCGGAGAGAGGGAAACTGGGCTTGAGTGGGTTAAGAGCGGGAAGCAGCATCCCGTGGGATGAAATCGTCCTATAATTGTTAGTTAAGATAGCCACAGGAGTTTGTTTTGCTTGGGATGACCGGAATATTTTTGGTGTGGCTGCCTCCCCAATTTCGGAGGCTCCTTAAACCCCCAGAAGGCGGTGCCTGACTTGCACGCTCTGCTTGATTCTCAGCCACCCGCTCGAACCTATTTGTGTTGGGAGTCATCACCTTCTGCTTCTCACCTGTCAAACTTTCTTGTTGTGGCAACAACCCAAAAAGCAAAGGCAGCAGTGATGGGAACTATCTGCCCACCTCCTCCTAGCACAACATCATAGCCCGCTCCCCCAACTCCCAAGAAACCAAGGAGGCTGTTTCCCATTACCAGCATTGACTAGTGGGGAACCCTCTACAATTTCAAGACACTTCAAACACAAACACACAAACACACACACACAGGCCTTGCTTGTTTTGTGTTCAGCAAACAAAGTTGACCAGCGTTTGGCCAAAAGGAAGCCAAGTGAACGATTTCCATCTGACATGCAGTGTTAGAAACACAGATATATAATCTTATTGCCAAATGGCACCTTAAACCTAGGTTACAGTTGCTGCAATGGAATGTCTAGGTGCCATTTTTTGCAAATAATAATAATTTCATTTCTATACCACTTTATATTTTTAAATCTCCAAGTGGTTTACAACACATTAAAATATTGTATAAAACAATCGAGAATAAAACAAATTCAAGCTTCAAGGAAAACATTTCAGATCCTTCTCTAAGTGACATTCTGCTTTCCCCAGTCACTAACTTGGCACCGTGAGATGCCCACATGGTCACAATTGGATCGGCGTCAGTCGTAAAACGCACCTGGCTAATTTCTAACACCGTCCACACAATGCAGCGGAATAACCGACCAACAAACCAAGCAACAAAAAAATAAATTGCTTTCATTTGTTCACTACATTTGTAGCCCTCCTCTTCTCCAAGGAGCTCAAGGTGGCATCCATGATTCTCCGCCTCTCTGTGACCAGCCTGAGGTGAGCTAGTGAGATTGATGGCTGGGGTGTGTGGGTAGGGGCATTTGAACCCCGATCTCTCAAGTCTTAGTCGGAAACTCTAACCACTATACCACACCGACTCTCCTAGGTAAGCAAGAGCCACGGACAAAAGTATGCCACACCTATCTCAGTGGTTTTAGCTTTTCAAGGCTACCAAAAGGAGGCGGGAAGATGCGTCTATGGAGAGCTGTCTCAGCACTGCTAAGGCTCCCTCTCCAGCTGCCCTCTGCCACAAGGATCTCAGCTCTTTGAGGCAACACAAACTCAGCAGCACAGCCGTAGTCACCGCAACTGCTCTCGGGGCCCAAGGGAAACAGTGACAGCAAACAAAGCAAATCCTTCTTGTACTTGGCTGAGTCCTAGCAGATATTCCTGCCACGGTATCTCTTGGTGTGGAAGGGAGAGGAACACAGGGACCAATTCCTCACTGCAGCTTCTGTTGAACCTGCAAGCTAATCCCTCCTCTCTCTGCTTTTTAATTTAGAAGACCAAGAGCAGAGAGACAAGAGCAGAGATATCAACATAGCATGGCACTTTCAGGCTGCGCAATGGTGGCTGCACCCCAAAGCTCCATGACTGCTTTAGGGATTATGGGCACGGAGGGAGGGAGAGTAGGCCTTGAAAGCAGCCATGTTACCCCCAGTGCTGTGTTTCTGAGGTAAAATACTATGGCAGCTGCCTCTGCAGGGAGGGGAAGAGGAACAGCTGGTCAGAACAGGAAGTGGGGGCCATCCATTCAATAATTATCTGCAAAACCGACATACTTGGTTCAAATACATGCATTTACCTACACCCTTCAGGAAGCACATCTCTACGTTATCTTTTTTTTGCTGTGTTTAACTGAATATATTGAGATTGCAGTGTGGTTTATGTAAAACCTAAACCAGGGGTGGGGACATCTGTGGGCCTCCCACTCTTGTTGGACTCCCACCTCCCATCAGGCCTGGCCAGCATGGCTAATGGTCAGGGATGATGGGAGTTTAAGAGTCCAACATCTGAAGGGCCACAGGACTCCCGTCCCCCCGCTGCAAGGTCAATGAACACTATATAAATGCCATTTCACTCCACATCCAGGTAGGCCTCATGACATTTCAAGTGTATAAAGGTTTTTTTTTTAAAAAAAAAGCTAAATGACCCCTGGACAGTTAAGTCCAATCAAAGGCGACTTTGGGGTGCGGCGCTCATCTCGCTTCAGGCAGATGGAGCTGGCGTTTGACCACAGACAGCTTTCCGGGTCATGTGGCCAGCATGACTAAACTGCTTCTCAAGCAACAGGACACTGTGACAGAAGCCAGAGCGCATGTAAACACCGTTTACCTACCCACCGCAGCGGTACCTATTTATCTACTTGCACTGGTGTGCATCCGAACTGCCAGGTTGGCAGAAGCTGGGAAAGAGCAACGGGAGCTCACCGCATTGGGAGGATTCAAACCACCGACCTTCCGATCAGCAAGCCCTAGAAGAGGCTCAGTGGTTTAGACCACTGCGCCACCCGCGTCCCCATCTGATCAGTCTCCATCTGATCTATTCATTTTAAACGGTATTGTACCACTTTAAACAGTCACCAATTCCCTAAAAGAATCCCGAGAACTGTAGTTTGTTAAGAGGTGCTGAGAGTTGTTAGGAGATCCCCATCTCCTCCAGAGAGCTACAATTCCCAGAGTTCCCTGGAAAGAGGGATTGAGCGTTAAAAGATTCTGAGAACTGTAGCTCTGTGAGTGGAATGGGGTCTCCTAACAGCTCTCAGCAGCCTTGACAAATTACCCAGGATTCTTTAGGGGAGCATGACTGCTTAAAGTGGTATAATACTGCCTTAAATGTGTAGTGCAGATGGGTCACCAGTTCCCCTTCTAGGACTCCACTATATGGGCCCCTGGGGAATTCTGTGCCCATTTCCTTATGGGGTACAGCAGCAGCCCCTTCTCCACCCACCAAATTTCCAAAATGAACCTCAATTCATTATTTGGATAGCCAAGATTTAAAGGCAGGAGGAATCTGGGAGTCAGGATAGTTGGCTTTCTTGAGGGAAGGCTATAAGAGATGTCAGGAGACTAGCGTCCTGGATTCCCCAAGAGGCGGCGTGAGGAGCCTTTGCCCCTCTGAGATGCGGCTAACTTACAACTCCCATCAGCCCTGCAAGTGTCACCAGTAGCTAGGGATGATGGGAGTTGTAGTTCAGTAGCAACCTAACGGCTGCAGGGTCTCCATACCTGTCCAAGAGGCAAGTAAGGAAAGGAACACAGAAGAGTTTGTAGAAATTAGTCCTGAGCTATGTGACAGGAAAGATGGCACCAGATGCATCAGAGCTGTCTGCCTTGCTGATGCGTCCAATATATCCGGAGGGCACCAGGTTGGGGAAGGCTGCATCAGAGCAAGAGGACAGGGAGAAAGGACTCTCCTGGATTCATCTGGAAACAGGATGGGGAGCTATGTGGGTTCTAGCCAAGTGGCTGGGAGCCAGGACTCCCAAGAACCCTGGGCCTCTCTGGGGTGATGGCCACTATCTTTATAACTATCACAGTCACAGAGTGAAATAACAAACCCGACTTGAATGTGTGTCACTCCCCACATATGTGTGGCGTGTGTGCCACTTTTGCGTCTTCCCACATTACGTCCCCCCTCCACCCCTTTCTGCAGAGCTCACGACACGCCTGCTAATTGTTTTGCCGGCCGGCTCATATGACTCCCAACGTATCCAGACCTTTCTGCCAAAATCCCTGTTCCAAGTTTAGGACTGAGCTGGGAGGGTTGGGAGGTGGGGGGCAGGGAGCAGGCTGCCTCCATGGTGTAAAAGCGCCCGTTGCAGCTATAAATACCGGGTTGCCGACAACATAACTGTTTGGTGCTCAAGCCCAGAGGAGACACGGCTGTGTGGGGAGGGCAAAGGATTTTAACCAGATCTCTCTCGGTTCTAGCCCCAGCTCAACATGAAACCAGGATTACTTGGAATTAACTTCTTTTTTAAAATAAAAAAAGCAAAAACACCTCTTCGATTTGTGTAATGTCTAGCATTACGTACAGCACCGCAACCACCCCTGCAGCCCTCTCTCCTTCAAGAATTTGGAACGAAATGCTCACCGTCCGGCCCACTGCTGAACTTCCCAACATCAATTACCACGTGTCTCCTCAAACTACTCCTCTTCTACCACCTTCCCCATAAAAAAGTCTGCCTTAAATCTCTGGCCACAGTTCACAGAAATATGAAAAACACATGTGACATCAAGGATCAGGAAATAAACCCACCGTCACCACCATTTCCACTGGCCCACTTCAGCTGAAAATATTCACCTCTCCAGGGTTATGAAATCAGACAGACAGCCTCTTTGGACACAAAGTGCTTCCTGGCTGCTAACTAATGGCCAGCAAATGCCTTTTGAGCGACGCATCCCACATTTTGTTGAGTGGCAGGCATGATAAAAGAAAGATAGTTCTTAAGACTCAAATATATTAACTTTCTGTACTAAACCACAACGAAACAGGCATCCTCAACTTTTCATTAGAACAGTAAGTCTGCCTTTCCCACTTGCATGTCTCAGTTTTAAGAACAGATGAATGTGACATTATGAAAGGCCTGGTGAGTGTTGAGGGTCATATAATCCAGAAACCAAATCATCTGTCAAAATAAATCCTTCAGACATTTAAAGGGAGTGAGGGACACTAGAACACACACAGCACACAATGCCCTCATTCACACACTACACTAAGCCAAACCATGATCAAGTGTACAGGATCTTGAAAGAGGAGGTCGTACCCACTTGAGCTAAGCTATGGTTTATTGTGTTGCCTAAGTCCAGGCTCCTGGTTTAACTCTCCTAGGCAAACCATTGGCTGTAGACTTTAGGACAAACCTTGGTTATTGCTTATGGTTTGCCTGGAACAGCTAAACCATGACCCTGGACCTGAATGGCACACTGAGCTAAATCATGCCTTGGCTTAGCACAGCAGCGAAACCACAGGAGAGGAACAACGTGGGCAAGTATCTCCTCTCCAGGCTCTTGCAAGATTTGATCACACACACTAAGCTATAGTTTAGCTTAGTGTTACATGCAAACTGGGCCAATGGAAGGGTTCCAACTATTTTGCCAATTCATTTAATGAATTAGGTTCTAGTCCACAAAAGCTTATGCCACCCAAAAAAAATAAATCATTAGCCACATGACTCTTTGCTGTTTTCATTACAACAGACTAACACAGCCACACACACACCCCTCTGGAATTCACCATTCTGTTGACACAGCAAGTTCCAAATGCTAAGCATTCCTCGGATTTGCAGATCAAATCTGAGCATTTTAGTGGACTTTTAGATAAAACTCTGTAATTGGCTTGATTAAATTCAGATGGCTCTTTCAGCTGTCTTGAATTAGAGGTTAGACACATGCAAAAGAAAATCACCAAAAAAAAAAACCCACCACAAAACAAAACCCCAAACTACAAATACCTCACTTTTTCAGCATGAAAACACTCCGCTGCATTCCTGAAATGCTTTATATTATTTTGGGCATAATACTCAGAAATTCCAGCACCTTTATCCCAATGTGCAATGAATGCAGGCATCCAATCATGCTTTCGGTTCACTGGGTGACACATTCAGCCGCTGAAACCACCCAACGGTCTCCCCGCTACTAGAGCATGGCAGATATATAGAAATGTAGAGGCCACACAGAATCACATTATCCTTGAGAATTCCACTTCTTGCAGAGAACTCTTTGCAGTGGGAAGCCTGCATTGCCAAGCCACCTTGGGAGACGGGAGACAGGCCTATTCTTGCCAGTAAATCCAGGTGTACGAGGGTTACAAACTGCACCCATATTCCACATCCTTCTGCAGTGCCATCTTCCATTGTCATTCCAAACCTCTTCGGATTAAGTCCCCTTTACAACCTTCCATTTCTCTTTACATTAACGGTTCTGTTTCCACTCACCAAGCCTCGGCAAAAACACCTTACCAGAGGCCTTTGCAGTACAGTGCTGTAGGTATTTTTCCTTGGCAGGAATAGTTGCCTCCATCCCATTTACATCCTCAGTAGGTTTGGGGTGAGTTTTTTTTTATTTAACGCTACCGGGTCACAGGCTCAAAGGCAAGAAAGGACTGCATATTCATACCTGAGCAAAGCCCAGAATAGGGTGTAGGCGGGAATGGAGGAGGGAGGAGAGCATCAGAAGGAACCCTGCAGAAATTCAGCAGCTGACATTCTCTGGCTGGCCACCAATGAAGGGCTAGATGGATGGAGGGACGGGCAGGCAGATGGAGTCATGTATAAGAGAGACATAGGGAAGGGAATGAAGAGAACAGATTGAGGGATGGAAAGCCACGCATCGCTCTCTCGCTGGACACATATAAAGGAAGCAACACCGGTGCACAGATCCGCAGAGAAAACATGATCAGAAGCAGCAGAAGCCGAGGCAGAAAGATCGTGGGGTGGGCGGGGGCGGGGGAAACTTGATTTATCATCTGGGGATGAGCAGAAGACAAATCTAAACAAATCCCCACCCCCCTCCCCATCATGCAATGTCATTTTCTGTCATTTAAGCAAGATCACCCCACAAAGGATCAACCCCTCTAAGGAACCCGATCAACAATTTGGAGCACGCTACTATGATTAAGGCAAAAAATGCACAGACACGCGGACCCCCTTGCCCCTCCCACTCCCCAGACCTTGGCAGAGCCCCTTGCCAGCCGCCGTCAATGAGACAGAGAGACTCGACCAAGGAGAGAAGGGCAGCGCAGAGGGAAGAAGAGGGCCCTGGACAAGGCTGCACTGTACCTTAGCAGATAGGAGCGAGAGAGAGATGTTGACACCTCCAAGGCCCAACCGCAACTGAGCAGCCACGGGCGGGGGGGCGGAGTCCCGGTGTCGTGGCCACGCCCACCGCGGCCAATCGCAAAAAAGAGGGAGTGGCAGCGGCGCCGCTGGTGGCGGGGAGGGGGGGAAAATCTGACAGCGAGACAAAGATAGGCTGAAAGGGGGCAGCGACACACCCCTTTCGGGTGGGGGAATAGAATGAGTGACAGGGGAATCCACCAACCAGAGGCAGGAGAGCGGCTGGGCCCTCTTGGGCGCTGAATGGGTTTCTTTGTGTGTGAACAGATCGTGAGAGGGGCGGGGGGCGAGGAAGAAGGATGAATGGGGTCTATTGTCTGCTGGGAGGGGGATTGGGATTACGTCAGAAGCTAGGACCCCCCCCAGCTTTCCCCCAAAACCTCTCTCCCCCCCAAGGGTCACGCATTTTCTCCTCTGCAGTTTCTCTCCTTCACCCGCAAAACTAGGGACTCCCAAACTCTGTACTCAGAAAACTTGCGCTGCCAAATAATAAATTAGTAATAATGCTTAAGGGCTTCCTGTAAGTGTCTCTCTGCAGAAGGGGTGCCCGATGCATGTCTGGAGGGATTTAATATTGTGTGAGTGCTTATGTATGTATGCATGTATATCGTTTTAATTCTATCAACGTTTAAGGGAACAAAATCTCTGCAAATTGTCCAAATTAAGATGAACGTGGAAAAACCGGTCGTCTGGAAATTACCACAGCCCAGTATCCCATGAAGTGATGATACTTAAAGAATGGTGTGCAACTGCCTTTTTTCATAGTTGCTTGCTTGATTTCTGTTACAATTTCACATGTTTTACAAAATTATAGGCTGATCCTGGTGTTTCAGTATAAATGTGACAAAGAACAGTAGTTCCACGAATAGTTTGCGTTTACAGAAACTTTCCCTGACATTGCTGAAACGTTTAAAGGATTAAAGTTAATTTCGCTGTCTGACAGTTAACAGTGAACTAACTTGTTTCTGCGTTTAGCACAATTATCTTAGCTGATGATGATTAAAGTAGGCTGTGTTGTTTTTCTTTTTGGTCCTCATAATTACTGTGCTAAATAATAAATATATAATAAACATATTTATAGCTTTTGCTGCCTCTTAGTTCTGAAAAATGTTCTTTAATTGTATTTTATATGAATCCCCTTTTTTAAAGCTTTTCGTATACTGCCCTGGAATCCACTGGGCGAAGGGCGGTTTGGAAACTTTTTAAAAACCAAATTCCAGTAATAAGTGGAGTTTAAGATGCAAACTTAACACCCTGATCCTTGCTGTTGGGTGGATTTAGGATGTAACAGATGCGCCCATGCTCTGGGTTGTATCAGCCTCTGGGCCAGGGTTAGGGACATAGCTGTCAACCTTCCCTTTTTTGTGCAGGAAATTCCCTTAATTCCAGCGCCGTTTCCCGCTGCTATCCTGGATTGTTAGATATCCCGTAGACGGTCCCCGGGACAGGTGAGGCTGCTGATCCCTTATTTTCGACGCTGCTGATCCCTTATTTTCAAATCTGAAAGTTGACAGCTAGGGTCAGGGAGCCCCTCCACCGACATTCCCACTGGTGTTGGCTAGTGGAAGGCTGTGAAACTAGATGTTATGGGGTGGAGCATAGCCAGCCATGTATCCGCTGGATCCTAAGGTGCTTCATCCCTGGAGAGGGGACCATCTCGGACCTCTCAGCTTCTTCTAGCTTGGAGCCGGCATAGCAGAAAATTAGAAAAACACAACACCCTCTTTTTTGTCCTGGTCATCCTGCGCTAGCAAGACTTTTGATGGCAGTGGTTGTTGTGTTTCCGTTCCCAGTCAGGGCTTGGGATTGCTCTGTTCCCCAGCAACAATCCTATACACAGGTTGCTGGGAGTAAGTCCCATTCAAGCCAGTGCACATTACTTCTGGGCACTGGTGCGGTGGTGCATTTTGAAGTATAACGAAGTCTGGACAAAGCTGGACCCATTTCAATCCGGCACTGAAATATATCCTCAGCAACTCGGATCCATGACATTTCGCTGCATTAACCCCCTGCTCAGAGCTTAATTCAAATAACCAGGGGAGCGCATAGCAGCCACGTCTGCCAGCACATGTAGGATCTCACTTTCAGCACACTACAGTGCGCGTCCATTTGAGATAAATTTGCTGAGGACATCATGCACTGCAAAAATGGCAGTGTGAACAGGCCTCCTCACACCTAACCCAGTTTGCAGGGAAAGGCCGTTGTAGCAGACCCTCCAGGTGTCCCTATTATCCAGTCCTGGATTTACAGAAGCCTTCCCAGTTTCTGATTTGATCCTGGAATGTCCCACTTCTCCTTCGGATGTCCCTGTTTTCGTCAGAGAAACGTCAGAGGGTGTAGAGTTATGAGCCAAGGAGATGAGTAACTATACAACCTTTAGAAGACATCTGAAGGCAGCCCAGTATAGGGAAGTTCTTAAATATTTTATTACGTTTTTGTATATTGGAAGCCGCTCAGAGTGGCTGGGGCAACCCAGTCAGGTGGGCAGGGTATAAATATAATAACAATTTGTTATGGAATAGGTCACAGGTGTCAGCAAACTTTTTCAGCAGGGGGCCGGTCCACTGTCCCTCAGACCTTGTGGGGGGCTGGACTATATTTTGGGGGGGACATAATGAACAAATTCCTATGCCCCACAAATAACCCAGAGATGCATTTTAAATAAAAGCACACATTCTGCTCATGTAAAAACACCAGCTAGGCCCCACAAACAACCCAGAAATGCACTTTAAATAAAATGACACATTCTACTCATGTAAAAACATGCTGATTCCCGGACCATCCACGGGCCGGATTTAGAAGGCGATTGGGCTGGATCCGGCCCCCGGGCCTTAGTTTGCATACCCATGAAATAGGATATCCCTATTTTCATTGGGGACGCGGGTGGCGCTGTGGTCTAAACCACAGAGCCTTGGGCTTGCTGATCGGCGGTTCGAATCCCTGTGATGGGGTGAGCTCCCGTTGCTCAGTCCCTGCTCCTGCCCACCTCGCAGTTTGAAAGCGTGTCAAAGTGCAAGTAGATAAATAGGTACCACTCCGGCGGGAAGGTGAACGGCATTTCCGTACACTGCTCTGGTTTGCCAGAAGCGGCTTAGTCATGCTGGCCACATGACCCAGAAGCTGTCTGCGGACAAACGCCAGCTCCCTCAGCCAGTAAAGCGAGATGAGCGCCGCAACCCCAGAGTCGTTCACGACTGGACCTAACGGTCAGGGGTACCTTTACCTACTTTCATTGGAGAGATGTTGGAGGGTATGTTGTGGCTCAGGGGTAGAGCACCTCATTTGCATTCAGGAGGTCCCACAATCAATAGCAGGCATCTCCACATAAGACTGTGAAACTTTTGAGAGCTGCTGTCCATCACTGTAGACAATACTGAGCTAGACGGAGC
Organism: Podarcis pityusensis; assembly: GCF_964106645.2. Classification (NCBI taxonomy): domain Eukaryota; kingdom Metazoa; phylum Chordata; class Lepidosauria; order Squamata; family Lacertidae; genus Podarcis; species Podarcis pityusensis. The sequence continues at coordinate 37,985,472 of NC_138038.1, forward strand.
CATAAGGGAGTTCAACTTTCAGCTTTCTACACAGCGCTGTGATTATCGAAGCCCACAGCTCTTGCCGCGGTCTGTCTTGCCAAAGCTACTCTGCCCCCTTGTGGGGTAAAGGTGTGTGGCTCCACTCCTGATTTCTAGGCCCGGGTCAGGTTGCCTGTGTGACACAGCAAAAACTCCACGGGAGGCAGCGAAGGGAATCGCAGTAAATGAGGTTATCTGGGGCAGGGCCTAAAGGAAAGGTTCCCCGGACTACTTTTAGAGGTAGAAGTGACTCAACAAAGTCCTCCATCCACAGCGATGATGCACTTAAATGTGTGCGACGCTATATTTATCTGTGTGACGCTCAAGGCAGATTCTTGCCACCTGCAAAGCTCATGAGCAAAAAATGGAAAGCGGAAACTTCATCGGAACCCGAATAGGTGCATGTGCTCAGCATGGCTTAAGAAAGATGGTGAGACACAGCTTTAAAAAATGCCCAAGACCTGCTACTCTAGATAGAAGGATGCCACTTTTTTTATGTCACACAGAATTATTGGTGGAGCTGGTGGAGTCTGGCTTTCCGTGTGTGGATAAATGATACGTTATGCACGATATAAATGTGATAAAGGATCTTCTTAGTTATCCTTTCGCTATTATTTCTTTCTCTTTTTCTTTTCTGTGCAGTTGTGGTTTGTCTTTTCTTATAAATGAGTTTGAATTTTACTGGTTAATGTAGTTTTAAAACTTACAATAAAATTGTTCTTACAAAGAAAAATTGTTTGTGGAGCAGTTCGCTGTCAGCTGGAAGTTACAAAGAATTCTTCATCCAGAATGCGGCAGCTAGACTGGTGACTGGCAGCGGCCGCCGAGACCACGTAACACCGATCTTGAAAGACCTACATTGGCTCCCAGTACGTTTCCGAGCACAATTCAAAGACTTGGTGCTGACCTTTAAAGCCCTAAACGGCCTCAGCCCAGTATACCTGAAGGAGAGTCTCCACCCCCATCGTTCAGCCCGGACACTGAAGTCTAGCTCTGAGGGCCTTCTGGCGGTTCCCTCCCTGTGAGAAGTGAGGTTACAGGAAACCAGGCAGAGGGCCTTCTTGGTAGTGGCACCCACCCTGTGGAACGCCCTCCCATCAGATGCCAAAGAAATAAACAACTATCTGACGTTTAGAAGACATCTGTTTAGGGAATTTTTTAATGACTGATGTTTTAATGTATTTTTAATCTTTTGTTGGAAGGTGCCCAGAGTGGCTGGGGAAACCCAGCCAGATGGGCGGGGTATAAATATTATTATTATTATTATTATTATCATCATCATCATCATCTAGCAGTTAAATCAGGTGGACAAACTGCAAAGGGCCTTTGGATTTGACCACGTAGTGTAATCACAGCCACCTGGAACTTGCAGTTCAATTACAAAGTGAAATACGGCATGTGCACATATGAACCATAGTCCCAAACGTCATGCGGATTGACTATGTATCAGCATACAGTGGTACCTCAGGTTAAGTACTTAATTCGTTCCGGAGGTCCGTTCTTAACCTGAAACTGTTCTTAACCTGAAGCACTATTTCCGGGTTAGCGGAGTCTGTAACCTGAAGCATATGTAACCTGAAGCGTATGTAACCAGAGGTACCACTGAACAGTCAAACCGGCTAAAATCTCTTCTGCAGCGCGGATAACACATAGGAAGCTAGCACAGCAGCTTTGAATGCGTCTCTTTGAATCGCCTCTGGTTTTGGAAAGATTGCCAGCTAGATAAGAACCATTGTGTCTGTTGTGCGTGCTTGTTTTAGAAAGGCAGGATATAAATGTTTAAATAAAGAAATATATAAATAGCTATAAAAGTAGAAGACCCCACCCTCCCACCCAAACCATTCAAGAGAGTCAGTCCCTCCTACCAAGTACCCAAGAGGTGCCCAGCAGCAGAGATGAGGCTGAACAGATAAGAACGAGAAAGAATTAGCACAATCTACCACTGGGCCTATTTTTGCGCAAGCCCTTCTGAAAGGAACAGGAGATTGCATCGACTCTGCATTCTGGAGCACCGGCTCATTCATTTCTATGGGGATTGTGCAAGAGAAAACCTGTTCCGTGCACATGTGATAAAACAGCGCCCCCTGGTGCCGGAACAAAGAGGCTCATGGTTTTCTTTTCCCAGTATGTACACAGTACAGTGGTGCCCCGCAAGACGAATGCCTCGCAAGACGGAAAACCCGCTAGACGAAAGGGTTTTCCGTTTTTGAGTTGCTTCGCAGGACGAATTTCCCTATGGGCTTGCTTCGCAAGACGAAAATGTCTTGCGAGTCTAGAGATTTTTTTTTCGCTTTCCCCCCCCCTTTATCTAATCTGCTAAGCCTTTAATAGCCTTTAATAGCCTTTTAGCAGCTAATCCCCTAAGCCTTTAAGCCTTTAATAGCCGCTAAACCGCTAATAGCGCTAATCCGTTAAGCCGCTAATAGGGTTGCTTCGCAAGACGAAAAAACCGCTAGACGAAGACTCTCGCGGAAGGGATTAATTTCGTCTTGCGAGGCACCACTGTACAGTAGTGTACTATAACTCCCAGAGGCTGACTTCGGAGACTTCGGAGGAAAGAAAGGCACCAAAGACCGGTTGTGAGAGGTTAAGATATGTTGAACCTGTTTCAGACCGAGCCCCAGGAGATGGGTACCTTAAAATAACAACCACCAGTGCTTTTTTCTTTAAAAAATGTTTAGGGGTACTCTCATTTTCCAACTCATATTGAAATACTGCCCCTCAATCAGGCCAAACTTAGATTCACAAAATGTTTAGAGGTATGCACACCCCTGCGTGCCCCCAGAAAAAAAGCAGTGACAACAACAACAAATATAGTAATAAATATTAACAACAACAACAACACCCCATTCAGATGGGCAGATAATCTGCCCATCTGACTCCAGTGTTTTTATTGAAATTACTGGTGTGGTTTTAATAGAATATATATATAATTCTAGTGTTTAATTGTTTATAATTCAGTGTTTAATTGTTTTTAAATGATTGTTTCTTCTATATTTTTAGCAGTTCCTATTTTTAGCTGTAAACTACATTGAGTCCCGTGAGGGGGAAAACTGGTGTATAACTAACTAACTAACTAACTATAATCCTTTAAAAAAGATAATAATGCACCCAAAGAATTATGGGTGATATTCAATCTTAGTCTTGTTCAGAGAGTAGAGTCCATTGATTCAGTCTGCTGATTTCTGAGATGACTATAATTGAATATCACCCATAACTCCTTGTGGTGAACAACTACACTTTTATCTGATTTGTCTATTGGTTTCAGTGGGAGTACTATTCTGAGTAGGACTTAGGCTGCATATACAGCCCATTCTTTCCCTCGAAGAATTCTGGGCTCTGTAGTTTGTTAAGGGCTGCTGGGAATTGTAACTCTGTGAGGGGTAAACTACAAGGCCCATAATTCTTTGAGGGAAAGAAAGTGATTTGAATACGCTTTTACAGGTATTTTTTTACAGAGCTGAGATATCACCCTACGTAAGCAATTAGGAAATGGTATGACACAGAAACATATCAAAATTGTAAGTATTAAGATTAAAGAGGAAAGGGGGAGAGCTTAGGTAAATAAGGTTTGTGTGTTTGTGTGATCTATTGATTCAGCCAGCCCTTTCCCAGGTCTCTCTCCCAATTAACTCTGTCTTCCCCAGACATGTCTGCTTGCAATTTGGGACTGGGTCTGGTATTCTATTTGGTTCTCAAATGGGCTGCCAACTTCCTCCCTCCACAGCTGCTTTGCTTTCTCCCCACAACTGTACTTTCTTAGTATGCAGCAAGGATTGGCTATTCAATGGCTCTCTCCCACCCCCACCCCCTTCCCTGCCCTGTCTGCACCCTTACCATGTGTCCGGATATTTATAGTTCTGTGGAGCAGACAAGCGTGGCTGACCCGTCCCTTATTGCTTCTTCTAGCCCTAGAAGAAAAGAAGACAGAGCATTCGGGGTAATAATGGCTGCAACGCAATGAGAGAGAAAAGCGGGTGGGCTTGAGAGAGACAAAGAGAAGGGTGTGGGTGGGTGGGTGGGTGAGAGAGAGAGAGAGAGAGAGAGAGAATATTGACTGAGATGAATTTATTTACCCACCTATGCTGTGGTTTGTGGCCCTGCTCTGCTGTGCGAGAAATGCACTTTGTACATGCTCCAAGGCACACTTTGCTTTCTGGTTATTTCATATGTCCCAGAACTGGGTGTCTCTGCTAAAAACAAGTGCAGGCTGTGTCTTGATTAATTTGTTATATATGTCAGATTTTCTGCAAGAGGACAGAACTTTGGTTAAAACTGAGTAATGGTTAGAGTGACCGATGAGGACAGGTTCAAATCTTCAGTCTGCCACCACAAAGCTCACAGTCTCGCCTTGGGCCCATCACCTTCTCTCAGCCTAAGCTACCTCACGGGATTGCTGTGAAGAGAAAAGGGTGGGAGAAGAGAAGACAGAATAGAAATGTCATAATTAAACAAACGCTCTAACATTTGGCGCCGACAAACAAGCTGCTAAATTCCTATTTGATCCTGCTCACAGATGTCTCTCCCTAACCTTTCAACAAAAACGATGTGGATTCCTGTTTCATTCAGATCCAATCTTTCCCACCTATATTTATGATGGCAGGGGGGATTTTTAACATTATCCTTTTGTCCTGCATTAAAGGCTGTGGCAGAAGAGGCTCTGTGGGAGGTGCGCACACACATCATGCCCATAAAGGATAGCGCTGCTTCGTCACACGGGCCCAGAGAGAGCAGAGGCGGCTGCAGTCTGCAGTCTGCATTGCCGTGAATGTGGAATATAGAAGATTGCCTTACCATAGGAGAAGTGTGTTATTAAAGAGAGGCCTGAAGAGGATGTTGGCATGTTGTAGTTGGGCAGCACATAGAATTGGGGGCTGCAGTGCGTACTGAGCACACACCACATTTAAAGTGCATGGCTTCCCCCCAAAAAAGAATCCTGGGAACTGTAGTTTATTAAGGAGGCTGGGGGTTGTAGCTCTGTGAGGGGCAAACTACAGTTCCCAGGATTCTTTGGCGGGGAGCCATGTGCTTTAAATGTGGTGTGTGCGCCTGCTGCCTATGTTTGAGGTGTGTGTCGAGGCCTTCTCACTGCATGTGGGTGAAAGTGCATAATCCAGTGGTGCAGAGATGGTGCACAAAAGTGACACAGGGGTGTGAACAGCCGGGTATTAAAATGTGGAGATGACATGATCCTGTTTGTGGCAGCATTAAGCAGGTGCAGAAATACCCCTGTGTAGGTAAGTATTTATACTGTGGTCCTACAGGAATCTGGGCAAGGATGTTGCATACACAGATTTGTGTTTACCATATAAACAGCTTTACGACAGAGTTTATTCCTGTTTCTTTTGTAAACATAAACTAGTTTCAAACTGATTTAACTAGAAAGATCAGTTATTTGGTAAGGGCACTGGTCATTTCCTCCCCTCTCGTCCTTATAGATTTATAACCACCAGGGTTATTTAAAGGGGAAATTCAGGACACTTTAGAGCATCTCGTCTAGGCATGTCTTCAGAAAACACTTGTCACTTGCCGCAGACTTTATGGGAGGGGATGTTGTCTGTGAGAGAAGTTGTTGGTTGCCTTCCGAATGCACCCATCTCAAGGCAACGTACAGGAGACAACTGAAACAGCTAAAAACACTTAAAAACAACACAGAAAATGGTAGATGTGTTTTTAAAAACAATACAAAATAAACACCAGTGGCAGAGATCTTTTCACCCAGCTGGAAAAGCCTCTTGGAGCAAGAATGCCTTCAATTGTTTCCAGAAAGTTCAGAGAGTGGGCGCTTGTCGTATCTTGACAGGAATGCTATTCCACAGAACAGGGGCAGCCCCACTGGAAGCCCTGCTCTGAGTAACTGTGGAGGAATAAATAAATGCAATAAAAATAAAAATAAAAAGCATATGGAAGTAGGTGATCCTTAAGATCCCCAGATCCTAAGCTCTTTAAGGATTAAGCCACATCCCAAGTTTTTCACACAATTGACCAACACAACCGCAGCCTTCTGGCCTTGGAAGGTAATAGCCACATGCCTTTCCGTGTGCATTTGCAGATATATACCAGCAGGAGGCGACATTGCAACCCACCTGAGCAGAGGACGCCGCCACCTAGGGGCCATCTCGGGGAACTGCACTTCTGCCACACCAGAACTGTATTCAAATGCACCCCTTGCTTGGTCTGGTGCATCGCCACCCTTGGCTGGCGAATGTTGTTGCCTACGGCACACTGTTTTCAGCGGCAGATGCAGCCCAGCAGAAGTTGGCTAAGCCGTGCCAGGATCCCTGCAGACACGACGGTTTCGATCTGAAGCAGACGGCAAAAGTGGCGCTGGTCGGGTTCACATTCCACGCCAACTTCAATTACGCCTGGTTCCGGAGCCTGGAGCGCCTTCTTCCAGGAGCGAAAGTGACCACGGTGATAGCAAAGGTCACTTGCGACCAGGTCATCGCTGCGCCAATCACCATTGGGGCTTTTTACACCGGTGAGAGACAGCAGGGGTGAAGAGGGGGCTGGAGGGGGGTGGAGAGCTCTTTGAAGGTGATGAGTTTGCTTCCCTCCCTTTCTCAGGTCTCTCTCTCCTGGATGGTGAAAGCAACATATTTGGGAAGCTGCAGGAGAAGTTTTGGCCAACGTACAAGGTAATAATAACAGCTTTGTAGATTCTGTGCTAGGCAAAGAAACACGCAAACAGAAAAAAGAGGGCATTGTGGCATCATAAAGACTAGTTTTTCAGTATCCCGGGCAGGGCTGGGACCTGGAGGGTAACTGATTTCTACTCCAGTGGGGAGTTTCCGTTCGACAAAGTGTAGGATCATGGCAATGTAAATAATAAATAGAGTTGGGGAAACCCTGTTTAACACCTGATCCCACTGAGAATGGTTCACTTTGAGAGCCATTGTTATCTGAAATTGTCGCTGTCATATTATCATGGAGGAGCCGAATGATGTTTACAAATTTATCTGGGCAGCCAATTTTCAGAATGACAGTCCACAGGGCATTACGATTTACAGTGTCGAAAGCCTTAAAAGGTAAAGGGTAAAGGGACCCCTGACCATTAGGTCCAGTCATGGACGACTCTGGGGTTGCGGCGCTCATCTCGCTTTATTGGCTGAGGGAGCCGGCGTACAGCTTCCGGGTCATGTGGCCAGCATGACTAAGCCGCTTCTGGTGAACCAGAGCAGCACACAGAAACGCCATTTACCTTCCCGCCGGAGTGGTACCTATTTATCTACTTGCACTTTGAGGTGCTTTCGAACTGCTAGGTTGGCAGGGGCAGGGACCGGGCAACGGGAGCTCACCCTGTCGAGGGGATTCGAACCGCCAACCTTCTGATCGGCAAGCCCTAAGCTCCGTGGTTTAACTCACAGCGCCACCTGTGTCCCTGTCAAAAGCCTTAGTCAGGTCAATAAACGCCATATACAGGGGTTGGTTTTGCTCTCTGCATTTTTCTTGAAGCTGTCGAGCGGTGAAAATCATGTCCACTGTCCTCCTAGAAGGCCGGAAACCATTTTGGGATTCAGGAAGGGTCACCTCGAATATTGTTAAGAGACAGTTTGCTAAGATCGTTGCAAGAATTTTGCCGGCCGCAGCTAATAGAGAGATGCCTCGATAGTTTTCCGCAATAAGTTCTGTCTCCTTTTTAAAAGAGATTGGTAATTTTGGCATCCCTAAAGTCTGCTGGGATCTCTTCTCTTTCCCAGATTTTTTCGATAGTAGCAGGGGCCCACTATCTGAATTTCCCAGAAACAACTGAAGATATCTTTTTCCTCCTGTCAAGATTTCTCAGCTGGTTGGACAGGTGTGGTGTGTGTGTCCATTTTGTATTGTTCTTAAACTAATCTTCGGTTATTTTTGTGACTTTTCCGTTATATTTTGTGCCTCGCCTTGGGACAGATGTGGAAGCCGATTAATAAATAACAAGAATAATACTTTGGTGCACAGTCCGTCAGCCATTTTGTTAAGGTAGCGTCTGACCCTTGGTGCCTCAGGAGTAGCTCCTGTGGACTCCGCAGCAAAGTCCTGCAACTCCTTAGTGTGAAATCCAAGCACTGTTGAGGAACTTCATCTTTAACCCTTATGTTAAATTTGCTATTTATTTATTTCCCCCCCTATTTAGGCTGGTGTGCTGTGCTGGACCTTGTTCCAGGTACGTATTGTGGTCCATGCTTTCCTTCCCTGAATGAGCTGGAAGCCTTGCCAGCTTCCCCCCACCCCACCCCACCCCACCCCACCCCACCCCACCCCACCCCCAAACAGAGCTCCTGTGCCAATAGACAACTGCAAGAGAGACAAGCAGGTTTTTCCTGTCATAAAGGGATAAAGCATTAGGAAAAACATTCCCCTGCTTCATTTCTGCTAGTCAGGGAGCTGCTGAAAAGCAAGCCTAAAATATTTGAAATGCATCACTTCCTTCCCAGTTGCCCTAGGAATACACTGGATTTTTGAAAGCCTGCCGGGAATGTATTGAAATTGTTTATTTATTCCAACAATCTGTACACCACTTAATTATAGCTGTCTCTCAGTAGACCCAAAACAATAAGATTACATATGAATTAAAACTATAAAAGCAAAATTCAGTTAGAAAGCCTGCTGGAGGGTGGTTTGGGTTTGGGGGTTTGGGTTGTTTTGTTTTGTTTTGTTTTGTTTTAGGCTTTAGAAAGTGCCAGAAGTTCAACAGAGTGGTTGATACTTTGGGACCTGCCCCAAATAGCCATCAGGAAAGCAGCCTTGGACCCAGTCATATCATTGGTCCACCTAGCTCAGTATAGTCTATGCTGATTGGCAGGAGCTGTCCAGGGTTTCAGGCAAGGATCTCTCCCAGCCCTGGGACCTTCTGAACGCAAAGCAGATGCTCTACCACTGAGCTACCGCCCATGGACTTTGAGAAGGATTGCCCTAAAAGAGACTGGCTGGAGATCCGGGTGACCTCAAGGATGGCCTTCACCCTATGACCTCCAAAGATGCTAATATCTGCTTTGGAGGTCCTGCTCACATGCGTGTTGGTAAGGCCAGTTTGGCTAGCATACGTGAGAGACAGGGGCTTTTCCGTGGTGGCCCCACAGTTATGGAACTAACCTTGTGATTGGCTTATGCTTGGCTGCTTCAACACAGGCTTTTAAGAGGGCCTTGAACATCTCTCTCTCTTCATTGCCGCCTTTTCTTTAGACTGTTAATGACTTGTGTGACTCAGAGCAGAAATAATCATACGCCTACTTTGTGTGCCTAGCGCATACAGGAGCACTCTTTTTATGTACTTCTTTTTCTGAGGGTTTGGCCGTAAAAAGCAGTTTATAAGATATTTGAAAGAACAGCAAATAAGTATGCGATAGGCACGAGAGGTATCATCGCTAGTCTAAGAGGCACACACAGAGCTACCCTCCCCAAGACCAGGCACAGGCAAACTCTGGCCCTCCAGATGTTTGAGACTACAATTCCCATCATCCCTAGCTAGCAGGACCAGTGGTCAGGGATGATGGGAATTGTAGTCCCAAACATCTGGAGGGCCGGAGTTTGCCTATGCCTGCCCAAGACCATGGGATGCTGATGACCCCTTCCTCTCAGATGGTTCAGATGCATTCCTACAGTCACTAGGAATCATTCACTTTCTTGAAGAAGCTAGTTTCATAAGGAAGCAAAGAGCCCAGAAACCTGGGCGATAAAGCTGACCATCCCCTTTACAGAATCCAATGCAGTGTTGTGGTTGCCACGTCAGACGAAGGTCAGGGAGCTCCAAATCCCGACAAAGCTCCCTGGGTGACCACTTTCTCGCATCCTGGCTTACCTTACAGGGTTGTTGTTGGGATGAAATGGAAGTTGGGGGCTGGGGAGAACAAGCACCACCTTGTACAGCACCCTGAGCTCTTTGGGCAGGGTATAAATAATAAATCATCATCATCATCATCATCAGTCAGTCAGTAAAATAATACCAGCAGAATCAGAGCATGTGCTGCCGTCCAAGAACCACTGGCGGTTTATGTTCCTCCCTCCTCATCTCTCTCTCTCTCTCTCTCTCCCTCCACCAGGCAGTGAATTTTGCTCTTGTGCCACCCCTGTTGCGCACAGCCTACGTGGGGGCCTGCTCCTTCCTGTGGACAGCATTTCTCTGCTACCTGCGCCAAACTGATGCTCACGACACCACCTCCCAGCTCTTCCAGGCGGTGCCAGGTTTGGCCGGGCTGTTTCCATCCAGGGCAGGAGAGAATCAAGTAAAGATGCCGTCTGAGAAGTGAGCAAAGGGCCGTGCTGTGGTTTTTTCAGCACCCCATCTCCATTTCTAGTTCTTGGTCTCTGCAAACCTTGCCCAGGGAATGGCGGGAGATTTGTCTCCTTAAATTAACACCCTCATGCCCACCTTCTTCAAAACACGGCCTGCTCCTCATGCTGCACCGGTATAGGAACATACAACTGCAGATGTGAGAAGCAGGGCCTTTACAACGATGGCCCCAAGGCTAAGGGAATGCTCTTCCCCTTCAGGCCTGCATGCCTTCTGAAAGACATACCATGAGCCATCTTTTATGGATGCTGTAAAGAATGCAGCAAGATTAAGAGGAAGAGGAATGCTTTGAACACTCTAAAACGCTTTATAAATTCTGGCTGCACCCTGGAAAAACACTGGGCAGTTGAACAAAAGATCATTATTCCCCTATCTCTCCCCGTTCTTTTCCCCCAACCACATAATGTCTACGTCAACAGTGTCTCATACCAAATGTAAACAAACTCTGAAAAAGAATCTATGAATTGAAAGTGGAGACGCTGTATGTATTTTCTTCCTTGTTTTGTTACGCAAGAAAATCTTCAATAAGAACAAATTTAAAACAACTGAATAAATAAATGCTGGCTGCATGCACACCACATATTTAAAGAACATTTTTTCCTCCGGAAAATCCCGGGAACTGTAGTGTAGCCTTATGAGGCTTTGCCCTCAGGTGGGAAAAATATTGCGCCCGGGAAAGGGAGATGGGAGTCAACAGACACTCAAGGAATAGTTTCGGAGAAAAAGCTTTATTTCTACCATCCATGAACTGGTAGAAGGAGCAAGTGTGATAGTTCACAAACAAGCACACTTCACAGTCATATGCACAGAGTATATATTCCCCTTCCAGTTCCCTCCCCTTTCTCCTCCTCCTCCTCCAGAGTCCTGCCTCGAGTTCCCCTGAGCATGAACAGAAAGCTCCTGTCTTTGGGAAAGGGGGGTGAGAAGCCAAGGGGTCGAGGAGCCCTGGTGGTTCAGCGTGTCCAAGATGTTGCAACTGAATGAGATAAAAGTCAGTTCTCAGGCTTGAGTATTCTTGGCAACGACAGAGCCTATTCATTCCTCACCTCCTTCAGTAGTTTGTCAAGGGTGCTCGGAAATGTAGCTCTGTGAGGGTAAACTACTGTGATCAGGATTCTAGATGTGGCGTGTGTGCTTTAAATGCAAGATGGCCTCCACGGTTGGAGTCAGTAGGCTTCTGAATATCATTGATGGAAACCACAGGATACGAGAGGGCTCTAACCTTGGGGAGGAAGAACCGCCCCCCCCCCGGACTGAGGTGTCCCTATCTGTCCTCTCCCTATGCAAACCTAACCCTTGTCAGATGCCCCTTCCATAACTCGCCCCCACTGTGATGTCACTTCCTGCGGAACCTTGAGGCCATCTCATTCCGCTTGGCTCCAGCATGCCTCCCCTAGGACCGCTTTTGTGGCTTCTGCTTCTGGCCTGGTTTCCCATAAGCCTCTGGGGCTGCCTGCAGTGCGACCAAAAGTTCAAGGAGAATGTGGCCAAGCTCCGGACAGAGGTTGTCCCAAGCAAGATCCAGGACAGCCGCCTCAGGGAGCGGGCCGAAGTGCTCCTCAGTGGTCTGGAGGGGAATTTCTTCCTGCACTATGCCACCAGCCAGTTTTCTGGCTTGGCAGGTATACCAGTTCCAGCTCTGCTTAGCTCAGGGTCCACACTAGACAATCCGGGGGCCTGAATTTCACGCTGATCATCTGACTGGGTGGTGACTGCATGGTTCTTACCCGGGCAGCATGAGTCATCCAAGGCTATGTTCACTGCAGAGAAAATGTGATTTCTTTATCTAGTGGGGATGGAGGAGAGAGCAGTTTCCATTTGCATTTAATGCCAGCTGACCCAATTTCCCCCTCCCAATACAATGCATGAACCAAAGTGCAGCTTTCCATCAAAATTCACACTTCTCCAAATGTTGTGATGCAGTTAAAAAACAACAACTGCAGAAATGTGGGCAAACAGCATAAAAGTGCATATATTCCTAAAAGTAACCTTTTAAGAAATGTATTATGTTAGCAAGAATAATCTTAACGCGGACTTAAATAAAAATTACAAACTGACACAGAAATGTTGCAAAAATAAGAATCCAAAATGGTCGCAGCAGTGCATCCCTACCAGCTAAAGCCGTTTGTGGATTGCAGTGTGAAATCTAGCTGTGCAAGGGTGACAGACTGGCTACCGCCCATCACATCTCTGATAACGAGCAACGTCTTCCCTCCCTCACTGTACCCACACCATTTAATGAACTTTTCAAAAAATATGTTTTTTCGTGCATTTTTGTTCACCTGCATCACCTGAGAACTCTCCCTCTCCCTGGTGCACAAGGAATGTGGAGCAGTAGTGGGGTTCTCATGCTGGCATTCACCAGGAAAAGATGGGTAAGGAGGTGGCAAGCTTTTTGGGGGGGGGAGTTTGGGATTGGCAGCTGTTCCCCCAGCCCTGCTGGGTTGGTGGCAAGGTCAAAGGAGCTCCTGCAGGTCTGGTGCCAACCAAGAGTTCCCCCAGTGCCCTGACTCCCAGCACCAGTCTTTGCTGCCCCTTTGCTTTACCGCATCCCCTTGGGCAGCAAAGGACAAAGACACAGAAATTAGAGGCAGCAGGAGACCTGAGAATGGCAGAGCTGGGTTTTGCGATTGAGAACAGGATCTGCTTCTTCAATCTGCCGTGTAACACTCTGGCTGTGCACACACTCCTGTTTTCCTCCACCCAAAGTGCTCCCAGCGCTGGTTTGGGAAGCGGTGTACGCATAGCCACAACCCATATCTATCCTGTTGTTCAAAGTGTTTTTCCACCAGCCAGCTTTAATCCGAATTGGAGAAAAAGAATGACTTGGCTGCGTCTTAATCCGGTAATGTGTACACAGCCTGTATGGGTATTTAAACCCAAGTTTTTATCTGGAAAGATGCACAAACAATCACCTCTGCCTGCCCTTCCAGACTCTTAACAGCTGCCTGGTATTCTTGAAATCCCTCTGTCCCTTTCCCCTCCCAATTGTTGCTCTCTGCATATTCAGGCTCCTACATTCTACACAGCATGGGTAGACAAACTAAGGCCTGGGGGCCGGATCCGGCCCAATCGCCTTCTAAATCTGGCCTGCAGACAGTCCGGGAATCAGCATGTTTTTACATTAGTAGTGTAGCCTTATGAGGCTTTGCCCTCGGGTGGGAAGAGTATTGCATTGGAGTAGAATGTGTGCTTCTGTTTAAAATGCATCTCTGGGTTATTTGTGGGGCATAGGAATTTGTTCATTTTCTTTTTTCCTTCAAAATAGTCCGGCCCCCCACAAGGTCTGAGGGACAGTGGACCGGCCCGCTGCTGAAAAAGTTTGCTGACCCCTGATCTACAGCCACCCTTTTACTCCCCTTTCCCCCCAGTTAAGAGCAAAGTTGACGCCCTGATCCACGAGGCGAGGTTCAGCACAGAAAGTCTACTTCAAACCCATCTGACAGGTGAGGATCCCAACTCCTCTCTCCCTCAGGTGCCCTTTTGTTGGGATTGAAGCTCCCAGGGCCTCATTTGCCAGAAAAAGGCCTCTTGGTCATTTACAGAAGGAATTTGTAGGGGGCTCCTACAAATCCTACACACATCCTATGTATCTCGATCTACCCCCAAGACCAGGCTCTGTTGGATGAATTGGTTGAATTCCGGAGGAAAACGACTATGAAGCTCAAGCAAGCTTTAAAGGAACACCAAATGAAAGGTAGCAAGTCTCCCCCAATTCCATGTATTATTTTATGTATTTTGTGTTTTTATGTTGCGATGTTATCTTGTGAGATGCCCTGAGACCTGCGGGTATATGGCGGTATGCAAATAATAATAATAATAATAATAATAATAATAATAATAATAATGTATTATAGATTAGAACGCTGTGCCAGGAAAAACTCCCTGCTTTATTGCAGGGTTCTGTTGATTGTATCGACTGGAATATTCCTGCCCTGCGGTAACGCTTTGGATGTGGAAAGAAAGAAATCTGGGGATAATAGAATATTTGGGGCATGTACACTCATTCTCGGACTCTGCTTTTCTTCCCCTCACAGCTTGCGACAAATCTGCCTGTGGTGAGTTCATCTTGTTGCCTAGCTGGGTATTAAGAGGAGGGGAACCCGGCAATTGAAAGCAAATGAGAACTGTTGTGGTTCTGTGGCGGGGACACATAGCATGCGGCGTGGGAGCAGCTCAAGGAAGCCAGAGTCTCTCGCACGCACATGGGCCAGGGAGGCTGAGGAGGATTTCTCCAGTTCTGCTGTTAGCTGTGTTTGGGCCTCAGCAGAGGAGGAAAGGATGGAGAGAATAGAGGGAGGGTTGCTAGGAGGCCATCTATACAGCAGGAGTAGGGAAACTTTGTGATCCCAGGGGCTGCATTTCAAAGCGGGCAACCTTCCGGGGGCCACACACAATGTGATTCTCAACTTTGCTCAGCCACACACAAACCAGAGGTCTCCACGTGTACCTCTCCACATCCAGGGAAGCAAGAGGCGTTACTGCAGTTTAAGGACACATTTGAGCAAAGTAAAAAAAAATAATCCCTGGAAATGTTAGAGGTGGTGTGGAGCTGTCCAGTGATGGGTTTGGCCTTGGGAGATTTCTAAGGGTTAGACAGAGACATGGATAGAGGGCTGCATTTGCCCCCTGGGACTGACGTTGCCAACCCCTGCTGTAAAGACATTTATGAAAGCAATGGATATATTGTCAGGGCTGGATTTAGGAGAAAGACAACCGAAAGGACTGGCTTACAGGGAAGGATTAGGGGGCATTTGACTCAGGGGGTGGGGGGAATCTATCAGAGGCAATTGATTCAACTACCCACCCAGCAACTAAAAAAAATTAGTGCCAGCATTTCATCTTCATCTGTAAAACAGCCCCAAGTTTTGCTAGTTTTGCATTAATTTTTGTGGGTGTTTTTAATTTGACGGAACAATAACCTAATCAGTGTCATGACTGAACAAAGAGATGCCCAAGATTCTCTTCACATTCACACCCTACATGGCTTCCCTCAAACAATTCTGGGAGCTGCAGTTTGTTAAGAGCCCCCTTACAGAGCTTCATTTCTCAAAGTGGTTTTCAAAAAACCAGTCTCTCTTCCTAAGGAGCTCTAGGAACTGTGGCTCTGTGAGGGGAACAAACTGCCGCTCCCAGAATTCCTTGGGGAGGGAGGCCGTGACTGTTTAAAATGCTATCCTTGTGCTTTAAACGTATGGTTTCAAAGCGGCCTGGGCCTAGACTGGCTTGGCTCCATATGTAGGGTTGCCATATTTTGAAGAGCAAAAAAGAGAGGACAATATGACGACCATTCAAAGCAAATAAAGGCCATATGTCTCAATTTTTACCCCTGAAAAAGAGGAAGTGTCCCGGAAAATAAGGACACATGGCATCCCTATGCAGCCATGCACTGCCCAAGACACATAGAAAGATCCTGCCCCCATCTTGGGAATTTTGCAAATCCCTGGACTGCAGAGTGTTGGGACTGGATGTAGTGGGCCTTGCTAGAAGATTAACATCCTGGGTTCTGTAGGCGTACGTTGATACCATCCACTTTCTCTTTCTCTTCCTCCGTTTCCCGGACTCCTGATACCTCAGGCTGGCTGAGCTATAAAGTGCTCAATTGCAAAGGATGCCAAGAGACCAGCGCCGTTTGCTTGTCGCTAAGCCAGTGCTTTGGTAGGTAGAAAGAGGAACGATTCGTTGGCCTGGGCAGTGTATCCACGCAGGAGTTTGCGTGATTTGTGGCAGAGAAAGTGGGGTCTGGGTTTGCGTGTGTGTCAGACCCACTGACGTGTTTCGGGTGTGGCCAGGATTAGGTCCCACCGACAGCAGGGTCCCAAGGCAGTCTGCACAAGCAGATCGCGACAGCCCAAGCAAAAGCAAGAACCCAAAGGTTATTCACCAGGATCCAGCAGAGGAAATCCAAAGATAAGGTAGACACGGCCCAGCACTAATATGAAGACATCATTCCAGCAGCTCTTTCAGCCTGGAGTTAAGCAGGAGGGGCCAGAATCCCACCCACAATGTAGCTGTAGATTCATAGAACCAGGCAGAGGGCCTTCTCGGTAGCGGCGCCTGGCCTGTGGAATGCCTTCCCATCAGATGTCAAGGAAATAAACAACTACAGAAGACATCTGAAGGCAGCCCTGTTTAGGGAAGTTTTTAATGTTTGATGTGTTATTGTGCTTTTAATTCTGTTGGGAGCTGCCCAGAGTG
This sequence comes from Podarcis pityusensis, assembly GCF_964106645.2. Taxonomy (NCBI): domain Eukaryota; kingdom Metazoa; phylum Chordata; class Lepidosauria; order Squamata; family Lacertidae; genus Podarcis; species Podarcis pityusensis. Next base: position 38,001,964 of record NC_138038.1, read on the forward strand.
GCTGGGGAAACCCAGTCAGATGGGCGAGGTATAAATAACAAATTGTTGTTGTTGTTAAGTTTCTGGAAGAAGTCCTCCTTGGGAGGAGAGTCTTGCTCACAAGGAGTCCATTTCTGTAAACAGGCACTCCTTCTGAACGTGAGGATGCTGACCTGCCTCTTCAAGTGGCCAGCAGTCCTGGGGCTGGGGAGTCATTCTGCCTCTGAAGCAGAGCTCCCCTCCTGTGGGGTGGGACCCCTTACAGGCTCCTCTAAGAGGTCCAGGGTTCTAGATGGCACTGGGCGGGGGGCTCCAGATCGTGATCTGAGGAGGAATCCTCTAGCAAGGCATGACACCCTTTTCTGGCCATTATCTCTGTTAAATTGTGGGTTGACATAGCAGACGACACAGCGATTTCTCCCAAGCAGCTCTTTATTTTGTAAGCTGGAACAGAACTGAGCAGCAAACAGCTCAGCCGGCCTGCTTTTATAGGCAGCCGGCTGTCAACATTGTAGCAACAATATCCAGGGTTTCCCGCCTAAAATAACTGACGTGGACCTGAGTGAAAACTATCTACAGTATCCCCCTGCTGGCCCAGGGTGAGAACTTCAGTACATAACAATCTCCATCCCGCAAGAAGGGGAAGGTGAGATGTAAGATGAATTTGCCCTGTCATGTAGGAACAGCAGCAACGAACGCTTCCCGTTCAGCCCAATTCGGTTCAGATAGCCTGACACGGAAGTTGTAAGAAGCTGCCTTGATGGTCCAGTTTGTTTTGCTCTGCTTCCCTTCCTTCGCCAAAGTGAAGTGGTGGAAACACAAATCCCGACTCCAGGCCCAAATGCTGAGGAGGCGGGAGCCCAGATTAGGATACAGGTTTCGCTTCCAGGAGAATTCATCAGAAAGGTGTTACTCAGGGTGGTGCCATGTGATACCATCTCCAGAGGAGGGCAGCACTTACTGGGTGGCCCATGGGCATTCCTGCACAAATATGAAGCAGGGAGTTTTTGCAGGCCTGACTGAAGAAATGTCAGAACTGAAGGACAGGAGGGCCAAAATTTTCCCATTCCTGACTTATAAGTGCTCCGCAATATATTGTCTCAGAAAACTTTACCACAGTCTTATAAGGTAGGCCGCTGTTCTTAGCTGTTGCAAGCGGTGGCCTGAGAGGCCTATAAACAATGGATTCCGAATTCCCAGGTATCAAAAAAGGTTATTTATGTATGCCACTACTGCAGCTCGTGTTTCGTTAGCCCCAAAGTGAAAAACAAGCGAAGTCCCAGCTAAAGAAGATTGGCAACTTAAACTGATGGAATATGCGCAGCTTGCAGACCTAACATATAGAGTAAGAGAACAAGAAGAACAAACGTTTAAAGAAGACTGGAAAATGTTTATTGAATACATAGAAGAAAATTGTGTACACTTTAAAACGTCAGCATTAAGATAAATTGAACAGTGTAAATCAGTTTTGATGGATGTAATAATGGAATACTGAATGGTTTAGTTTATATAAAACATGCAGGTATTTATGTTGTGCAAAATGAACCATGAAAAGAGGGGAAGGGAAGTCATTGATATTTTAAGGCTGTCTAAGTGAATATTCTAAAATGTAAAACAGAAATTTAATAAAAATTATTTAAACACCCCCCCAAACCCCACAATGGATTACATTAAGGCTGCCTAACAAATTCATGGCAGATTTTTTTTTTTTTTTTAATTATAGGCCTCCTTATCTACAACCCAGTCTCTTATATATCATGATATATATTTTTCTGTGTTGGGACTAAGCACAAACTGCATTCTTTTATGGAGGTCTCCTGTTTCGAGACTCATGACTGTGTATGGGAAGAAAGATACATTTAAAGCATATCAAAAAAACACACAGACCCCAAATCCTGGGAACTGCAGGTAACCGCCCCCCCAAAACCCCCCCTACCATTCCTGCCTCCTAAACCATCTACAGTTCCCAGGTTTCTTGGTGTGTGTGTGTCTGTGTGTGTGATGTACTTTTTCAGTGTGCTTCAAATGTATGATGTGTGCTCAGCCTAAAACACTGAATCTGGGGTCTCTGCATGCAGTGGATGCCCAGGAACGCCTCTCCCTTCGCTTTGGAAAGCCCATAAAGGACCCCGATATCGCCAAAAATGGAGTCGCCGTTGTCCTGTGTATGGGTGGACTGCTCTTCGTGGTGATGATAGGCGTGTGAGTATAAGCAATAGACCTTCCTGTAGCTCAGAGTCAGCCGCACTGCTCTCCCTCTCCCAGAAAGGGACCTTGAGATGGGGCGGGGGGGGGGAGCCCCAGAGGCATCTCACTCAGCACTCGTCAAAGGGTTAGGGAGGGTTTTGGGGGGCTCTAACTCTCTCTTTTCCCCAGGATTATCAGGTACTGGAAAAACCGGCTCTTCTTGTACATTTAGCAGAGATCCGCCCCTTTTCTCACCCGTAAGGAAAAGGTCCTATCGAGCTTCCCAGTTGTGAAGTCTGAAATGTGGTCTGCATATCTTCATTGTAACAACCTCCAGAAATCCTTTTTTTGCCTCCAAAATTAGTGTGCTTTTCTGGCTTACACCTCTTGCCCTCCAATCCTCTTCTTATCCCTCATATTCACAAAATAAATACGCACAGACACACCCTGATAGTTGTCTGTTTCTGTCCTTCTCTCTTGTTGGACTGCAAAGATCTGGCTTTAATAAAGTCTTCCTCATTCCCTCCAGCCCACAGACTAAGGTGTTTAGTGGGCATGAAGGTGGAATACAATTTTGTTTGCATTTTAATGAGAAGCTACCCAATTAATACTTCCTGAACCAATACGTGAACTGGAACAGACACCTGCCCTTTGAAATTTGAACTTCACCGAATTTGCAGCCAAGCGATATGTATAAAAATGCATTATCTTAGGGGGAAATGTTAGTGGAAACAAACAAACACAAATGCATCATATGCTTTTGATGCTTGCAAAAATATGGGCATTAGTCAAAACTGCATACAAGAAAGTTTTTACCAGGGGAAATTTAAAATAAGATGCTGATGAATTTTCAAGAGTTTTTTGTTGTTAAGTTGCAAATTGCAGTGGAAATATGGAGAACTGAACTGAAGAATGGAGAAGTGAGAAGCCTGATTGATTGATTGATCCATCCTTACTGTCTAGACCAGAGCTTTCCAAACTGTGTTGTGACACATTGGTGTGTCAGCTGCAATGTGTAGGTGTGGCATGCGAATGCTACCCGTGCTCCTCATGGGGCTGGAAGGGGGTTAGTTTAACCTCCACTTTCCTAGTAAAACTGAATTACCATATTTTTTCATGTATAAGACGGTGCTTTTTGCTTAAAAAAAAAAAAAGGCAAAAATTGGGTGTTGTCTTACACATGGATAGTGAATGCAGAGAGGGGACGTGTGATTAATGGCAGCAGCAAGCAGGAGATTGGCAGCGGCGATTGGGCGGGTGATTGGTGGCTGCTGTGAGGCCTGCTGGTGATTGGCTGTGGGTGTGGCAATTGGGCAGGCAATTGGCAGTTGTGGCAAGGTGGGCAGGTGATTGGCGGCTGTGGCAAGTGGGTGGGTGGATTGGTGGTGGCAGCGAGCGGGCAGACAACTGGCGGCTGCAGCGAGGTGTGCAATCGGCAGTGGCTGTGGCAAGTGATCGGCAGTGGCAGGCAGGCAGGTGAGCGACTGGTGGAAGTGACCTCTCCCACCCCCCACCCCCAAAAAGCTAAACAACATTTCTTAAATTTGGGTTAAAAAAAAATAGGGGTCATCTTATACATGGGGACTGTACATCTTATACAGTCTTATACACTGAAAAATATGGTATTGTGTTGCAAAATGATGCATGTCTAAAACGTGTGTCAGCAACATGAAAAGTTTGGAAAGCTCTGGTCTAGACAGTCTGCCTGCCCTCCCAGATCTTCCTAAAATCCACCACAGGGGCTTGCAACTCTCTCTTCTCTGTTCCCTGTGCAGAGGAAGGTGACTGAGATGATCAAGGGCCTGGAAAGCAAGCCTCATGAGAAACAGTTGAGGGAGCTGGGTATGTTTAGCCTGGAAAAGAGGAGACCAAGAGGAGATATTGTAGCCATCTTCAAATATCTGAAGAGCTGTCACTCACATGGAAGATGGAGCAAGGTTGTTTCTTCCTGCTCTGGAGGCTAGGGCCCAAACCAGTGGATTCAAGTTACAAGAAAGGAAATTTCGACTAAACATCAGGAAGAACTTTCTGACTGTAAGAGCTGGAACAGACTCTCACGAAAGGTGGAGGACTCTCCTTCCTTGGAGGTTTTAAAGCAGAGGTTGGGCGGCCATCTGTCATGGATGCTTTAGCTGAGAAAATCCTGCATTGCAGGGGGTTGGACTAGATGTCCCTCAGGGTACCTTCCAGTTCTATGAAATAAGAAGCAAAGATGTTCTTTTATTCCAAGTGCAAATTTTTGTATTTGGTCTAACCAGCAGAAGCTCACAGATGAGGGGGTCCTGGAAGGGTCCAGCGGCCTCTAATGCCCTAAAGGCGCAGTGCTTTTCGTAGCATCTGCTTCTTATGCTTGACGCACACCCAGTACCTGGAAGTGTGGGAAGTGTGGTTAGTGGAGGCAGAGAAACTCCTGGGTCTTCTGGGTCCAGAATGGGGCCTGGTCTGCACATTGAGGCAGAATGCTGAGGTGGGGGAGCAAACTATATCACTTCGGACTGCAGGTGGGAGATGCCATTTCTCTTTTTGAGGCTGTGCACATTTAAAGCTCGTGACTTCTCCCCCCCCCAAAAAAAAATCCAACAAAGTGTAGGTTAAGGATGCTGGGAATTGTAGTTCTGCGCAGGGTAAACGACACTTCTCAATATATTGGGGGGGGGGGAGTCAAGTGCTTTAAATGCATGGTGTGTTCACAGCCTTAGATGCTCCTCTGCATTTGAACTCCCTGCAACACAAATCACACATCAGAGAGAAAGGCTAAAGACTTGCCCCTTTTTTTTTTGCTGCTTCTTGCTACAATCTCAACATTCTCCAATCTCACATGGCTGCATATGGAGCGACTGGCCAGCATTTCTCAAACATTTTGAGAACTGCCCCCTCCTCCATCTCCGGACTTGAATTTAAACCCAGGTCTGCTTTCTGGAATCCTCTGTATATGCAAATACCTGCACACGGGGGGGGGGGGGGGGGAGGGACCCCAGTCAACTAACTTTCTGAAATTAACAGAAAGCAGAAATTAAGCATGTATTCACTCTGCTTGGATTTGAATAGCCTGTGTCCATCAATCAAGTTTTCAAAATCTTTTGGAAATCTGGTGGCAAGAAAGGAGAAGTACAGTGGTACCTCTAGATACGAACGGGATCTGTTCCGGAGCCCCGTTCGCATCTAGAGGTAAACGTATCTAGCGACGGCACGTCTGCGCACGCGTGCGTCGCTTTTCGCTGCTTCTGCGCATGCACATGACGTCATTTTGAGCGTCTGCGCATGCGCAAGTGGCAAAACCCAGAAGTAACGCGCTCCGTTACTTCCAGGTTGCCACAGAGCGCAACTCGAAGCGTATTTAACCCGAGGTATGACTGTAATAGAAATGGGTAGGAGATTTACTCTGGAACCTTGAGGTCCAGAAACTAGATTTCTGAAAAAAAGGCAGCCAATGTTCTCAGAAATCTAAATTCCACACCACATTCTATGCTTGTACTCCTTTGAAAGGCCACAGTTCAGTGGTAGCTTCAGTAAGCTCTATGGGTTGCAGGCAGTCCCAGGTCAGTCGACAGAGTCGACAGATGTGGGTCAAGTGAATGGGAGCAGCTGGTAGCAAGAGCTCCTGGGTTCCTTAGGATGGGAGAATGATGGTCTTGTGTACCACAATAGGGTTGGTGCCCAGTGGCTTCTTTGGGAAGGAAGGCAAATGCCGGTTAGGAAACCTGAAAGTTTGGACTCTCGGATTCTACTGGAAAGGGAGAGAACTCTGCAGAGCCATTTACTCACACAAGAACAATTGAGGTCACCAACACAGACTCGCAAACAAAGAAGAGGTAAAGAACAACTTCATTATATTCTGCAAGGCGTCTGTCTTCCACTAGGGGGCAACAGAAACATCCTTTTAGCCTCTTGCGTTTGGCCAGGATGAGCAGCCCTCTCTTATCTTGCTCCCTGGTCCAGCCACCCAAATGGTGGCTTTCAAAAGGGAACAGGAAGCGAGAGTTACAACACGTGTTGGGAGCCAGTTCTTAACAGCCACGAGTAGAGGTACCAATGGCCACTTTGTGCACAAGTTTGGGAACAGAAGGCAGAAGCTGGAAGCCCCCCACCCACCTCGGTCTTACCTCCACAGAGCTCTCCATCAAAGCATTGGGTGGCGATGCGTAAGCAGGTCCAGCAGTCCAGGACAGGGCCCTCACTCACCGCTGCAGAGGGAGGAACAAGGCAGGGATCTGGGGGGCCTCGCTGGTGCATCCAGTTCCAGTCCAGGAGGCTGTGTGGGCAACTTGGGGGGCGGAGGAAGGGCTCTGATGGGGGAGGGAGTCTGATACTTACTGCAATCCTCAGAACAAGCTGAAGTGGAAGAAAAGAGGGAGGCCTGGTTTAGCGACCTAAAACCCAGACAGAGGGAGTCTCACTCAGCTGGTATGCAATTTACAATTATGTTGTAATAAACAGAAATCTGCCGTTATTCCCTTATGGGGGACACAAGAGCCCTTATAGAGTTCTCTGCAGGTTCTCCATTGGTCGGAGAAAATAACAGAGGCCAACCAGAGAATATTGAGAAGCAAAGCAGCTAGTGAGCCTGATCTTTATTGAACTGTTGCAACAGGGTGCCCCCTTCACACACAGGGGAAGGAGGACCGCAAACAAAGGCGTGCCCACCCTTATATAGACATTTTAAATTGCCAGCCCTGGAGTCCCAGACCACCCCCAGATACATCATACCTACATCACAGAAAGGGCGGTCTACAACAGAAATCTGAGTGCGTTGTTTACCTCCTGTCTGGCAGGTTACCTGTTAATGCTTACTTGATTGGATACCCTGGGGAGCCTAGCCAGTCTTTTCTAATGATAAATATTTAGTTCCTGAGCCAGGTCACAGGCTCACCCTATTCATACACAGACATACCCTTAAGACAGGATTTGTAAATGAAAAGACAATGGGGAGGCTTTTCCCTTTTCCTTGACCTTGCAGAGAAATCATTTGGTCAGTTTGGGAGTCAAAATGGTTTCAGGGCTGTTTTCTTGTGCTGCTTCAGACATGTGGTTTATATATTTATGTACATGTTTTGCTTGGTACATTTATTATTAAGACCTTAATTTTTTTATTTCAATGTGCAAGGAATCAACTCAAAGTTTGGCACATCATAACCCACCTCTGCCTACCAATGCCACAGCAATTCAGTTCCCCCTTTTATAACGAAGCTCTTCCTCCAAGTGAGCACGTTCTGCCCAAAAAGCAAATATGTATATTTTAAATCTACATCTGGCGCAGCGAGTCACCTGCTCTTTTCTTGTTCCCCCATTTTCAACCTCACTGAACTGTTGATGTTTAATGCACGAAGTTGTTACACGGTCATTATTCTTGTGTTTGTTATCGTTCTGTATTTAGCCGTATATTTTTATTCGTAGGTTTTATTCCTGGCCATATCTCCAGGGTCAGGGCCCACCCTCTCCCAGGCACTTTGCATGGTGCCTGCAAGGCCCCATCTGTCAGCTGAATTCCTTCAAATAAATTTGGCCTTGAAAGAAGTTTTCTGTTGTAGTCAATAGCACAGGCTGGAGTGTGCACTTTATGGTAGTGATTGTGTGTGTGTGTGTGTGTGTGTGTGTGAACAAACGTTACACCGTTCTGCAAATGTGCCCGTGGTCCTGAAAGCATTGATAGTCCCTATCCTCTACCATATATTTTGGAAAGTTGTTTTTTCTGTTTGCTATATCCATTTGGGCACCTCTCAAGATAGCGTAACCAAATTTTGCATGATGGGTCCTGAGATCAAGGAGCAGGTTTTTTGTCTAAGTTTGGATATAATTGCATGCCATCCTTAATCAGGATTGCAGACTGAATCTTTGAAAATTGCATCAAATTTAACCACTGATTTCAAAAGTGCACCTATTTTGAACTCTGATTTCGAAAGCACGCTGGTTTTGTTTCTCATCGTTCCTGAGCAATGACTGCCAGTAGCAGTATTTTATACATAGGGAGAGGGCACCCCTGGCCCACCCTGAGCCCCAACCCTGACCCCAGGATTCCCGGATAAAGGGGGAAGTGAAGGTCAGGGCAGTGGGTTAGAATAAGAGGTGCTGGGGCCTTTAACTATTCTGGTTTCCCTTCCCGATTGGTACCAAGGTCGGCGAATTTCTCCAGTGACTGCTGCAGGTGCCTTCGCAGAGATACCCGGAGCTGATACATGGAGAGTTGCCACAGGAAGACGCCTGAGGAAGGAAACAGAGTTTAAGGTTTGTTAGAGGGAAATAATTCCTAAGATGTTGGGTCAGAATTTTAGCCTGGCAAAGCTGCACAGCACATAAAAACCTGACCCCTCACATGTTATACTTAGGATTAGGGTTAGGAATATACTTGGAATTAATTCTGACACTAAAATATCAATCCTGGCTTTGTGGACTTCCATCAGTGGCTTATCTAGGTTTCAAAGCAAGAGTCTCTCCTAAGCCCTTTCTGGAGAAGCAGGGGACTGAGCCCAGGATCTTTCACCTGCAAAAATGGATCTCTGCCATTGAGCTACAGACCTGCTTTAGATCTGGGATCAAATCAGGGGTCCCTGGCCTTTTTGGACGGTTAGGGCACCAAAAATACTCATTTCACACACAAGAACTTGCAATGCTCAGAATCCCCACCCCCACAAAGTAAAACACGTGCGCCGTAAACAGCAATAAAGAAATAAAATTAGGGGGCAGGGGCCTTAGCAAACACAAAGAGGAGGTTTATGAGGACCCATAGTCCCCATAGCTGGGGATTTGGGTTAGGTTGTGAGCGCAGGAGATCAGAACTTCAAAGCTTAGGAGAACCACCTAAATATTTGGGTGGTCTCCCCACCCCACTCCCTATGGTGATTTAATAGCTTTATGAGATTCAGCGTTTAAGTAGAAATTTGTCCATTTTAGTTTCTCTCTTTTTCTCATTTTTCCACATTTCCATATCAGTTTGCTTTTTTTTTTTTAAGTCCTCCAGAAAATTTCTCAGCATTTTAGTGTGATTCCCACCCCCATCCCCCAGCATACACCCATTTTTGTGTGCTATTTTGCCTCACATAAACATTTTGGCAAAGCAATTTCCCCATATAGAATGCATTTCGGTATGCTATTTTCACTAATATATGCATTCATGTGGAACGCCCTCCCATCAGATGTCAAGGAAATAAACAACTATCTGACTTTTAGAAGAAAACTGAAGGCATCTCTGTTTAGGGAAGTTTTTAATGTTTGATGTTTTATTGTGCTTTTAATATTCTGTTGGGAGCCGCCCAGAGTGGCTGGGGAAACCCAGACAGATGGGTAGGGTATAAATTTTTATTATTATTATTAACAGGCAAAATTAACCCTAGCCTATGTGTCTTCCCACAGATTATTTGGCTGGCAAGCTGCTTTTCAGGATTTGGAGAAGTGCGAATTTGGGGAGACGGCTGTGTTTTCGTAGGCGTAAAATAGGTTAAGTACACATTTCGGCAGAAACTGCATCAAATTTCTAACCCAATCCCAAATGCAATCCCATACCCCCAGCTGCTTCTCTCCTTCCCCCCAGCTCACCTTTCCAGGTTTTGCTGCTCTTGATGTCCCTCAACTGACTAATAACATCTGATTTGATAGACATCACTCCTCGGACATCTGCAAAAGAGACATTTGTGGCTGTAACCTCAACCCTTCTCCACCCGCCCCAGATGTTACAGCCCTGCCGACGCTTCTCTGCTCAGTTCGCACCCAGCACTCGCTCGTGCATCTTTCGGAGGAAGGTGCCGTGAAGGTCAGCAAAGGCCTGGATGTGCCGTTGTATGAGGGCGTCTCGGTCGGGAAGGTCGGCTGGGAGCATTTCCAGCAGCAAGGTGGCCACAGAATCCAAGAAGCGGCGGTCACACTGAAGGCAACCAGCCACCGCTTGGAGGGAGAAGAGCCAAAGGGGGAACACCAGCAGGAACTGGGGTGCCATTGCCTCTTCCCCTACACTGCAGTCGGTGAAAACTCTTCCGTGAAGTCAGGTACCACTGGAAAGGCAACTACCTCCATGACACAGGGAAACGTTGCCAAGGAGAGAGAGAGTAAATAGACGGTGCGTTTGGCGCTAGTCTCTGTGATGCTACAACAGGAAGTGATGTAAGAAGCAGGTGAGGAGCTTGGCTCGGAACAAGCACTACCCTGAGCAGGAAGCGGCTCCTTTGTCCTGGTTCCTATGGCCAGGATATCGCTGCTCGGCTGGCTGGCTTGGTCCCTGCCTGTGCAGCTGGCAGCCACATGCCTCCGTTGCTGGCCAGATGCCATTGTCTACTTCGGCTACGACTCCTATTTGCTGCTTGGCCAGGACTCAGAGGCCACCAAAAACCTGGGGAAGCTTTTCATAGGCAGCGCTGAAGACCTCGCCGCCTATGGCAGACACTATTTGGGTACAGAATTAAGAGAAGGCGCAAGCAATGTCCATCGGATACTAGGGAGGAGCTTCTCCATGGGGATGCAAAAGGTCCCCGTTTCTGAACCTCCAAATGGCACATTATCCAGCTCCCCATTTTATTTTATTTTACAATCTTAGTGGGTCGAAAGCCTGGAACTTACTTATTTAATTACAGTACAGTGGTACCTCGGGTTACATACGCTTCAGGTTACAGACTCTGCTAACCCAGAAATAGTACCTCAGGTTAATAACTTTGCTTCAGGATGAGAACAGAAATCATGTGGCGGTGGCGCAGCAGCAGCGGGAGGCCCCATTAGCTAAAGTGGTGCTTCAGGTTAAGAACAGTTTCAGGTTAAGAATGGACCTCTGGAACGAATTAAGTACGTAACCAGAGGTACCACTGTACTGCATTTATTTTCTCCAAGGAGCTCAAGGTGGAGCACATGGTTCTCTCGCTCCGTATTTAACCCCCTACAACTCCCCCAGCGAAGTAGGCTAGGCTTCTGACCAGTCAGAAATCCAAGACAGAGGCCATTCTGGGTCTGAAGAAGCACAGCTGCAGTGGGATAATACCCTGAAAAGTACAAAGCTGTTCCTGATTTTGCTAATGACTCAAATGGCTGAAGAGAACAGGTGTCGCACCTGCTTGCCATGGGGAATCTGTGGCCCTCTAGATGTTACTGGCCTCCAACCAACTCGCATCATCATCCCCAGCCTGTGTTGCCAATGGTTATGATTGCTGGGAGTTGTAGCCCATCAGTGTTGTGGGGGAGGGGTCACAGGTTTCCCCATCCCTGGTCCAAGGAACCAAAGAGCCCATGGTCTTGTTGAGCACAATGATAATATGCAACTCTGCTCTGATTAAATTCACCCACATAGATTTCTCGGTTGTCACTGGCTGCAGTGAGCAGGAAGAGTTGGGAAGCAGAATATCATCTGGCGAGGGGAGAGGAGGGTACAGTTATAGCAGTGGGCGGAATGGATTATGAAGGCAAGTTGAAGCCAGCTGCTCCATTTTGTATAGCGTCCCTATACAACACCCTGTGTGCAGCAATCTATTTCATTATTTTCATTTGGGTAATTTTTGACAACACCTAGCAGTGGCTTACGAAATGCCATCAGATGCTACAAATCAAAATACAGTCAGAGCCATTATTAAAGCCCATATTTTAAAATAGCACAGTCGAACAGGATTTTCTTATTGGAAGCACTTTTGTGGTTGGAGTTTCAGGGATGCAAACTTCCATATGGAACCCATACACCATAGCAAACTTGGCACCCACTTTCCCTCCCACAAGCTGTGAGAATGCGCATGGGCCTCCTACATGCGACTCTACGTGGCGTCATTTAGAGCACATGAAAACAGTGTCCTTAAGAACTGTCAGGGTTGGTCAGGGGCTTCCCCAGGGCTCCTCAACAAGATTGGGAACGGCAGATGAGCTACTATTGCTGATTTCCCATTGGAACCTGCACCCTTGGGGAAATATTTTAACATATTCCAGGGTGCCGTCTCAGCAGGAGGCAAAGCCAACATCTACCTGCCCTGGTGGCTTCCCTGATTAGACTGGGAGTGCCACAGAAGTAGCCCCAAAATATTCAGGGATGCTCAGGGATCCCAGGCACACACACAGGTCCTTAGCAGACAGCAGGCATGTAGAAAGGATTCCTGCAGTTAGGGGTGTGCTTCTTCCTCAACTGCCTCACCTGCATGCATGGTTACCCTCACCCTTTCTCGGTCCTAAAGGCCAGGATTGCTGAAGCATTCAAAGAACACCAACTTAGGTTCCACCGTGTGGGAGGGTGTGTTCAAAACGGAGAATTAGGAAAGAATCAGGCATCATTTTTTTGGTTTATTTCCCCTGCAGAACGGGAACATATGGAGCGTGAGGCTGGGACTCTCTTTCTCCACCTTGAGCAGATTATCAAGAGGAGTGGGAAAGGTAGTTGTTGTTGTTAGCCTGTCCTCCTCTTCCTTCCAGACTTGCCTGCAGCACAACTATGCCAGGGAGCCATTGATTGCCATTGCAGTAGCTCCTAACCCACACACGCAAACACAAAATGCCCCCAAACCCTCCTTCTCTCATTCCACCCCTTGGTGGCCCTAATTAACCAGGCAATTGATCAGGCACTATCCCTTCTGCTGCACTCAAAAGCCTTGGCTTCTATCGACCCATTTCTCTTTCCCTACAGATCATGGCAGCCTTATGAGGGAGGCAGAGGAGGAGAAGAAGAATTTTGTCAAGCGATTGGAAGAGGCATCTAAGGCCTTTGTGAAGGAAGGTAAGTGCTTGAGGGCAGAACCTCTGGTCGGAGGCATACAGCTGAGGAAGAACGTGGCCCACACATCATGGAGGTGACAGGGTTTTGGGGTGACCTCTTGGGTAGGGCAAGATAGGGCCATGGAGTCCTGTGAGTGGGGAGGGATCGCCTTTCTCTAGTGCTCATGCCTTTGTTTTTCTCTTTTATATCCACAGTCTGCAGCCTTTCCTGTGGTGAGTCCGTCTGTCCAAACTAGAGGGGCATCTGTCTGGCCATATGGTGTCTGCTTCTTTTTTTTTTTAAGTGTCCATTGTGTCTGTTTGTGTGTGTGTGTGATGCCAGTTATAAATGGTGGGTATCCATTCCTCGCAGCCCCAGGAAAAAGAAGGCAGTAACCAGATCAGGAATAAATGAAAAGGATCTCATCCAGGGATTGTGTGTGCAAATGCAGGTTGGCACTGATATCCGTGTTAGTGCTTGTGAAGTCAAAGAGGAGACTTTACTGGTTATTTAAATTCATTGCCAGTTTTGTGCCCTTGAGTTGGTTCAGGCATACCACCAAACCATGATTTTCACTAACCACACACTTAGATTTGAAACTACCATGTCTACACGTGCAAGGAAATAAATAAATAAATAAATAAATAAATAAGATGATAATAATAGTACCGTATTTTTCTCTCTATAACACGCACCCGACCATAACACGCACATAGTTTTTAGAGGAGGAAAACAAGAAAAAAAATATTCTAAACGAAACAGTGGATGTATGATTTTTGTGGTTCATGCTGTGGCCACAGACATGTGATCTGATGGTGAGTTTGAGGTAGCCCAATGCAAAAATCCTGAGGATCCATGTGGATCCATGCTTTGTAACCACGTTTTAAGTGGGGAGGGAAGGAAAAGCACTCAAGGGCCAAGGAACACGCGTGGGGTGGGTGGAGAAGGATGCTGTTAATAATGCAGAAGAGGGGTATAAGAAGAGAAGCAAGCAGGCTCTGCTTCTCTCCCTCCTCCCTGGCTCGCTGAAAAACTTCGCTGCTATTTAGCCAGCTGAGTGGGGAGGAGAGAGGGACAGAGAGCCTGCTTGCTTTAAAGGAGCCAACCAGACAGGAGCCACTTACACTCGTGTAAGCGGCTCCTCTCCTCTCCCGCTTTGCTCCTTTAAAGCAAGCAGGCTCTCTGTCCCTCTCTCCTCCCCACTCAGCGGCTCTTCTCCCGCTTTGCTGTTTCAAAGCGAGTCACGGAGGAGAGAAGGAAGGGGAACCATGGATCCTCTGCTCACGACTGCAGCAGATTCCCCCCGCCATCCGTAGGCATTCGCTCCATAACACGCACAGACATTTCCCCTTACTTTCTAGGAGGAAAAAAGTGAGTGTTATGGTGCAAAAAATACGGTAATTATTATTATTATTATTATTATTATACCCCACCCACCTGGCTGGGTTTCCCCAGCCACTCTGGGCAGCTTCCAACACAATATTAAAATACAGTAATGCCTCAAATATTAAAAGCTTCCCTAAACAGGGCTGCCTTCAGATGTCGTCCAAAAGTCTGGTAGTAGTTGTTCTCGTTGACATCTGGTGGGAGGGCATTCCACAGGGCGGGTGCCACTACCGAGAAGGCCCTCTGCCTGGAATAATGGAATAATTCCAAATAATGGAAACCATTTTTTGGGTAGTTTCTCGCTATCCCCTGAAGAATACCTAGCTGCTATCTGAAGCAGCAGCTTCCAGGACTGGATCAGCATTCCAAACCATGGTTTGTTGGTTCATATGTGACACCAAACCTTAGGTTTCATACCACATTTCAGCTCCTGGTTTGATGGTCATTCTCAAACCAAAATCTGCTGACTTGATTTGGTCCAGACATCACAACAAACCATAGCTGGCATTACATCTGAATCAACAAGAGATTGGCAAAATGTTCAGAAGTTGTCATTGTCTAATGGAACCCCTCTTTCCCTGACATTTCCACAGCTAAGTCCCGGTTCCGACCCTATGAAGTGGCACAGTGTTCAAACTGCCAGCTTATCAAAGTTTCCTGCCTTGACCCCTTTGTATGTGCAGGTAACTTGCCTTTCTATACCTCTATCCCTTAACGTCTCCCTCCAGTCACAGCATCTCTCACTACTCTCTGTACATGTCAGTACAAACTGAGAGCCAACGTGGCCTGGGGCGCTTCAGCTGGAGCCTTGAACACCCTCATTGGGGCCCATCCCCTTTACTCTTTTGCCTAATTTGCTCTGTAGCTATCATGTAGACATCGGGGTATGTATCAATATTAATAATCCTTAAAGGTAAAGGTAAAGGGACCCCTGACCATTAGGTCCAGTCATGGACGACTCTGGGGTTGCAGCACTCATCTCTCTTTATTGGCCAAGGGAGCCAGCGTACAGCTTCCGGGTCATGTGGCCAGCATGACTAAGCCGCTTCTGGCGAACCAGAGCAGCGCACAGAAATGCCGTTTATCTTCCCGCCGGAGCGGTACCTATTTATCTACTTGCACTTTGACATGCTTTCAAATTGCTAGGTTGGCAGGAGCAGGGACCGAGCAACGGGAGCTCACCCCATCACGGGGATTCAAACCGCCGACCTTCTGATCAGCAAGTCCTAGGCTCTATGGTTTAACCCACAGCGCCACCCGCGTCCCTTTTAATAATCCTTACCTTCATGCAAAAACTGTACTTGCCGGTTTTCTGGTGGTTTTCTTTGTCCAAGTACAGTCAGTGAACCTGTTTTTGGCTACAAGTGCCCTTAGGATGCCGTTGATGCAGGTCTTCACCATGGTCCCACCTTGGTCTCTCAAGACTTCTGCCTTCTCAAAAATGTTATCCTGTTCCTTTTGTACAGGGCCCAATGTTATTGCAGCAGTGCTGGTGCCATTGATGCTCTTGCTTGGAATAGGAGCAGCATGGTGGTAAGTTCATGAATATTTAGTCTTTGTGGATAGGTGTAATTTATTCATTTTTTATTTTATTTTTTTGCAAAACCGTAGCTCAACTCTAGGGCAGGGAGAACTGGGCTACACAGCAGAGTCTTAGCATAGCAACAAAAGTATGGATGGGTAAATGTGGTCCTCCAAATATTTTGGATCTTGGTTACTTCCATCAGCTGCATCCAGCATCACTGAGAGCCCAGAGGAATGTTGGGATTTATTGTCCATGGGTTCTCCACCCCTGGCTTAGGGCAATGAGCCAAGGACTCAAAATAGCCCTCGTTCAAACCGACTCCATATCATGAAGGTCACATCCATGCCGTTCCTTTCAAGCATATGGCTTCCCCCCCAAAGGGTTCTGGGAACTTTGGTTTACCCCTCACACAGCTCGTTGCCAGGATCCTCTGGGGGAAGCCATGTGCTTGAAATGTATGGGATGGATCAAGCTGAAGTCACCTGGCAAGACAGCTTGAGCCTCCGACCTCTTTCTGCAGGAGATAATGTATGCAAAACCCTTTGAACGTTGAAAGCACTTATTAATTAATTAAAATTAATATTATTATTCCATCAGCTTTCGCTGGCTGCCTGGGAATGAACAGCAAAACCAAAACAGATGTCTTGCTATGCTCTTAAGGGGGGTTCCTCTCTTTAACCGCAGGTATCGCCGTCGCAAACAGAAGGAGCAAGGAAAAGACAAGTCTTCAGGAGATGAGGACAGCTCAGAGAGTTCTGAGTGGAGCTCTGATAGTTCAGAGAAGGCGGATGCCAATCCAATATATGCAGAAGTTCCAAGCACCCCCATATATGCTAATGTCCCAGCACATGCTAATGTCCCAGCATATGCTAATGTTCCAAACCCTCCAGAATTCACCATACCAAGCCCCCCACCCTTTGATTAAATAGTTTCCAATGGTGATTTTCCATCAGGTCTGTGCTTGCAACATCACTTCCTCTTAGGGCAGGAAGCGGTGACCGCAACACCAAAGACAGCCGTGCATGTGCAAATAAGGGATAAACAGAACCACCAGTCAAGACAGATCTTCCAATGCCCACCCCAGATTTCAATGGGGACAGCTCACACAGTCATCCAGCTACCGAGGAGCAATCCAGCAAGGTACACAAATGTGTGAACCAAACCTTAAATTGCATGTGTACACTTGGCCCAAAGCAAACCCCACGTATCCTGTCTAGTCTTGAGGCCCCACCTCCAAGGTCTTTCCATCAAGAAGTGGGGGCTGGCTGGATACCTAAGGTTGATTATTCAAGGCTATCAACCATCTTTGGGGCAGTACTGATATAGCCCATTTTTTCCTAAACCAAACCAACCCAACCCAACCTAAAACTGATTACAAACTTAGCTTGCTTATACATTCACTGGGTTAAGTCAAAAGGCAGGAGTGGAAACTGGCAAGTTATGGCACAATAAGTGGATGGAGGGGTGGGCAGAGTTGCTCTCTGGTGGGTGGAAGCCATGGTTATAGATACAAGATACACAATGACTTGTGAATGATTCAACGTTCCAAGCATTGGGTGTAGCTTGAGTGATGTGGACTTCCTCTTCCTGCAGCCAGCAAGTTTATATCGGAGAACTACTGTAAAGTAGCTGTTAAGGATTTGTGAGCCATAAGGTTGCAAGTTCATACCTCAAAATCCACCAGCCCCTCTGCGACTCAGATAGGCTAATAATATGTGGTCTGACCTTATTAAAGGTAAAGGTACCCCTGACCGTTCGGTCCAGTCACGGACTCCTTTGGGGTTGTGGCGCTCATCTCGCTTTACTGGCCAAGGGACCTGGAGTACAACCTCCGGGTCATGTGGCCAGCATGACTAAGCTGATTCTGGTGAACCAGTGCAGCACATGGAAACACCATTTACCTTCCCACCACAGTGGTACCTCTTTATCTATTTGCACTTCGTGCCTTTGAACTGCTAGGTTGGCAGGAGTAGGGACCGAGCAATGGGAGCTCACCCCGTCACGGGGATTCAAACTGCTGACCTTCTGATCTGCAAGCCCTGGGCTCTGTGGTTTAACCCACAGCACCACCTGCATCCCTTGTAACCTGACCTTATTAGGTTGTTGCAAATACTTAGGGTAGGAGTGGGTAACCTGGGGCCCTTCAAGGTGTTACCAGACTCCAGTTCCCACAAGCCCCAGCTAGCATGGCCAAATTTCAGGGATGATGGGAGCTGTAGTCCAACAATATCTGGAAGGCATGAGTTTGGGGCAAGTGTCACTGTATTGTATCCTCTCTGTATTGCAAAGGAGTGGCTAAGGGCAAATCCAGGCTATGAGAAAGAACAAACTTGAGAGAGGAACCAGCAGCTTGGTGCCCTTGATCTTGAGGCCTTATTTACATAGGTGACAGAATGAGGTAGCAGAATGGGTTGTACCACTTCAAATTACAGGTATGTGGGACGGAGGTTGTTAGAAACAAATATATATTCCCACATGTAAACAGAATACAACACTAGCAAGTAGGAATGGCTAGATGCTCTCCAGCTAGCTTGGTTTGCAAGGACCTTTATGGATTTTAAACAAAGGGGAAGATCTAAAAATACCACCCACCTGACGTAGAGTATGAGTTGGTTAAGCCCAGGCTACCACTTCAGTTTGGTTTCATAGGTAGGCCAAGGCCCTCCTAACAGACAACAAATGAGCATGGCTGAAGCATCTATATGGCAGCCGAGGAAGGCATCCTGCAACATTCCCGGGTTGAGAATCCTAGCCAGGCAGCCAATTGTGGCGAGGGGAAAAGGTGTGGAAAGGGAATAGCCTTTCCTCTAGTTGAGTCCAAAGGGACTTGCTGTCCACACCCAAGGCATCATCCCTTCCATGAATGGTTACGTAAGACATGCTCGCAGGTTATTTCAAGCCACTGCCCCTTTAAGGTGCCAGTATGAATTGCTCCCACATCACAGGGTGCATAATCATTCAGCCCAAAAGCCCACCTTGCACCTTATCGTATGCAGAGGAACCCGATCTGCTAACAGAACCAGCCTGCAGCACAGACAAGGCCATAAATCACTCAAGAGGCAATCCAGTGGCCCATTTTGCCCACAACAACCAGTGCTATTTGAACCCAAAGCACACTCTCAAGGTCCCAAGAGATACTGGGAGGAAATAGCAAACCCTTGTAAGACTGTGAGCAACCACATCCAATCTTGTGTCTTTTGTCTGTATACACTTCCAATGCACACTGGACAAAATTAAATCAGATTTTTATGGGAGTGTGTGTGTGGGTAGAGTGGGGTTGGAGTCTGGAAGGAGCTTGCCCACTCAGATCTCCCGACACCTGGAGGGCCCCACATTTGTTACCCCCATCTTAGCCAGTCCTAAGAGTTACTGTTGGAAGCCCTTGTTCTTCTGCCTAGGTATGACTTACTGGTGTGGGTGGAGGAGGAGGGGGACTTCATATTCTTATTCCTGTGGTTCTAATCCTAACTTACCTCGACATTTCCACCTTCAAAGCACTCCGGCCTCTGATTTTGTACAAGGGGAGCTCAAAACAAAGGGGTTTGTCACCTCAGGAGAGGCTCAGTCTCGTAGGAATTCACTGCATAGGGAAATGATGGCCTAAGTCATGGATGGAGACCCTGCCGCCCTCCAGATTTGCTAAGGTGCCATTTCCAGTCGCTCTGAGCCAGCACCGCCAGTAGTGAGAGATGTCAACAAGTTGTAGCCCAGCAACAATCGTGGGGTAGGGCAGCACACAGGCTCCGCTTTCAAGGTTGAAATGATGAACATCGCCCTCATCTTCCTCCCACCCGAGCCCAGCTCTGCCCTTCTCCCT
The DNA here is from genome assembly GCF_964106645.2 of Podarcis pityusensis. Classification (NCBI taxonomy): domain Eukaryota; kingdom Metazoa; phylum Chordata; class Lepidosauria; order Squamata; family Lacertidae; genus Podarcis; species Podarcis pityusensis. Next base: position 38,021,500 of record NC_138038.1, read on the forward strand.
CAAAAGCAAACCCAGGGGCCAAAGCCTTTGGGTGCCATAGAAGAATTTCCATTTATTTCATTTCATTAATAGCATTTTTCTGATGCATACCAGGGTAGGCTTGGGGGTCGGGGTGGGGAAGATAACGGAAGGGGTGGGGTAGAGCCAAGAGGGGGAGGGTCACATACAGCCACTCTTCCCCACCCCAACCCCTTGACCAATGACACAATGATTCTGCAAATATACTGACTGGTGTCGGGAGAAAATTATCCCCTGGCATGATTGGGGTTTTTTGGGGGGTGGGGTGGGGGTGGCGGCAGCAGCAGCAGGGAGATGTAGGATGTCCCACCCACTTCAGAAACACAATTGCAAGAGATTTGGGGTGGCAGAGGGTGGGGGAAGAATGAGGGATTTAGCAGATTGTCCTGGGTGCTAATGAGTAAGCGCCCCCACCCCCCGTAGCATAAAATAAGAATCGACAATCACTTACAGCAGCAACACATATACACATACACGCACGCACGCACACAAACACGCACACGCAGCCTCGGACCTTCCCTTTCCCCACAAGCTGTTGGCTCCCAAAGGGCCAGAATCAGGCCACCTACCCATCTCCCCCCTCCCTCCCTCCCTCCTTCGAGTCTTGAAGAATGGTGGGGGCTTCTTCACTGTGCTGTCGGAGCAGACGGAGGACTCCGCTGTTTTACAAGTCAAAGATGGCACGTCCTCTCTGGGGTCTCGAGTGGGTCAGCAGTGGGAGCAACACCCCCACCCCCCAAAACCCCCCCACATGCACACAAAGGAGGAGGCTGCAGCAGGAAGGGGAGAAAAGTAGGTCACGTGTGGAGAGTGGACGGCTCAGACTGCATTTGATCACCCCCTGTGCGAAGAGTGCTGCAAAGTGGGGTCCCTGGGTTGTGGGTGTGGCTGCGTGTCCTCTCCTCTCCCCCCGCCCCCCCCCGGCTCCCTTTTCAAGCAATGCGCACTGTTGGCATAAGAGAAAGAGAGGGAGAGGGAGAATTTCCTCCTCCGCAGGGACATTGTTGCTTTGTCCACACTCATCATCCGAGTCCTCACCCTGGCCTGCTGCAGTCCAGAAATGGAGAAGGGCGGCTGGGCTTTACAGATCCCCTGCCGTTCCACATCTGGCAGGGGGCCTTTGGCTGTTTCTGGGCTTCCACAAAGCAGGCCAAGAGAGAGGGAGAGACTCAAATTCTGCAATAGTCCCCCCCTCCCTCCCCGGACACGTTGCTGTTGGAAAACTTTTTCTTTTTTTAAGGTTCTCAAGAGTATCGATCCTCCAATGGCTTCCAGGTTCCTTCTTCACAGCAGACTGTGTTGGCTGTTCCAAGTCCCCACCCCCAGATGCTCCAATAGGGCTCCACAATCCTTGCAAAACGAAACAAAAATGGTGGCTCCCTTCGGCCCGGGAGTCTGCAGAGGGCAGGCGGCAAAGTGTAGCGGTGGCCTCGTCGCCCTGTGAGGAATGATGGTCCAGCCCCACTTTCCAGATCCAGCTTTTGGTCTCTGACCGCAGATTAGTGGTATCCCGCCTGGCCCCGGAGACGGAAGAGACAAGTATTCCCAGTGTCTCAACCATTCCCAGGTGTAGTGAAGGGGATTCACTGACATCACCCCCTTAGTGGAAAAAAAAAAGAAGAGGCAGAGAAGGGCTGGTCCCAGCACAGGGGTGGGGCAGGAGGGGATGGAGATGTAACCAAACATCTGGAAGGGAAGTGGGGGAGTGCCTACCAAAATAAAATCATAATTTAAAAGGACAGCGTCCATCTGTCTCTCCCCACCCTCCCCCTACCCACAAGGAAACTTTGTTTGGAAGGGCCTGGGAGGCAGGTAGAGGAACACGGCCACTTCTCTTCCTCCATCCCTTCTGCAAAAGGGAAGAGAGAGAGAAAGAGAGAGAGACTTATGAAGGAAGGTGTGGGAGGGGTTGACCAAAATATGATAATCCCCCCTCGCCTTTCAACATGGGAAGGGTTTCTGTGGCCAATACAGGAGAGGGCACAAAGAACAGCAACAACAACCACCTGCCTTTGGAGAAGACCAACACACACACCCCTCAACACCCCCCACAACTCTAGATCTGTTGTTGGTTCGTAATTCCCTCCCCTCAAATGTGACGCTGAAACCTCAACTTGAGTTAGAGAAGGGAGCTGCCCCTGATGCCGACAGAGGACAGCAGAAATGGGGTCTCCCAGCTGCCCTGAAGAGCAGCGGGGGAGGGGGGAAGGAGGAGCTCTTCAATTAAGCCCCCAAACCAAAACCAAAAAGAGAAAAAATTAAGTCCACCCTACCCCCAACATGGGGGTGGAGGAGCTCGCAATAAGGACTTAAGTCTCTTCCCTTCCTTCTCTCTCCCCCCGCCTTCCCGGCTGCCCCATTTTGTGGGTGGAAACTAAGGCCCCCCCCTTTGCAAACTGGGAATGTGGGGGGGTGACAAGGGGGTGTCATCCCCACAGGGCTAAAAGATCCCCCTGATTATAGCAAGAAGGGGTTGGTGCTGCCCATGGAGGCGGCTGAGGTGCTGCTGGGGACGACGCCAGTGGGCGGCAGGCTCTGAGGGGGCAGGCCCATGGCAGAGAGCCCCATAGTCGGGACAGCGCCCAAAGGCTGCACCCCTACCATGGGGGAAACGGAGGCCAGGGGCATCCCGGGGGCCATGGGGGAGACAGAGACCATAGGAGCTGCGGCGGGGAAGGCAGGGGGCGCCGGCTGAGACAAAGGGAGGACCGGACTGACGCGGAGCTGGTTGAGCGAAAGCGGAGCAGCTGCCGTCGCCTGGAAGGGGTTTGTAGTTGAGGCAGACGCGGCTGGGGCTGGGGCTGAACCTGCAGCAGATGATAGAGGAGAGAGAGAGAAAGGAGGAAGAAAAACAAGTTAAAAGGAACCCAGAAGTCCTGGGTCGATGCCTCCCACCCTCAACTCTCAGGAGCCTTGGTTTCCTCTGCAGCCCCATAAAACATCATCAAGCTCTGCAGGATCAGGCCAGTAGCCCATCTAGTCCAGCATCCTGTTCTCACAGTGGCTTGAGATTCCCAGAAGCCACTGTGGCTAGCAGCCATTGATAGCCTTGTCTTCCATGAATATCTCTAATCCTCTTTTAAAACCATCCCAGTTGGCGGCCATCACTGCCTTCTGTGGGAGTAAGTTACAGTGTTTAACTATGCGCTGAAGCACGGAGAAGTATGTCCTTTTCTCTGTCCTGAATCTTGCTGCTCAAGCCCATCCCGGAAGTTACTGCGTATCAACCCTGCTCTGCTTTCACCCACCAAACTCAAGCTAAAGGAAGGCCTGGCTTAAAGCAAAGAGGACTTGTCTCATTTGCGCCTTATAAACAAGGCCAGTAATACTGAAATGACCTGTGGCTCCTACATCCAAATCTACTGCATGAGCCTCCAAGGAGCCAGAAGTTGTGCTTCCCAACCTCCCCGCTCCAAGCTCAAACCTCAGGCTGGGAGCAGGACAGGGCGGTACGGAGTAGTAGAGGAGGTTTACGCATGTTTGTGAAGCAAGTTTCTAGGCCTCATGGCTGTGATGTTATGCATGAAGGTGCTGGGCAGAAGATTTCTGGTGGGTAAGGTGGGGTCTCTGCCTTGGTTAATGCCTCATCGCAACAATGAGACTCAGTATGGTGACATTACACAAAATAAGCTGCACAAACCAACTTCATCTGCATATTTCTCCCTGGTTTACCCTGGAAGAGATTTTTAAGCCCATCAAGAGGTTTGCTTTTAATCCTGCTTCAAAACAGCAAGCCCCATAAATAGGGGGCCAGACAAGAGAGTCCTGGCAAGAGTTTCCTGCCCAACGAGAGTCATGCAGATATAAGAAGAGGTGGTTCTTTCCCTCCCCGTTCTGACTTGTATGACTCAGCCAAACAGAACTAAGGAGATATCCTTCTCTCTGCCCTGCTTGAACCCCCAGAGTGCCCTGGCCCCAGAGCACTTACCAGGGGCTAAGAAGGGGTTGGAGGCCTTTGCAATGCTAGAGGCAGTAGAAGGCTTGCTGACCAGGGAGTCCAGGTCGACGAGGGCAGCGTTGGGGCCCAGAAATGACTCTGGGGTCTTCCGCGTTGGCTTGGAGATCTCGGGCAGCGACCCGCCCATGGAGGCCATGTCAAAAGTGTTGGGGCTGTCAGTGCCACTGCCAGGTCGGCAAATGGGCACCTCCCCGGCTAAGAGGGACAGCTCACCTAAAGAGAGAGGGAGAGAGAGAGATTGGTGGGGGCAGACAGGAAAGAGTGGTGAGAGAAGGGAATGGAAGATGCAGAAGAGCACAGGGAACGTGGAGGGAAAAGACAAAGGCCAGCAGAGATACACCCTTCAGTTTCTGCAACAGTCATAGGCACATGCTCCCAATTTGAATCATGCAAGGGTCAGACAAGAAGCCGGAAAGAGGGTGGGTGGGGGGTGAGAAGGGGAGAAAGAAAGAGAGAGACCCCTCTTCAAAGTACATGCAGGAACAAAACTGGTCCGTGGGGTGTCACTTCTGAGCTGAGTTTGGCTGACCCAAGAGAGGGCAGAGGGCAATGCCAGGAAACGCTGCCACCCAGTCCCGGGGGTCGAGAGTAAGGAAAGTGGCAGGCAAGAGACGGGGACATGCAGGGCAAAGTGGAGGTGCAGAGGTGAGAAGGCGGAGCCATGCAGGGAGCAGGGCTCACCTGTGCTGCTCCCAGATTTGGGCAGTGCCGGGCGCAGGCTGTCGAAATCAGAGAACTCGTCCCCATCCCCGGGGCTGCCAAACTGCTCAAAGCCTCCGCCAGCTGGAGGGGAGGGACAAGGCAGAAGGGGGAAGGGGGTGGGCCAGCAGGGTTAACAGGGGAGCAAGGGCGGAAGGGACCCGTTCCCCGCAGACTCACACCATCCTGCGCTGGGGGTCCGTTCCCTGCATCTCGTTTGTGGGGTAAGGCACCCAGGAGCCCCACTTCCCAGCCGGCCTGACCCAAGCCTCCCTCCACCAGGCCGAGGGGCTCAGGAGCCCTCGCTGTCCCTCACCCGCTGTGCCGTTCGTGCTGGGCTTGGAAGGGGAGCCACCCCAGGGATCAGAAAACGTGGATGCCGGAGCCCAAGGATCGGGCGCTGGTTTCCCTTGGGAAGTGGGAGCTGGTCCAGATGACCATGGATCTGTGGGTGGCGTTGCCGTGGTCCCAGAGGAACCTCCACCTGGGGAAACATCAAGCGCATCAGACTTTATCAATGTCTGGGGAAACAGCCTGTCCGCTGTGCATCAGGATGGACGTTTATGCGTTTGTGTTACACCTAGGAGTCCCAGGTTGACGCAGACAGAACGGTAATTTAGTTCTCAGTGGCCAGTGGGCGTCCTGCCTGAGATGGTAAGAAAGCTCTGCGACAAGAGATCGCTGCATCTTTGCGAGGTTTGAACACACACAGGGAGCTGCTGCCTTATACCGAATCGGACTGCTGGTCTTTCTAGGCCAATGATGTCTGGCAGCAGGCGGGAGTTGTGTTCCCATTGACTGATAGTTTTAGCTGGGGTGGGGGTGGGGTGGCCCAAGGAAGGAACCCGGGGCCTTCTAAGCACAAAGCAAATGTTCTCACCATGGAGCCACGGCAAATAAAATAACACCACCCATCAAACAGGGTAAAATGATGAATTGCCTACTAGTAAAAAAAAGGAAGGGAAGGGAGAATCTTGAAAGGAAAATTGCTGCAGAGCCGAAGCACAAGAGCTATCATTTAAATGTATATCCTGCCTGTCTTCCACCACACAGAGGAAAGGGGTGGACAGAGAAACCCATAAATGCCCCATAAAATGTATCTTTTTTCCTGGTAGGGGGCAGGAGAGAAATGAGCAAGTGAGGAAGGTCACCTAAGCCCTTTCAGTTAACCTGATTTTAAACAAAAGGCTTAAATGCTGAATCATGTTTATCATATCCTGATCTGTTCCGTCACTTCTCGCTCTTACCTTCAGGTTTCCATGGGTCACTGCTTGCAGCCGGGGCACCTCCCCATGGGTCTGGGGGGGCTGCAGGAGGTGCCGCAGAGGCCCCCCACGGGTCTCCTGTAGGGGCTGCTCCGGTAGCAGATGGTCCCCATGGGTCAGTGGGAGCTGCGGATACAACTGGGGCAGAGCCACCCCAGGGGTCAGCGGGAGCAGGAGGGCCACCCCAGGGGTCCGCAGTGGGAGGGGCGGTGAAGACCTCCGCAAGATCCATGAGGGATGACTGCATGTGGGGCAGGTGGGGAAGGAATGTGGGAGACAGGCAGAGAAATGGGTCAGGGAATTAATCACGTCTCTATTGTCCCATTTGGAAAACAGTGACAACCCCCCCAATACCGCCACGCCCTCCGCTTTATAATACCCCAAGAGCAAGAATGGCATCGTGGTTAGAGTATCAGCCTCGTCTACCTCATAGATTACTATGGGTGAGTAAACACTGTACCCCCATTTTGAGCTCATTGAAAGGAAAGGTGGGGTGTATCTCCATCTCAAAGGAATAAATAGTGCAGGTCAGTGGTTAGAGTGCCAGATTAGGCCCGGGGAGGTCAAGGTTCAAATCTCCACTCAGTCCCTGGGTGGTCCTGGACTAGTCTCTCTCTCTCTCAGCCTAGCAAAAAGGGGTAGGGAAATCTACGTACATGGGAGGAGAAAATGGACAACTGTCACATGGTTACTACCCAGAGCACCTCCTTGGCAGGAAAAAATAAAAATAAAAGTTTCAGATGGACATTAAAGTGCTGCCTTGCAGGATCAAACCAAGGCCTGTGTACCTGGCAATTCTGCCTCCAACAATGGCCCCCCTTACTATTCTCCTCTCCCCTCCCTGCCCCAGGTACCCATCCAGAGCCACCTGCCCGCTCCACCCTCACCTCCTCCTTGGCAGGCACCGTCTCCTTTTTGCTCTCCTCAATGGCCATCTGGAGTCGTAGGTCATCCCCACGCCGGATCCGCTCTTCCTGCAAGGGGATTGTGGGAGGGACAAGAGGGCATCAACAGCGATCGTGGGCCAGGGGCAAAGCAGTTCACTCACCTTCAGGAGAGGCAGGCAGTGCGGAGGTTCCATGGCCCAGCCTTCGCCCAGCCTGGTGCCCGCCTGGCACCTAGGGCCAAAGCCACCCTCCCTAGCTAGGAAGGGTTGTGCTGGCTGGGGCTGGTGGTTTTGGTGCAGGGCAACAGGCTGGGCGAGGGCCTGCTGCAGGCCGTGTGCCAGATGATGCTTCAAGCAGCTGCCACTATGATTCTGTCCAACTCAAGAGGGCAATCCGGAGAGCCGAGGAAGGAGCCAAGGGCTGCCCAGCTCCTCCCACCCCCACCCCTTCATGGGAGCCCTGATTCGTTCCCCCCTGCAACCCCCCTTGAAAATGCAGGTGCCCAAGCGAACAGCACCTCATCTACATTTGCCTCCCTTCTTGGCATTCTGGCTCCAAGACCACCCGCCCCCCCCAATGCTGAAGTGGCTTGGCCAGCCTTGGCCTTTCTGTTCTGGTGTTTCCCCTTAACTTCTCCCTTCCTCCATGCTGCTGGTTGAAGCTAGTAAGCTCCACTCGCAAAGGGAGAAAGCGGAAGTCTTCCTCTCTCCTTACCCTCAAGCTCTAACCAGGCCTTTGCCAACCTGGTGTTTTGGACTACAACTCCCATCTGCTCTGGCCGGCCCGGTTGGGGCTGATAGGAATTGTAGTCTGAAACATCTCAGGGCTCCAGCTTGGCAAAGCTGCTCCAATCTGTTAACTACCACCTTCCTCATCCTCCGCTAAATATCCACCCACCCCAAAACTCCCTTACTCCAAGGGATGGCCTCCCCTTTCCAGCCAGCACTCCTGGCCCCCATTTCCTCATGGCTCAGGAAGCTCCTCCTCCTCCTGTCCATTGCCTCCGTTCTGCAGAAGACGCACGCAAGACCCGCCTCAGCAGGCGCCAGCGACCCATCGCCTCTCGAAGCAGCAGGACACGCGGACTGACCTGTCCTACCTTCCGGGCCTCCCTCGGAAGGGGAAAGGCACCTCGGGAAATCTTGACTCTACACAGCGGGACAATTAAAGAGGTCTAAAAGTGAAAAATGGAGACACGGCACCCCTGTTGCCATCGCTCTGCTTCGGGACGTGGAGAGAGAGAGAGAACGCTGAGTTAGTGGGGAAAGTGTGAGGCTGGGGCCTGCTCTGGGGCCGGGGGTGGAAAGTGGTTTAGTTGATTATTTCGAGAGGAGGAGCTGCTGCGGGTGGGGGGCAGGAGGTGTGCGTCTAACCTTGTCATGTTCCTCTTTGCTCAAGCTAAGGGCTAGCTGGAGCTGTAGGTCCTCGTCGGCCACTGCAGGGGGCTGGGGGGGAAGAAACACAACGTAAGAGACATGGAATGGAGCTCGACACAGCAGAGGGAGGGAGGGAGGGAGGGAGGGGCAGAAGGAAGGAAGGAGAAGGTGGGCGGACTGCAGGCACCTCCACTGCACACAACCCAATATCGCCACGTTCTGCGGCAAACGCCCATTCGATTAGCGGTCCCCTTACCACCCGGATTCTCAGCTCTCTCCATCCATTGTGCTTCCCCTCTGCTCGGCTAAAGTATTCTTCAGTGTGGTTGGGGGAACTACCTTCCCTCCCAGGGACACTTGTGCTATTTGGGGAAGCCCTTGAACCACAGCCCCTTAAACACTCCAATTCCCCCAAGTTGTCTACGCAAGCTGCGTTCACGTGAACAAAAGCAAGCTGCTTGAGGGGTGTGATCTAGGAGAGATTCAAGGAGGAGCAAGCTTCACGAGATTGTAAAGAGGCCAATCCCAGAATCTTTCTCCCCAATCACACTTTAATAAATCCCCGGCAAGACGTAGAAATCGCAGAGAGCTAATACGGTTTAGCAGCTACAGGGCAAAGCTTCAACGTGAGAATCTGGGTTCAAATCCCACAGAAGCCTTGGTGCCGTCTGTTTAGCCTTCCTTACAGGGGTGCTGTCAGGGTAAAGGTGGCACCGGGGATCCCTGGACAAGCAGGATACAGAGGTGACGTTGAGCCCCGCTCTTCCCGCATGCTAGGAGAAACTGCCTTCTAGAGAAGCAGACATCCTCTATGGCAGGAAGAAAGGCACTTCCTTCTGGATTTACAAGTGAATAACCTGTGACTCCAGATGTTGGACTACAGCTCCCATCAGCCCTGACCAGCAGCCATGCTGCCTGGGAGCTGATGGGAACTGGAGTCCAGCAACACATATAGAGGGTCGCAGGTTCAGTGCCCCTGTCACATAGGAAGCTGCCTCCTACAGAGTCAGACCACTGGTCTACCTAGCTGTGCATTTTCTACACTGACTGGCAGCATCTCTCCGGGGCTTCAGGCAGGAGTTTTGCCTCGTCCTACCTGGAGATGCCAGGGATTGAACCTGGAACCTTCTGCATGCAAAGCAGGTGCTCTGCCACTGAGCTTCAGCCCTTCATGCTGAAGGACATGCGACTCCCCAAACTATTTCAGACAGAAAGGGGGGGGGAGGAAAGGAAGAGTCGTTTGTGCCAAGGCTGGACATCTCTGGTGTAGAAACAGGCACCTCCCCCCACCCCTCAAAATAAATAAATATTTCTAGCTCAGTTCCCTGGATAGTAAAGTTAAATTGTTGTGGGTCTTTCTGTCTCTCCCCCCTCCCTTTCGGCCTTCTGTTTTGAAAACAACAAGGGCAAAGTGGAAGGAAATGCGGCATGAAGGAGGAGGAGGAAGAGGAGGGAAGTGGAAGTAAGGTGGCAAAAATAAGGAGCCAAAATTAAACGGACAAGGGTTGGGATGGGGGTAGCAAACACAATCACCCCACTTGGGAGGAGCCACAGAAAAGGAAAGGAGGCGACAAAAAAAAAGCAAGACTTAGGGTCTGATTGGCCGTGGCGTGTGTTGAGTGGCAGGTCTGGACACAGCCAATGGGAGCTGCACGCCTTATGTCCAACCTAGTGGCCCCCTCCAGAGGCTCTGGACTACAGTTCCCATCAGCCCCTGGAGGGCGACAGGTTGGGACAAAGGGCTGCCAGAATCACAGAAGTTCTGTGGGCAGGGAACTGGTGGGTGTCTGGATGGGAGACAGCTCCCTCCTCCATCCTCTCACTCAAAGGAAGAGCAGGCCCAAGTAGCATTAATTATAATTATTATACTGGATAGAGTGTGGGGCTAAAGAAAGAACCTCAAGCGCCAAGACTGATGGCTCAAGAGCAATTTGTGTTGTTCCGCTGAGAAAGACTGGCAGGCAAACCTGAACAAGGTAGCAGCCCACACGATCCTGGGTGGTTGGGGGGGGGCAGCGCTGCTAAGGAGTCTGGTGCTGCGGGAGAGGTTAACATACAACAGAAAAAAGGTAGGCAAAACCTGGTGTCTTTGAGGGGGCAGGATCAATTCGTGTGGACCCTGTGCGACAGAGAACGGAAGCATTCCCGATCTCCCCCAGCCAGGAGGGAGAGCTCGTCACCGCAGGGGGGGCTCTGTGCGAAAATCTGGATGAAAAATCTCAATCAAAAAGCCATTTCCTGCCGGGGAACGTCGGTTCAAACACATCTGTGCCTCGCTTTTGTCTCTTCCCCCCATTCCTCTCAAACCACAAGTAGTACTGAGGAAAACAAACAAATGAATAAACAGACCCACAGCTACCCTGAAACCTTTTAACATTTCTACCCAGAATGCACTGCGGCGCAAGATGGCAGCTAGCAGACCGGCCCGCTACCCATCAGCCTCTGCTCCCAACGTGGGCCAGTGGAGCGTGTGGCCAGCAACTCTAGGGTTCCGTTCCCCCAACGGGGACTGACTTCATTACCAAAATGCTTACGGAAAAGCTCAGCCGCCCACAAGGCTCTGCTAGCAGCGTCTGCCCAGAGGGGGTCACACACTAGAAACAAAGCTGGACAAGTCAATCTGTTCATTGAGTCAGCATAAATCTCATGTACTCCCTTCCCCCACCTTCCTGGTCAGCAGTTATTGTTTTTTTTAAAAAAACCAAACGAACAGGGGGCATATTTTTTAAATTGAGCAAGAGCTGGAAGGTCCAGAAGGGCTGACATTGGCCAATAGCTGAATCAGCTCTGCCCACCAATTTACAACTCCACCAAAAAATATTCATTTATGGAGGAGGCATGAACATCATGCCCTTCTGGGCCGAAATGTTAAGTATTTGATGGGGGGGGGGGGGAATTGCACACTTTCAGCAATCTGATTTGGTAAAACCAATTTATGCAACTACTACAAAAGTAACCATCTTTTAACTATTGGGGTGGCTGGTCAGGAGGGTCTGGGCCTGCTGGGCTGAAATGGATCTTTGCCCCAGGACTAATGGGACGTATTTCTATGAATTCTATACATTTTACATGGTGCTCCAAATCTCCCTGCCGCTTTCTAATTAGTGAACCTTTTTTGGTGCAGGGTGGTAAGCCATGGTGAATCTTGCAACGTGTGTGTTTTAAGTTACCAGGATCCTCCTTTTGGACTTTGTTCACTCTCTCATAAGCCAAGGCAAAGGCAAAATCTTCTTTAGCCCTCTCACTGAGTGCATCATTTTATCTGAATATTTTTTTTTAAGGCTGCTGCTCAATAAAAATATTTTCAGGCCAGTATACATAGAAAAGACAAACATTAATACCAAGCAGAATAGATAACAAAACAATGAGGCTTCCTTTTTAATGGCCAATAAAAGCACTACTATGAGGCACTTGGTAGGTAAGCACCCCTGGTGTCAACACTGTCTATAAATGAGGCCATCCCTGAAAAGGCCCCGTCTCACTTTAAATCATGGCAGACCCCAGGAGAGGATCTCCAAAGGTGATCTTGGTAGATGGACTGGGGAACATTCAGGCTCCTAGGCCTCTGGCTTTCTGGACTGTCTTACAAGCTCCTCCCAGTAAGGTCAGTAATCAGGAACAAGGGGAATATCTGAAGGGCCTCCAGTTGGCCTCAGTTGCCACTGAGGCTGAGAAAGAGGCGGCGAAAGAATCCTTTGCTTCTGTCTCAGCTTGGGAGAAAGCATACAAGGTGCAGAATTGTGTGGAGGGGAGCCTTTGGGATCATGCTATCTGGTGTGGAGGTCAAATCCACCTCCCGCCTCCTTATCATTATCCTGTGCAAATATAGTTGGTATCATCACTAAGTGTGTCAAGGGGGGGGGGATAAAAACCTGAGATGATCCACTTCCTTTCCTCTCACGAGCACCACAGATTGGCTCTTCCCTCCCTTCAACATGATTACCATGTTTGTTCCCCAAATTGCAGGGCGGTGAGGGGGGCTGCAGAAATATCAATGGGTAAGTGTGAGAGAGGTCAACAGGCTTGCCCCTGTTATTCCCATTGGTAATCATGGTGGGAGGGGGGAGCTGAATAAGGCTCAATTTCTGAATACAAGGGACTGCTCAGGAAGCAGATTAGCAGGCCACCACCTCCATGGACTGCCCGCTTCTGAGCCAGAACCAGCTGGATCTGAGGGAAAGGCTTTTCCTCTAGGAAAGTGCCAAATTAAAAGAGCTTGTAGCTCTGCTTTCCTAGTCAGCTTTTATTATTTGCCTGCAGGAGAAGCCTTGAGAACACAACAGTAGATCCCCTCATCGGGGGGAGCAGGGCGTACCCACATCTCTCTCCAAACGTCCACAACCCCCACCATCCCTTCCCTCCCTGCCCATCCAAAGAGTCGCCAGTGACAGATTTACCTTGGCGCTTACCTGCTCCGCTTCCTCTTTGCTCATGGCCAGCGCCAGCTGTAACTGCAGCTCCTCTTCCCCGCTGCTCTGGGGCCAAGCCTGCTCCGCTTCCACTGGGGCATTTGCCAAAGATGAGGAAGCTGAAGAAGCTGAGAAACAAGAAAGCGGGTGGGAAAGGAAAGGGTTAATACCACCAAGGTGGACAAGGTGTCCAAGGTGGACACAGCAGGCAGGAGAGTGCTATGGGGAGGTAGCATCACTGGAGAGAGCAAAAAGCAAACCATGGTGTAGTGGTTTTCAGAGGTTTTATTTACAATAAAGCAGTATATAATTTTTGTTAATACCTGTAAAAAAATAAAAACAGCAGAAGGACAGGCAAACTGGAATCTACCTTATAGATCTCTGGGTTATTTGCAGTAGATCAGCATGGGTTCAGACTTTCAAGAGTTAAACAATAGCAATGTAAAAAACATACACAACTGAATACCTTTTCCCATGGCTGCCCTTGTGCTAAATGCTTCTCTTTCAGCCTCAGTGTAAAACAGGACTATCAAGACTATGCTTTTCTGCAAATCAGTGTTAAACTTTTGTGTTCCTGCTCTATGGTAACTGAGGTGTAGATCTGTATTTGTAACACACACAGGTTACCCCAGTATGGGGTTTAGTGGGTAACTGACTCCATCCCCTCCCAACCCACCACTCTGAATTTGGCTCTAGCTGCAAAGCACACAATGAATCCCACAAGTTTGCCCTCCCCTACACAGCAGTGGACTAGGACTTGACTAGACCCAGCTGCCAATCTCTGCTCAGCCAGAGAATGTACAAATGGACAAGCCATAGCTTGGAGAAGGGCACCCAATTAAAACAGCGAGAAGGGTTTCCACACTGTTCAGCTCTAACACCAGGGAAGCCTTGAAGTCACGGCTGAAGCATTTCCAAATCCCAGGAAGCTGCCACATCATAGGACGGACTGAAATCCTATACAAAATCCTTAGCTGCTCAGGGGCCTGAAATTTTACTAATTCTCCACGGCAAAAAGTGACCCACTACAGAAAAAGTGGGTGTGCAGTTAACTGGCGGCAGGTTATGTTTCTCTGCCCCACAATCTCTCCAGGCCCCTTGTATTCTGGGCTCTGATGGTTCTGTGAGCTCAGTGGATTCCTGAGCAGCTAGCACTAACTTTGGCCTACTTAGAGTATGAACATATTTTATTTTTCCAGTTTTTCCAGGCTGGGAGCTGTCCCTTGCAACTTTGTCAAACACCATGCAGAGTGTAATAATAAAAAAGCAATCCTTTTTAACTTTATCATCTGCTCTGAGCCAACGGGATAAACTGCGATCAGTTTTAGAAATTTGCAGAAATTGTGGGGAAGCAGGTGGACATTTCCCCTAACCACTGGTAGGAGGCACACCTGACTGCAGCATGAGGTTCACATTTGATACATGTCAGCAATTAGTATGCGCAGGAGAGGGGTGGGGAAATAAGGACCCTGGTTCAGCTAATAGCACATGGATGGAACAGCCGTCACACCGTGGAAGATCCAGCCCCAGTCTCTGGCCAAACCTTGGCAGAGATGGCTGGGGGTGGTGACAGAGCAGAGAGAGGAGAATGGCCCAGTCGCTGTGCCATGACCTGAATAGAAGTCTACCCCACCCCCTAGACAGCCTGGCACCAACTGCCATCCCTCATTAGCGCAGGGATGCAGGCGACCGCACAAAGCAGTGTCATGGAGGTGGGATTCCGGCCATGGCTAAGACGGAGGTGGCTGAGGGAGGAAAGGGAGAGCAGTGGCTTTCCCTGCTATAGTCAAGGTCATTACAGTTTTCCTCCATTATCGCCACCACCACTTTCTCCTCACGGGAACAAGTTCTGCCAGCCTGGTACATGGATCTACCCTCAAAAGAGGAACTTGCCTGCCAGATGATTCACTAATCTTTCTCTGCGGGCATGTTTTCCCTGTCAGAGGGAAACCCGGCAGGGAACTGTTGAGTCTCTCTCTCTCTCTCTCTCTCTCTCTCTCTCTCTCTCTCTCTCTCTCACAAGCCTGGCCAAAATACAGCACTAGACCAAATTCCTCTCACAAACGGGAGGCTGCAAGCTTTTGAGCTCTGTGTCAGCTAATGGGAAAGTTATTTTGCCCACCGGGAAAAGGTTTTGTGTAACTGACGCTTGCGTGCTCTTCAGATAACGCAAATCTGTCAAAATGTACAGGGCATATTTGGAGAGCTTGGTCTCTCCCAAATCTCATCCTTGACAAGAAAGAAAGAAAGAAAGAAAGAAAGAAAGAAAGAAAGAAAGAAAGAAAGAAAGAAAGAGGTGGATTGGAATGGAAAGGAGCGAAAATGTAATTATCTCCAATGAACTAAGGGGAGTCATTGGCATATTTTAGCCTTGCTCGGGAACAAGTCCCGTCTGTTCAGTGGAGAAATGAGATACTTATTCCCAAACTTGACTGAGCTGCCACTTACTGGCTTTCTGGAGCCACACTGAGGAGTTTTGTGGGCCTGGGGAAGGGCTTAGTAAACACCAAATATGTGGCTTCCTAGGCCTCTAAGCAGACTCATACCGGCCCTGCAGTTGCCTAGCAACCACAGAATGTTCATCATCTATGTTGGGCCTATCAAAACGGCAGACTGTGGATGAGGGTGCAATTGAGGGGGGAAGAATAGTATATAAAGAGATGGGAAACAATGTGTTAATTTGGGAAACGGTAAAGGGTGATAAAAGAGCAGAAGTTGGGCTGTCGAGGTGTGGACTTTTAGGGATTCCCTCAACCTGGAACTATCCAGAGGGCTTATGTGCCCTTTTGGAACCTGTCTGGCTATTCCAATTAACAACTTAAGGGGGGGATCACTGTGGCTTTACTATATGAGCCCAAAGAAAGAGATGGTAGGCTAAAGAGTCAGTTCTCCGCAAGACCAAAGGAGAACACTTCTTGTAGGGCTGGGCTTAAAGCTCAACTGATATGACACACCCGGCATGAAAGCAGGTTCTGAATCAAGAGTTAGGATAACTGAAAGGCAAAGAGCTCAATTAATTTGCAGTTGTTTCTTAATGTCTTCCAAGCCACGTGGAAGGCTCCAGCAACTACCCTTTTGAGAAACAGTTTTTGGCTCCATCCAAGCTTCAGTCCACACACTTTGTCCTCCGAAGAGAGGCCAGCTAATGAGGAAGCCTCAGGCCTAAACCACCAATGCTGCCAGTACTAGGGACAGGCTGGGGTGGGAAGAAGAGGAAGAGAAAAATGGAACTTCTAATCTGCAACAGCAGCAGAATTCAGAACAAGCCAGATCAAGGAATCAAGAAGCTGCCTTAGAACAGATCAGGCTATTTGTCCATCTAGCCCACAGTATTGTCTACTTCAGGTGTTGGGAACCCATGGCCTTCCAGCTGTGGCTGAACGCTGACTCCCATCAGGCTTGGCCATTGGCCAGGCTTGCTGGGGCTGTTGGGATTTATCATTTAGCCACAGCTGGAGGGCCAAAAGTTCCCCCATACCTATTCTACTCTGACTGGCAGTAGCTCCCGAGCATCTCAGGCAGAACGAGGTCCCTCTCAGCACCTGATATACAACTCGTTTAAGTAAGATATGCCAGGAGTTGAACCCAAGGCTTTCTGTATACAAAGCACACGCTTGACCACTGAGATATGGCCTCTTCTCTTACTCCAAAATCAGAACTTGGGGTCACCCAATATACCTGACTGAAGTGGTGGTGGGAGCTATTTTTAAATAAAAAGTGCTCTCTACTATCTCTTCTAGTTAGGCTCTGCCCACTCTCTGCTTTTCTCATCAGGATAACCTGCCTTGTTCCAGGTCATCCTGTGCTATCCCAGCCCAAAATCACCGCAGGAATCCTGATACATCCAAGAGTGAGAGGCCAATGCTCAGGACTGCCGTAGGCTGAGTGGAACTGCTGCTGCTGCTTTTTATTTATCTGCAGTTGTGATTTTATAGTTTTAAAGTCTACAGTCCACTTTAGAAGCGACTGTATTCAGGAATTTATTGTATTGTATTTCAATCAATGGGCTTAGGAATGAGATCAGGTGGTCTGTGTGATTGAAGCATTGGACTTTGGGTGTTCACCAGAAGAATAAATAGCAGCAGACTGGCTCTCTGCACGTCGAGGGTGGGGGTGTTTTTAAGTGGGAATACGGATAAGGGGTAAATGATAAGCTCATTCAGTATGGGCTGTAGCCCTTTTATCAGACTGGAAGACAGAAATTCCCCCTGCCTCTTGCTTATTACATGCCTCTAATGTTTAACCAATTCCTCATAATTCTGCTGAGCAGTTTAGAATAGGAAGCAAAAGCTACTCCCATTTCCTTATCTCATTCTGCCCTGCCAGGCACTTTGCAAACAACAGAGTTGGAATTTGATCTGGGGGTTATCAAAATGGAAAGGGGGCACTGACAGATCACAGAGGCCTGTAACTTAGCCTCTGAGCCTGGCGACCCGCCAAGTTCAAGAGGGAGGGGAACATGGTTCTGCAGAGCCAGAGCCACATTTTATCAGGGATGAGCGGCTGTCTCTGACATTTCAGCAGGTGACATTTCAGGAGAAGAACCAACAGGGAACAACATAGGGATGGGCCCCAAAGACCTTCCCAGGACAACTTCAAGGAACAACCCAAGAGAGGAACATGTGGTTTTTCTTCTATCCAGTATCCTCACAGAAGGGTCTTTTGTACACCATCTTCTAATCTCTCCAGCCTCCTTCCCCAAGCTGCTGCTCTCCAGACGGTTTTGGACTGCAGCCGCTGTCAGTCCTATCCAGCAAAGCTGTGAGCACAAGGTTGGAGAAGGCTACTCCATGGGAACAACCCACTATTTTGCTAAGGGAGGCTATATTTTCCACCATAAGTGGTCTGGTGGCCAGAAGAATCCAGCTTCCTGTTCCTGTCCAGACTGTCGAGCTCTGCAATAAAAATATTATATCCACATCACACTTTCCTCCCATGAGGAAAGTCCAGTGGCATGCCTAAAACTCCCAATTACTGACCAGGCCTGAACCTGCTTAGCTTTACAGCTGCATCATATGGCTCAGATGATGTCCTGGTCTGGTATGACCTAGCACTAAAGAGTTTTCCAGCTACAGAAAGCACCAACACCAGACATCCCCAAACTCGGCCCTCCAGATGTTTGGGGACTACAGTTCCCATCATCCCTGACCACTGGTCCTTTTAGCTAGGGATGATGGGAGTTGTAGTCCCAAAATATCTGGAGGGCCGAGTTTGGGGGTGCCTGACCTACACAGAAGGTGAGAAGTTATTTCAGTACAGAGGAAGAAGGCCTGGGGAACTATCATTCTTCATTAGAACATAAGAAATGCTCTGCTGGATCAGACCAATGGCCCATCTAGTCCAGAATCCTGTTCTCACAGTGGCCAATTCAGATGCCTGTGGGAAGCATGCAAGCAGGACCTGAGCATAACGGCAACTCTCCCTGCCTGCAGTTTCCTGCAACTGGTATTCAGAGGCATATCAGTACCTTCCTCAAGGACTCACCTCAAGGTGCTAACTAGCAGTAGACCTTTGGTCTTCCCAGCCTGAGCAGGTGGTGGCAAGAGAACAGCGCAAGCACAAACCCACACATTCCGTTGCTGCTTTTCCTTACAAACAGAATGATGCACACTTTTGCCTAACTGCACCTTGTTTAACACTCCTCACCTCAGTTTGTTTTGCAGGTGGATCTGGCCCATGGGCTGCCTATAGCCATTCCTGCTATAGGAGACCACCTTGGAACAGGCCTTTCAAGCCTGAAGAATCTACTTTGAGTGCTTGTGGTTGTTTTTTACTAGAACCCCCAAGATCCACTAACTGGAGCCTAGTGCAAAAGGTGGACATTGGGCATTAAACCCATGCTGAACACTGGGATTAGTTCTGAAAAGCAGAAGAAAAGTGAGCTCCTTCTCCTTCCTAACAAACATTCACTCCTGGTTATAGCCACTGCCCCCAAGCCTTCTTCATGCCAGTGGTATAATTTGGAAGGGGATCGTTTTATTGTTGCCACTGTTAAACGATTGGGAATCAGAAATCTTTATCTACCTCAATTCAGTGATGATATATCAACAGGTTCCAATTCACCTGCTGCCTACCCCTGCCTTAGAACCCAAACAATCCACTCTTAACTCAATTGGGAGGGGGTCAAGGGAGAGCTCACACCTCCCCTTCTAACTGCTTGTGCTCGCTACAAACGACATTTGAAAAATTATTTCTATATAAAAACGTTTATCCCATCCCCCTTGAGTTGGGTTTTATGTAGTGTACCTTGCAGTTTGGTTGTGCACGGGGGAGTTGAGTGTATCCTAACTGTATTATTCACACAGCAACCCTGCACAATAACTTAGGCTGTGTTAGCAGATGTGTTGCCCTCCAGATGTTGTCTAACTCCAACTCCCATCAGCCCCAGCCAGCATGGCTAAGGGTTAGGAATGATGGGAGCTGTCGTCCATCAGCGTCTGGAGGGCACCACACTGGCTATTCCTGAGCTTAGAGAAACAGCAACTGTCCTGAAGTTGCACAGTTAATTTCACAGCTATGTAGTGATCTGAACCTGCTTATACTCCATCCCAGCCAACGTGGTGCCCTCCAGATGTTTTGGACTACAACTCCCATCAGCCACCTGGGCAAGCTGGCTGGGGTCTGAAGTCTCAAACATCTGGAGGCAGCAGGTTGGCAATGGCTGCTCTTAACAGCCACACCATACAGGCTCCACAACCCATCTAAACAGTTTAGGCAACGCTTGCCAGCCTGACTGAGGCCACCCGGCTGGGAATGAGCACTCACCGGTCGCAGTCTGGGCCAGCTTCTCCTTGGTTTTGAGGGCATGGGCCCGCTCCTCCTTGAGACGCTCGTCGTCTTTGAGGAGGGCCACTAGCTGCTTGGCCTTCTCCCGCACATTGACTCCCTGGTCCTTGCCATCGCGGTCAACGTACTGGAAGTCTTTTAGCGTCTGGATGGCATAGATGTTCTCCTTGCATTGCTGCGCCACCCGCTCTGAGCCCGTCTTGATCAGGTATTCCATCAGCGTCATGGCCTGGAAGAAGAAGGAGAAAAACGGGATTCCAGCTTCCAGCACACCTGATCCCTGGCACTACTGGCTGAATGCCAACAAACATACGGAAGGTGCCAGGATGAGGAAGGTCATTCAAGTATTACGAGAGAGGGAGAAAAGATTGTGCGTAATTCTTCACAGAAGTAGAGTGGTGGAAGAGGCCCAAAGCACTAGCCAGAGGGGCTTCTAAAAATGAGATCTAACATTTGTCCAATACCAAATCAGAACAAATGTTCCAATAAGGCCAGAACAGTTAACTCCCCAACTGGCAGAGACTCTAGTCCAAGGTCCCTGGAGGGACCGCCTTCTCAGCCTTGTGCCAGCCAAGATCCTTCAGCACTTCTCTTCAAAACTTTCACTTGTCACTCTGCAACCATGAGGCTTGAATTTGGAGAACCATTGGAAAGTAGCAACGTCATCAGTTTCACCAGATATAAGAAAGCTCACACCAAGGAGAAGCAAGCACAGGCAAGGCGCTGGGGGAGCTCAAGGTTTTATATTTCCTTATGCAATGGAAAAGCAATTGCAAAGCGGTACTCATGGCGGTTTCCCTGCAGCTGAGATACCGTCTCTGTGCCTTTCTGATCTGGCCTTGCTGCCCCATCTGGCAGTAAACCGCCCCCCCCAATCATGTGGTCCCCTAAGGGTCACCAAAACCCAAACCCTGCCCTTGTCTGGGAAAAGACTGCCTATCGCTGCTTCACCCCAAGTTACCTGGGCCTGAAATTGAGGCCCTAAACAGGCAAAGGGCACATGCTACAACTGAGCTAAGTAACCTCCCTCGATTTGGCAGAGCCGCCTTTCATGACCAAGGGAAACTGAATCCACCACCGCCAAGCTCGTTACCTTATAGACATGACGCCAGTTTTTGCCGTGGTCGTTGAGACGCTTCCAGATCATGCTCATGATTTCAGAGAAGGCCACCACGTTATAAGTGAGGTCTGCGATTTCAGACATGAGGGAGCTGGACGGGCCCCAAGGGTCGTTGGACGTGGCCTCCCGCACCTTGATCTCCGCCTCAGAGTAGTTGTGCACGATGTTCTTCATCTGGCGGCGCAGCGAGGAGGTCGACATGGCGGCGGCTGTCAGAGTGGGCAGCGGGGAGGGCGGCCTCCCCTTTCCCCAAGCTTCCCGTTGACGGCTTTGAGACGGGCCCGGCTCACGCCAGGAGAGGTGGCCTCCCGGGTCCCGGCTGGCTTCCCGAGGGGCGAGGCCACCGCAGCCGCCCTGGTGCTGCTTGGCTGAGGGTCCCTAGTGTGCCGCGGGCACCCTCCGAAGCCATCCAGGCATGGCAGCCATTCCAAGACGCGCCTGGCAAGAGAAGGAGAGCAACTTTTTAGTCTGTGGTAAGAGAAACGGTCCCCTTCTCCAAGGCTTTGCTGCTTCAATCTGTTTCTCTCATTCTGATAACTCGTAAAGGATTCAGAAGGAGCCACCCTCTCCCTCAGACCAAAGGAAGTCCTCTTCCGCCCCTTCCTCTTTTCTAAGAACTCTCCCTATCTTTCCACTATCTATCAAGCTTCTCTGCACATTCTTGAGGGCTAGACACTTCAGAAGCAAACAAAACCAGGAGAGGGGGGATTCAGAACTTCTGCTGTTCAATAGCCGGGTAAGAATTTCCTGTTCTGGATTGGAAGCAAAAAGTCTCCAGTCCAGCAGTTCAAACAGAGGCGAACAACGCCCGCCTCCCCGGGCAGCCTTCCCCCAGTCTTGGTTCTCCAGAGTTTGGTGGACTACAACCCCCATCGTTCCCAAGCAGCAATGTCAGGGATGATGGGATTTGCAGTCTAACAATTTTTGGAGATCCAACCTGTTGGGATGTGAGAGGCAGCCCAAAGAGTGTCACACCCAACCCTGTTTAGGGACGGGGTGGGGAGAAGATGGGGAAAGAAGAACGATGCATGCCATACCCTCCCTCTGATCAAAGGAGCATCAGGCTCCAGGATCAAGATCCACTGTTCAGAAAATTTATTTTACATTTTTATTCCATGCTTCCTCCAAAAAGCTTAAATAGTTCCCTCCTTTTATCCTCACAACTGCCTTGTAGAATAGGTCAGGCCAACATACAGCAACCAGCCCTAGGCCACTCCAGAAAGCTATATAATCCAGCAAGGAGTTGAACCCTCCCCAATTATTTCATAACGTAACAGGAAAAAACACCCAAATAACTAATAAACCACAACACGCATTGCCAGAGGATGTTAGCAATAAGAATATTCCACCAGTCTCGATTTAAACATATAAAGTAACACAGGCAGGCCAAATGAAATTGGTGATTATAAGCCATGCTTTCAAACATAGAAAGGGCAGTGTGTGGTATTCAATCCGCTGGGTGATAGATGGTAGATGTTTGTGTGATCGCCCTAGTCTTAATTCTAGCACTCCAGCAACTACACATACATGCACACATACACAATATACACTTTCCTCAAGCTTCCTATCATCAGGTACGGGATTCAACAATCTCTCTCCGCACCTGTGGACTAGGCAAAGCTCTCGGGGTCTCTAGGAAGGGACAAGCTGCTGGGAGCCGAGAGGAGCAAAGGCTGGAAGATGTGCAACTTGCTGC
The DNA here is from genome assembly GCF_964106645.2 of Podarcis pityusensis. NCBI lineage: Eukaryota > Metazoa > Chordata > Lepidosauria > Squamata > Lacertidae > Podarcis > Podarcis pityusensis. The sequence goes on from NC_138038.1 coordinate 38,043,714, forward strand.
ATTTGTCCCAAACCCATCCGCTGCTTCCTGGAGCCCCTGGCCCTGCCTGACCCCCAAACATTCTTAAACGTCAAAAGGAAGGAAGTCCACATTGCTGAGGAATGAGTCACTGTGGCCAGATTCTGGAAACTTCCACCTTCCACCCCTTTCCGGTTTTTCTCTACGCTGCCTCCAAGCCATAGAATTCCGAAACAGACACACTGGAGGCGGCTGAAGAAGATCCAGTGGGAGAGGGCGGAGGCACACAGGCATCAACTGAGACCACCACATCATGGCATGCATGCAACACTCAGCTGAATGGAGCTTAGCTTAGTGGCGCTCCTGGCTTAGGAGCCAGCGGTTATAAATCATTGCACCAATGTGGCTCCCCATCCACCACCTACTCGTGCTAGCTGGATCAGACTATATTCTCTAAGATCTCAGTAAAAGGGGACTTCTTCAAGGATTCCAAGGGGGGCTTTGTTAAAGATAGCTTACAATTTTGTAAAGAAAAGTTATTACAGTTGGAAAGAAAGGCCATCCTAACTATTTTATTCTTCAACCTGTACGGGGAGATGGAATAACCCCTGTTATATAATAAGCCACCAAAATGACAACATCCAGAGAGCCACATATTCTACATCCCCAATGTAGAAAGATTTATTCAACATCTAGCCAAGCGCTGATTTCTTAACTGTTAAAAGGAAAGCCACTCAGAAAGTACGGTGCAGTGGTTCAGACATTTATTAAGCTTATCCTTTGCCCTTTTCTCCAAGGAGCTCAGGGCAGTGGGCTCTCTGCCCTCCCACAACAACCCTGTGAGGGAGGTCGGGCTGACAGGTAGTGACTGGTCCCAGCTCTCCTACTGAAGTCCACGGATGAGTGAGGATTTGAACTCAAGACTCCCTCAACTCAAGGGTTCAACCCAGGCACAGCCTACACGATGCCCTCCAGATGTTTCTGGACTAGAATTTCCACTATCCCTGAAGCTGGGAGCCCAACAATGTCTGGTGGGTGCCCTGTTGGCAACCCCTGCTCTAACCACTACTCCACATTGTCTCCTCTTTTATTCAAGACTGAGTTCTGTTGCTTCAACTGTGTGGAAAGGTGGGTTAAAGCCTCCTTGAACAAACCGATCCATTCCCCCCCCCACCTGTGTTGTCCCAGTGACTCTGAACTTGGCCAGAACCCCAACTCCAAATAACCTCTCAATGAACACATCTTTGGCAAAGGCCCTCCCTCCTTCACACTTTCCAAGGACAGCTACTTTTGCTAAGAGAAATGGACCGAAAGCCTCTGGTTACGGGCACTCGTTTCCCCGCCATCATTTTTTTAAATCTCCCTTCTGCCCTCCCTTCCTCCTCCTGCATCCCACAGTCTGGCAAGAGGACAGAATGATTACTTGGACTACTAAACAAAGCCTCTGGGATAAGAGATTCCACCCCTGCCAGTGTCTCGCATTTGATGAAAACTCTTAAACAATGAAAAACATGGTATTGCAAATCCAAGTGACGTTTGCAGATAACTGGAGAGATATAAAATAGTTTTCCTTGACGAAATGAGGAAAATAACTGGTTGGATGTGTGTGTGGGGGGGTGGTACTCATGAATTCATTGTGGGAGTTTAGATGAAACAGTGCCACTAAATCACTGTATCCTTACTGTAGACAGCAGGGATTACAATCCAATTAGACTCCAGATTTTTCAAGTTAACCAGCAAACTGACTGCAATGATGCTTCCCTCTCTGACAAAGACATCTGTCTGAGCCCTGCCTCCTGTCTGTTTTCACTCCAGCCTGACACCATGGAAAACTGCTGCTGCCATCTGCGTTAGACAGACCAGCGGTCTAACTTCATAGGAAAGCATGTGTAGAATCTTGCCTCCAACACAGAATGCGGTGATCCACGGAGGTCCTAGAAAGAATGTCAGGGGTTTTTTAATTAGCAAGTTGCTAGACCTCATGAATTAAGAGAAAGGCTGCTTCTACGAGTTTATTATCAGTCAGCTTCTTAGTCCACCTGAAATACTTTTTGCCTTCTTTCTCTCTGGAGGCGAACCCTGACAGTATGACCAACTGCCTCTGCCACACCTCAACATAACCCTTTTAATTGTGATCTGCCCTGCAAGCCAATCTAGACTTGAAAGGGGGGGGGGAATATATGATCATAAAATAATGGATGCGCCTATATATTTGAATGCATGCAATGTCTGTGAGAAATTTCTGTGCTTTGCAATGGATTTTGTGTACAACATTGAGTATGACGCTTGGGTAAAACTGTGGAATGAGAGTATAAAATTTACAGCGTGTACCACCTTAAGAGAGAATATAATGAAAATGATGTATCGTTGGTATCTGAAACCTGTTAAATTGGCGAGAATGTATAGGATGAGTAGTAAGACATGTTGGAAATGTTTAGATAAAGATGGAGATTTTTACCACATGTGGTGGACATGTGAGAAAATGAAACAGTTTTGGGAACTGATTTATAATGAATTGAAAAAGATATTCAAATACACTTTCCCCAAAAAGCCGGAAGCTTTTTTGCTAGGCTTGATGGGAGAGGAAATAGAAAAAGCAGATCAAAGGTTATTTATGTATGCTACGACTGCTGCCAGAACTTTGTTAGCCCAAAAATGGAAAGTACCAGATTTACCAACAATAGAGGAGTGGCAGACAAAGATGGTGGATTATGCGGAACTAGCAAAACTGACCTGCAAGATCCGAAATCAGGAGGAAACAAAATTCCAAATAGATTGGAGTAAATTTATGGACTATATAAATAATAACTGTAGAAATTTGAAGACTCTGACAGGACTCTGACAGGACTGAAATAAATATTATGACGTAGACTGACTGGATATACAGCGGTACAGTTGACTGGATATACAGTGGTACAGTCGGGTTAAGTACTTAATTCGTTCCGGAGGTCCGTACTTAACCTGAAACTGTTCTTAACCTGAAGCACCACTTTAGCTAATGGGGCCTACCGCTGCTGCCACGCCACCGGAGCACGATTTCTGTTCTCATCCTGAAGCAAAGTTCTTAACCTGAAGCAATATTCCTGGGTTAGCAGAGTCTGTAACCTGAAGTGTATGTAACCTGAAGTGTATGTAACCTGAGGTACCACTGTAGTAAGAAACTGGGGTAAGGTGACTGAAGCAAGAAAACTTGTTGAAGGGAGGGAGGGAAGTCAATGTTCGGCAGAGTGTTGGGAAAGAATGTGGGTAAACGACTGTTGAATATTATTGTAATTTGTTTGTTGGTATTAAATGAAAAACCAATAAAAAGCATTTTTTTAAAAAGAGAAGTTTCTGTGCCTTGTACTGCTTTAGTCTCTGCTATTATTTGTCTCTCCAGGCTCTTCAGCTGCACATCACTGACCCACATAATTGCTCTTCCCCTAGTGTTGTGCCACTCATTCCAACGGCAAGAAGATAAAAGTCCACCAAGTTTTGTGAGAGCTGTGCTGTGAATGAAGTACCTTCTGAACAGCTTTACACAGAGCAAGGACTTTTCCACATGGAAGCTGGGGTAGTTCTACACACAGAATTTGGTTTTCTTTCTGGCAGAACTTATTTCCCTTGCGCTTTGAAGTGCACTAACCAGGCACAGATGTGTGCATTCTGTAACTGCGAGGGGAGAAATTTGTACTGGATGTAGAACCCCATGTCCTCATAATTTTCTTTAAAGTTTCTAGTCCCTAAGGGAGAGACGAAGATATGTGGACAGTGCCTAATAAAAGAAGACCGGTGCACGTGGATGGATTTCCTGCCTTGTTCTCAATCTGGCCATTATCAGAAACAGAATGATACAAAACCAGCACAATCACTAAACTGTTGGGTCTGTATGTGAGAAATGCAAGTTATGCCCTAGTTTGGCCATGAAGAAGCTTCAACCCTACCCCACCTCTCTGTGCATCTCAGAGGAAGGGCAGGATACAAATAATGTCACAGAGAAGCATACGCAAGCAAAAAACCCACAATAATTCTCTTGAGACCTACCAAAATTTGCTCCTTAGTGAAGCTTACATCCTCTCTCTAGTTCTGGTGGCTGATATACCTGGGTTCTTCAGTAAGAAAGGAGGAGACAGATCGGAACAGGTCCAGGGAAGGGGAAGGAAGATGGGGAATGGGATGGAAAACAAACCCTATGAGGAAAGGTGAAAGGAAGTGGGCATATTTCGTCTTGATATCGCTCTTCAAGTATGGATGGAGGCAGACACTTGTTTCTCTGCTGCTTTAGAGGTCCAGACTAGATCTGGTGGGTTTGAGTTACAGGAGGGCAATTTCACTCAAGCATTAGCGGAAATGGTAAGAGCCGCTTGACTAATAGTAGTAATAATAATAATAATAATAATAATAATAATACCTTTTACATACTGCTCAAAATATAAAAATATCTCTAAGCGGTGTACAGTGGACCCTCGGGTTACGTACCGTCCTCCTTATGAATGCTTCGGGTAACGAGCTCCGCTAACCCGGAAGTAGATGATCCTGGTTACAAACTTTGCCCCAGGATGCGCGCGGAAGTCACATGCCAGCAGCACGGCAGCAGTGGGAGGCCCCATTAGCGAAAGTGTGCCTCATGTTAAGAACAGTTTCGGGTTAAGAACAGATTAAGTTATGAATTAAGTTCGTAACCGGAGGTACCACTAATCAAACTCTTGGATTTTCCAGGGCAGACAAAGGAAATACCTCTCTCTGCATACAATGCACACCCAAGTCACAGAGTTCAGTGCCACAACTTGCCTTTAAAAGGGTGTGAGGACAGGCAGAAGGAGGGGAGCTTCATCTAACTGAGCCGTCATTGGCATGACATGTGGGCGAACGCTATTGCCTCCATGACCTGCCTGTGGGCTTCTTGGAAGCATCTTAGTCACTTGGGCCTGATCCCACAGGGCTCTTCCTAAGTTACAATAACCTAACCAGTAAAGCAACTAATTTACAACTAAAGAGTGCATTTACACTGCCTGGCAGGGTAGAATTCTTTCCGGAGTTGCTTTTTTCTGTTTCACTTCTCCTTCGCCTACATTGCTCAACTCGCCTGCCTGACCACACTGCTACCCCTGCCCTAGAAATGTAAATGTAGTTAACAATCCAGAAGTGGTCTGCAAGCTGCTTGCAGGCCATGCACCTCTGCCTGTTTAGAGATAACAAGGTGCCCAGAACCAAGTGCTGGTGCTAAATTACTAGGCAGAGCAATTTGTATTTGCTTCTTATTTGTTCAGAGTAAATATTCATAAAGTGAGTAAACAGCAGGTTTACAAAGTGTGAAAACAGTACGCACAATCAACCAGGTGGGCACAAGTGGGTGGTCTATGGAGCCATCTCAGTGCCAGCAATAACTTACCGGCCTCTGACATCCAGTCATAGCAACATCATAATATATTGCTACTGGCCACTCCAATCTCTGCCAAGTGATGCATGAGATGCCAGGGGTCTTGGTGTTAACCAGGGTTTTTGTTCCTTTGGAGTGAGGCACGGCAGAGACTGTAGTGTCGTTCAGAAATATGGTTTATTTACACATATTTACACTTGGGTTTTGATGGAGGAAGTGCAGAACATTACACCCCAAGAGTGTCTCTTGTTTATTGGGAACCAGGCAGAGGGCCTTCTCGGTAGTGGCGCCTGCCCTGTGGAATGCCCTCCTGTCAGATGTCAAAGAAATAATTATACAACCTTCCATAGACATCTGAAGGCAGCCCTGTTTTGGGAAGATTTCAATGTCTGATGTGTCTTGTGTTCTTTTATATTCTGTTGGAAGTCACCCACAGTGGCTGGGGCAACCCAGTCAGGTGTGCAGGGTACAAGTAATAAATTGTTGTTGTAGATGCTCCCCTCATAACTTCAGCAAGCTTGGGTCAAAAGCAGACAGCCTCTCCCGGCCAGCCTCACGTGGAGTTCTCCTCCTGCCCTCTCGCCTTTTCAAACCTTGTTTTAAAAATGCCACATTTTTTTCCTCCAGCCTATGACACCACCCAATGCCCACTTGAAACTCCCCCTCCCAGCTTACATCATCAAATACCGAAATTCTGAACCTGGCATTTGTTTCTGCTCACCACCCCCTCATGGGAGGAGGAGCTCACACTCCTCTGCTGCCTGGCACAGGGTAACTGTGCCAATTGCCCATTACCTTCCTTTGTACTACATGATGGTTCTTCTCCCAGGTGGTTCCTGGCCAGGAAACTGAGTCAGCCTGCAGTATTACACTGATAAGCTGTCTCGCACCCAGGTGAAGGCTTCAAGCATTTAGTGATCTACATTTACTAACTGCAGAAATTATTGGGGGGGTAGGGGAGGAATCTGGTATCCAAGTCTTTTAGGGAAATCTGTCCCGTCACTCACAACCATAGGACCCATGATGTCACAATTTATAATGCTGGAAATCAGAAAATTATTTGTTCGTGGCTACTTATTTACACAGAAAAACGGTCCTCGGACTCAATAGCTGCATTCAGACAATCCTTCAAATTATTCTCCTGTCTGAAACCCTAGAAAGCTGCTGTCACTCTGCCAACAATGCTGAGCTAAATGAACCGATAGTCTGACTCAGTAGCAGGCAACTTCCTCTGTTCCTATCCTGAATCTAGCCACTATCTGACAGTGGGTCACACTGATTTTGTTTCAAAAGATTATATATGTTGGCTTAACATGCCAAATTTAACCTCTGTGTGTGTTTGTTTGTTTGTTTGTTTCCTCCTTTTCTCTTTGACAAGACTCAAGGCAGCTTACAGATAAAAATAAGAACCACTAAAAGCATAGAAAAGACAACAATTTAAAAACCAGTAAAAAATTTTTTAAATAAACAATAATGTTATTTTTAAAATATGTTAGTTTTATTTTTTAAAAAATTGTGGATTGTTAATTCACCTTGTAAGATCACCTTCCCACTTTGTGTCTAATCAGCTAGTAAGAATACATAGCCAAAATCTCACAGGCCCCAATAAAAGTTGGCAAAAGAAGAACCAAGGCAGAACTGTGGATCTACGAAAGCAAACAGGAGCAGCCAGATGGTGGAATGCACTCCCAAGAATTCACCTTGAGAAAGCAACACAAATTTCTAGTGCTCACAGCAGGAGCGAAACATTATTATTTATTAAATTTGTACATTGCCCTTCATCCAAAGATCACAGGGTTGTTCACAACATAAAAAAACAGAAAGAGAACACAAAATACATAAAAACAAAACAGCTAGGAGTGACCCTAAAATAGTTCAAAGTCAGACAGCTGGAAGATCAGTTCTGGTCTTACAGTTCTGTACCTTTGCCTGCCCCAAGACATGCAACTTTCCCAATGACCATTAAATCTCTTCCGTCTCACCTGTCCAATCCCAAGGTGCCTGCCCTACTTTCATGCCTCCTCTAATTTTAAACAAGGCCTTACCACTGCAAGATAGGACAGAATAATAAAAAGAGGAACTTGGCATATGCACAGAGTACCTTTGCTTTGCTATAAGTACCCACAACAAAACCGCAGGGGTGGCGTCTAGGCCCTAGGCCTGGAGGAGTGAGGCAGAAAGCAGGAACAAGCCACGCTCCAATTTCTCTTCCTCCTACTCCTCACCTTGAAAACTCAAGCACCAGAACAACAAGCTCTGTGGCAAAGCCAGCACTGATAGGCAAAGGGTCCCACTCCTGCATCCAGGATGAGAACCAAGCTAGAAAGTAAAGAAGTAAAAAAAGAAAGGAAATCCAGGTGTTTATACAGGCAGAGGAGCTTGTTTGGATGAAAGAGCAAGTGGCCAAAGTATAGCCTCCCCCACCCCACCCAAAATTGCTTCAGAAGCAAAGATTTCACAAGGAACAAGCTTAAGCTTCCTGTAGCTCTGACAAGCTGAAAAATCACACAATATTCCCTTTGCTGGAGCCTACCATTCCATCTCCAAAAATAGTCAGCCATGTGTCCCAGGACAAGTGTTCCCTGTTGCTCATCCACAGCATCTAGTTAACAAAAGGTATGTTATCTCTGCCAAGGGAGGTTCCATCATCATTACTGGCTAGCAATCGCTGACAGGTTTTTCAGTGAATGTAGGAAGAACTCTAAAGGATCAAACCACAGGCCTACCTAGCTCAGCATCCTCTCTCTCTCACCATGGCCACTCGCAGGCTTATGGGAAGCCCAAAGCAGGACACAGGTATCTTTTCACTCTCCTGCTTGCGTTCCCCAGCACCTGGCATTCAGAGGCATACAAATTCTGATCCTGAAGCCAGTACAGCCACCCTTTGACAGCTTTATTCTTTCTTCAAGCTGCCTGGCTCACTGGCCACATCTTCGGGAAACAAATTCTGTCGTTTGCATTCTGCAGAAGAACTGTTAGAAACTCAAATATATAAGTTAGGTACCAAATGGCACCTTAAACCTCGCATACTCGGACTGTCTATTTGCCGGGGGTTGGACTAGATGACCCTCAGGCTCCCTTCCAATGCTACACTTCTATGACCTCAACTACACTGCTTGACTGTAGCTTGCTCTTACAACAATTCACTTGGCCCAGTATGCAAGAAAGAGAAACACACAAAGTGGAAATGGAAATGGTATTAACTATGGACCAATGCAGAGGTTTTAAACTGTGGTCGCCAACCTGGCCCCCAGAAATCTCCACATAGTCGCAATTGGATCCGTCCCAGTAGCAAAACGTGCCTGGGAAATTTTGAACACTGTGCTAAAGCCACCAAAAAGCAGACTGCCAGCACATTTTGTAATGAACGTATAGCAGAAAACAGTATTTCTTTGCTGCTCTCAACCAACTCCCAATCAATTTCTGTCAATTACTTTTCTAGTATTTCAGAGAAAAGAGTATAATATTTTGTATTCTTTTTAAAATGTGCTGGGGAGGTGTCATTGGGTTGTTGTTTTTAATTTTGATTATATATTTTGTGGTTTTATATTTTGATTTTGTTCTGTGAACCGCCCTGAGACCTCCAGGTATTGGGCAACATATAAATTCAATAAACAAGATAAAAATAATAAAGCCCCACTATCAATTTGCTGGAAGTCGGCAGGTGCAAATCCTTCTATTTCAACCAAGAACCACTGAATCAATTCCTTCCATATAACTCATCTTGCATTCACGGGGCCGGCCTCACTTCAGAGATGCCAGAGAGCGCTCCCTCTCCCACTCCCTCTCCCACTCACTCTTGCAGGACACGCCTGTCCCGTGAGCTGATCTTGGGTGGTTTGAAATGAAAGGGCAGTAACAAAATCTAACAGCCCGGAAAGAGGAAAGGGCATATGGGTTGCTGCCACACAGCCTCCTGGCTGGCCTCCACCACCTCCCAGCCATGTTCGCCTACAGACAAGCAGCCACGCACCTGGGCACAACGATCTCGGTGTCCCTTCTTCCGCAGATCTTCCGGGCAACTTTCTCTTGGTCACACTTTTATGAGCCCCAGGTGAGTGGAGGCTCTAGGCGGGCGAAGGAGTCAGCAGCAATATCACCCCCAAGAGCCTCAGGGTCCAGAGAAGGTGCTTCCGCCTCCCCACTTCCCCCAGCCAGGGGGCATCGCCAGGGGCTTCTTTTGGAAAACGGGGGGATCTTGACAAGTTGGGGGGTTGCAAGGGCCGCCGGTGGAGGGAGCTTGCCAGGCCACCGAGGGGGGTGGATTCAGGAGTGGGGCTTTCCCGGGGAACGAGGCCAAGAGGGGTTTCCAACAGCGATCGTGAGGCGGGGGGCACTTGGATCGGGTAGGGGGCTGGGTTCAAAGGTCACGCAGGCAGGAAGGTCAGAGATCACTCCGGGGCCGGCGGGTCAGAGTTCAGAGCAGCTTCCTTGGGCAAAGGCTACCTGGGGTGAGGCGTCACGCTGGATTCCGGGTCAGGCGGGCAGCGGGGACGGAGGGAGCGGGGAGAGGCGACGGCTCCGTCCCTTTGGAGAAACCTCGGCCTGGCCCAGCCTGAGGGAGGACTCCGCCCCGGACTCCCTCGTCTCCCTGGCAATGCCCAGAGATCAAGGGGGAGGGGGACCGCTCTACCCCAGCCCCTCTCTATGGCCCTCGCGGGGGCTCCGGGCCTCTCCCGGCGGACAGGGTAGAAGCGGCAGCAGTGGCAGTGGCGGCGGCGGCGGCGCCGGGAGGACTCTCCGCAAAACGGAAGCGGAAGCTCACCTCCCGCAACTTCCGCCTCCAGCGCTCGCCCACTTCCGCCCGCACCCTTCTTCTGCTACCGCTTCTATGACCGCTACTTCCGGCATCATAGAGATAATCGAGATGGAACTGATGGGAGACCAAGGGTAGTATATGGGAGGGGTGTCGAGACGCACGGAGGCCGCCGAGATAGGGAAAGTGGGCGTTTCACGCAGCCTTGACTTCCGGTTTTTTTCGCTGGCGGCTTGGCAGAAGAGGGGTGTATCATAGGAAAGTACGCGGGTCTCTTCGGCGCGCCTTCATCCTGGCATTGCTTTTCGTCTCGCACGTTCACTCGCTCCCCTGAAGTGATCTTTAAAATGGGATAGAGCTTGTGCCGCCATGTCAGTCATTTTGGGAATCGGGGATTGGAAATTGCAGAGTGCTGCCTATGCAGAACCAACACATAAGACCAGCCCAAAAGTTTAGACGTAAAAGTCCTGCAACACCCTATTTCTTTCCTTATGTTTATTGTCGCAGCAGGTTTTCATGAATTTATAATAAATACGCACAAACATTTAACACATGAAATAAGATCCCAGTTAGAACGAGCAAGAACTCCCGTCTTGACCGCTGCCTCACTTCTGCCCGGTATGAACTCCTCTAAAATCTAGAATATCTTCATTACTTTGTACGGGCAGCTCTGTTTCGTCCCATGAGTGAAAAACAGAAATTAAATCAATGAGCTGATGGCAGGGAACCAGTGTGGCGAAGCGGCGCCTCCCCCGAAGCAAGACTTGCTGAATTCGACGGACTTAACTCCCAGGTGTGTATAGGATCGGTCCCTATGCTTTGCATTGGAAAGCAAAGGGGAAAACTCTATTGTGCTAGGCTGCAGTCCTCTACACACTGACCTGAAAGCAAGCCCCTTGGACTCAATAACATTGATTGCGCTGTTAGGGAATGTCACGAACAGCGGCGGCTTTGGTGGCTCTTCACTTTGTCTAGTTCTATAACGCCGATATCCCTTTGCGGGCGCACCCTCGGGAGTCGACCAATCGGAGCTGGCATAGATATGTAGAGAAAGAACGGTGCCAACTGGGAGCGTTTCTTTTGCAGAGGTTTACGCGGCCACAGAGGCTGAGCAGCGGACCCCCTTAAGAGTTAAACCCGTCGCTTGCATACCGGTAAGCGTACCGGCACACTGAAATACCGGTAATTGGCGCTTAAAAGTTCTAGATGCTACCTTTAGCAATGTGTAAAAGAATAATCAGAATGCTTCCTCTGGTCTGCAGATGCTTTTTGGGAGTATAGGCAGGAAGCCCAAGTATAGGCAAGTATAGGCAGTATAGGCAAGAAGCCCAAACATGTCATAGAATCTTAAGAGTTGGAAAGGACCCCGAGAGTCATCTAGTCCAACTCCCGGCGATGCAGGAATCCTGCCCACGGCCATCCCTGGGTGGTCTTGAACCACCAGCCTTCTGGTTAACAGCCAGACACACTTACATTTATTTAATAGCCCTCTCCTCCCAGAATTGTGGGAACTGGAGTTCAATGAGGTGCTGTTAGCTAAAGAAAGCAGGGACAATGGTCCTCGTTCTGTCTGAAATTCTCAACAGAAGTTCAGTTTCTGTGTTTCTCTAGAAAAATAGAATGAAGGCTACAGCATCTTAAATCTGCACAGCAATTGTCCCCCCCCCCCAAACAAATCAACACAACATCCTCCATAGCAATAGGGCCAACCAAAATTTCACAAAAGTCCGAAGTGGATCATTGCAATTGGTTTGGTTTGGAAACTGCCGCAAAGCTGTTGAAGAGGTGCCCTGCCAACAGCAAATAACACCTGTATTGAAAAAGCTGCACTGGGTGCCAATAAGCTGCCAGTCAAATTTAAGGTCTTGCTGTTGACATACAAAGCTTACAGCCAAGTTATACAAGCTATGAGCACCTTACCTTGTATACTCCCACCTGGTGACTTTGATCGCCAGAAGAAACAGTGCTGGATGCTCCTGAGATTGGTCTTATGTCTACTAAGACCAGAGGCTTTAACACAGCAGCACCTGTCCTTTGGAATGTGCTTCCAATTAACATCAGGCAGGCACAGATAATACTGGCATTTAGGAACCTGCCACTCACCTGTTTGCACAGGCCCTGCCTAAAGGTCGATTCAGCAGTGCTGATGCATCAGATCTACTGATTTGTGATAAATTTTACATTTGTTTATTGTTGATTTTCTGTTTTTAAACATTACATTTTCTCTTAATGTTGGTGTTGTAATTTGTCTTGCAAATAAATATGAACCTGTCATTAATAACGTCTTTGAAATGAAGGAGTTATGTAGAAACAATGACATTAGTCTCACTACAGGCAAAACAGATTGCTTTTTTGACCTATAAAGCATGTGTGAATCCTGCAATCACCAGTTTATAGAATGAATAAATAAATAAATAATTGAAAATGTAAACTCCAGTACAAGTAGTTACTATTCCCTAACCAGGACACCCAGGTCCTTCCAACAGAAGGGAAACATACAAAGAAATAATGTTGGGTGGTGCACTAGACAAGGCCCCACCTTCAAATGGCAGGCTCACAGCCCCTGCTTTTGCATAGAGAAGACCACAAACCATCCTGCCCATGCTTGGTTACTAATGTGATATGAGTTGCCTCAGTTTCATCCTAAAAGTTGTACACATTCTCCGACATTCTCAGAGCACACTGAAACAAGAATCAGAGCAGCCCTGAAACACCTGAACTTAAAGCTTGCTTTTATTGGTACTAATATATACAGGCATCCTCCCACTAACATGGCATCTGACTTGCGTGCAACTGCATATATGCTAGGTGCCAGGAAATAAATCGATTCAAACCTAGAAATGAGAGAGCTGGAGAGTGCTTGTGACTCACAAGGAGCCTGAAGAGAACATCAGTGAGGATGCAGGAAGTCCCAGAGACTGGAGGTGCAGAGGAGCTGTTTATGCTGCTCAACTTTCCTGCCTAACAGCTGATGTGCAGGGTAACACAGCCGCCACTTCAGCCTCCTGCTGGCTTCAGTTCTCTAGCTGTGGATATTTTGGGATACAGTATTTTTTTGTATGGATTGAAGAGAGCGTAGCAGAGGGTGTTTAAAGCGTTTTCCTCACTTTATAGGATTTCAGAAATGTGTGTGGGAGCCCAGAATATAACTCTTGTCTAAGGGGGGGGGGGGAGAGACACACACACCTGTATTTCTTCAGACTGCTAGTGTTGAACTTTTTGGTTTGTTGTTGTTGTTTTTTTTAAATATGTACATGTTGAGAAAGTATCCAACATCTCAGCATCTCTCTAAAGCAATTTTTTAAATCAACAGGTTGCTAATAAATTTTCCATTAACCACTTTCCCTTTGGATTTTCGTGTGACAGGATAGATAACAGCTACCAGGCTACTTTCTACCTGACTAACTTTCAAGACTTTAGCTGCAGTTCTGCACCCACCTGACACTAAGCCCCATTGATCAAAATACAATTTAATTCTAAGTGAGCATGTGCAGGATTGGGCTAGAAGTGAAATCCCTCTAAGCTCATTAGCTTTATTTTTATTTATATGACAATGCATATCCCACCTTTCTAATACAATTTTTTAACAAGGTGGCTTACATCACTTAAACTTGATGTTCTTTTAACCAAGGTGGTTTTGTAATCATAGCCTTCTTGATAATATATACGGGCAGGGCTGCAGGCGCTTTGCTAAAGGAATCAAAATTCAGCAGTGATGGAACCCCAAATTCTGCAGCAAGAGAAGCTGTGCTCTGTAACCAGTATAAATTATGTGTGATGAGAGATCATTGCAGTTTTCTGGCAAGAGGAAGCGGTGATCATAAGGACTAGAAAAAAGAGTGTGTGTGTGTGTGTGTGTACACACACACGAGAGAGAGAGAGAGAGAGAGAGAGGATTTGAGTTTTGGGGGAATTATGTACTTCTGTGAAATTGAGTACATACATTGTATACTGGTATTCCAGCCAGTCAAGGACCACTAATGACTGACCACCTGAACTTTAAGCAGCAGAGCAGTGAAACAGTTAACATATGCTACTTCTTCCATTAGAAAAGGTGAGAATGTATAGGTTATTCATCAGTAGGTAGGCCTAAAGACAAAGATGCCATCTGAGACAGTCAATATTTTACTTTTAAGTGCAGTGGTACCTCGGGTCAAGTACTTAATTCGTTCCGGAGGTCCGTTCTTAACCTGAAACTGTTCTTAACCTGAAGCACCACTTTAGCTAATAGGGTCTCCTGCTGCTGCCGCGCCGCCGGAGCACAATTTCTGTTCTCATCCTGAAGCAAAGTTCTTAACCTGAAGCACTATTTCTGGGTTAGCGGAGTCTGTAACCTGAAGCGTATGTAACCCGAGGTACCACTGTAATTAAGCCAGTTTCTTAATTACAAAATGCTGCCTTAATTTTTCTGGTAGACACAGATACTAATCTACAATACAGTTGGCTTCCTTAGAAGGAATTATCTAAAGTTTAGATTTATCATTTTGCTCTGTCTTTTGTTCCTGGGACTACCCATCATTAAATCTATACATAAACCAGGCAATTTCCTATGGCCAAGGGCTGGGTATTCTCATACCCTTGTTAACTTGCAACTGTGGATTAGAAACATAAAGAACAGATGTCCAAATGACACCAGGGAATTGGAAAAAATGTTTAATTATGAGAGACAATGCTAGAGAAATAGTCGTCCATACACACAGCGCAGAGGAAAGGAAAATACAACAAAACGGGCCCATCTTGTTTTAGAGCAAAACTCCTCTTAGGAAAAAATCAGAAACATCACAGTGGGATGGGGATATGGGGAAAAATAGACAACGTTTCTACTACAGAGTAACCATCACTGGGAAACCGAGGGGGGTGGGGTGGGCCGAGGGAGCTGGTGGCAGGGATAGAAAAGGAAGGGATTGGGACAATTGGAAGAAAAAAAAAATACAGGAGATTTTGGCCATAAAATATAAACAGGCTATGTTGCTAAAGGAGCCTCTCCGGCCAGCGAGCTGCCCCTGCCTCCTTAAAACACCCCACCCCCATGCCTGGCTCAGGGTTGGGCTACCAGAAGTCTCGGCGATGATAGGAGTCGGGGTCGCAATACTTGGTCACCACGACCCGATTCGCAAACTTGCGCCCAGTCAGGCCTTGCATGGCCTTCTGACAGTCGAAGACAGATGTGAACTCCACGAAGATCTAGAAGGAGGATTGGGGGGGAAAGGAAGAAAAATTAATAGTATACCTACCCCATTTAAAACTGCGTCCAGAGGCAGCTGTGGGGATGGGCAACTGGAGGAGTAAGATCTGGATCCAGAGCCCTGCTGCAAAGCCAGCCAGGTGGGTGGGGTATAAATAAATTATGATTTATTATTATTATTATTATTATTATTATTATTATTATTATTATTATTATTTTACAAGAGTGGGTATGCATGAAGAAGGTATCTGAGCCATCAGCTCTGCTGTCACAATGCACCTAACCTTCAAGGAATGCTTCTTGTCTGTGACATTATTGGCTAATTATGCTGAAACAACTCAACCCATTCTCTAACAAACTGACTGTTTTTAAATCAGTGTAGTACCACAGAACAATAATGTGGCAATAAGATTTTAACAGGGACTTAAGGCATCAAACTAGATTTCAAGCTTTTCCACCTCTCCAAGAGTTCTGGCTCCTAAGTCCAACAAAAGTACTTTGCAACCCACTGCCTCTTAAATCCTGCTTTGGAGAGGGAATACCAGAAGGATCAGCAGTGGCAGGAGTCAGGGTTGCAGTACTTGGTACCCACAACCCCTTTTTTTGTTAACTGCCAAGTTGCATTGCATTGTAAAAGTATGTCTTTCTGCTAGAGTTTGAGCTTTCTAGGGGCAAATCATGTTACTTAAGCAATCCATCCAGTACTTTGCCCTCCCCTTTCTACCTAGTGCTAAGTCAATGTTTAGCAACAGCAGCATTTTATCTGACATGACTGCTGCTTCCTTTGTTCCTATCTACTTTGCTGTTCTAACCCATCACACCCACCCACCGAAAGATAGAGAGAGAGAGAGAGAGAGAGAGAGAGAGAGAGAGAGAGAGAGAGAATATGAGTATAAGCAACTGCCAAGTACCTTGCCACAGCCAGGCACCTCAACGCCATCAACAGGCCGGGGAATCTCAATGGACTTGACAACACCATACTTGCTGCACTCATCGCGCACATCCTCGACGATCTCCTCATACTCCTCGTCATCCAGCAGCTCCTCGGGCAGCACCATATTCATGAGGCACAGCACCTCCGTGGGGTGACCTCCCATCTGCACCTGCGAGCTCATCAGGCCCGGTACCTGCAGGGTCACTGGGGTCTGGTTTATTGTGCTCTGTGGGGAAGAGGAAAGAAACAGAAATGAGTACCATGCCACTGTTGCCAAAACCCCATCCTCCCATGGAACAATTCTACACAAAGACCTAGCCTCGGAGCCCTGGCATTTTTTCCCTTCCACTAAACCCAGAAATTCTGCCTCTTAGAGCACAGGGGACAGCTCAGTTTCTAAGGATTGGCATAAAAGGAAGGGGTGGCAGCTGAAGTCATCCTTTGTATTATCAGCTATATGAAGATTTTGGCATGTGGTTCTTGGGAACTTTCTCTCTGGTTCTAAAGCCCTGCCTCTCAGGCAAACAAGCTCTTCCTCCGATATATAACTCAAGTACATCAGTTGACAAGAGTGCCATCCCACATTCTCTTAAACTAATGCAGGTGGTTGTGTGTCATTATCAATGCAGAAAGTCACCAGCCCTCTTTTTTTAATGATATTTTTACATTTTACCAGGGGTCCTTCACATGTACTGCGGCCACACACCACAGAGCCAGATCTGTTGGATACCACAGTGAGGACAGAACTGGGCCCTGACAGATTAAAAGAGTATTTTGCCCTGGTTACATACACAGAGGGAGATCTGAACATACGTTTTAGTGACATAGGGAAGCTCCCTGAATTCCAAATTGAGAAATCATGTCTCTGCTCTAGAGAGACTGGCCCTTACAAAAAAGAAAGAGCCTTGATCATCTGACCAAAGGAGCATCCTGCTTCTCAGTTGGCCAATCAGATGCTTCTGGGAAGCTCACAAGCAGAACAAAAAGGCAACAGTCTTCTCATACTCTAGCCACTGATAAAACCTACTCTTCTTGAACCGCTTGGCACCTTCCTGAACCCCCTCCCCACACAAATATATGCAAGAAACCTTACTCTTTCACAGCACCAGTCCTATCCTCCCTCTCTTCCCACCACCCAGCAGTTCCGTTCCTTCCTCACCAGAGTAGCGTTCTTGGCTCCGACACTGGCTCTCTGCACCAACAGTTTCTTGTCGCCCAGCTGCATGCCATTCAAGCCCGCGATGGCCTGTGAGGGCAGAAAAAAGTGAATCCAGACACTTCAAATCTTGTGCCTCCAAGGCCACCAGCCACATACCCATCCACCCTCTGGCCCCACCTCTAAAACATCAACACAGTCACGCACACAAAGGTGGCTTCTTCCTTGCCCCCCAACCAGACTCCTACCTGAACTGCACTGCCATGGCATTAATACCGTATTTAGCTCAGTTACCTGCCGGGACCCAAAATGGGCATAGAACCAAGGTTAAAAAAAAAGACCATAATGTTGGAAGGGGTTAAAGGACTGTCTGCATGAAGGAGAAAGTGCAGAGGTGAGGTTTCAGCTTCAGCTAAATGTCATTAGCATAGACAGACTGTTCTTTTTCTAGAATGTGAATTCCATTGCTCTGTAGTTGCTGACATACTTCTAAATTGCACATCCCCTCACTAAGCCAGCTCCAACAGGGGCCTAACTACCAGGGTTCACACCAAGGAAATGTTTACTTTCCAGTCTAGTCTCATATGCAAATGTACAAGTTTGAGCAACCCCTTTTCCATTCATGGGGGCCACAGAGAGCCATCTGCCTCAGACATACAGCAAAACATGGCAAGCTAACGGAGGAGTCCAGGCTTTAAGGCACACTCCTACCCGCTTCTGCTTGGTACAATCCAGTGGATGAAGCAGTGGTCTTGTCTTTGTAAATAGGATTCAAATCGAGTCCCACCTTGGTTGTGACTCATGAGTTTGCCTGGCAAGTCATGATCAGAGACTTATTACTAAGCATTGTGCAACTTTCAAACATACGTAAGGGTCAAACATCTGCAGAATCTCACAATTAACTCTCTCTCTCTCTTCTAGAGTGTGTGGGAAGTTATCAGCAGCCAGAGCAGCAACTAGACAGTATCCAGTACCAAAAATAGCAGGACACCAGTGTCCTGCAAAGTAACTTACTGGCATCCACCCACCCCTGTTCTTCAACTTCCTTACTCAGATGACCTAAACCTACATTGCCCTCCCCGACAATGCAGTATGCCACCCAAGACCTTGACTTTCACAGCTCTCAACAGATACATTACATTTCTGTGAAGTTGGAAACTCTGGACCTGCTGGGGCTCAGAACATCCAGTTTTGTCAGCATCCCATCTGTAAAACGGGTCTAAATTACAAGCCTGAGCAAATGGCACCAGGAGACAAACTGACACAGCTGACATTCTTAGTTTGGATGCAGAACAGCAGAGTTCAAGCCCTATCCCAGGGGAGTGAGTGTAGGCCGCCACCTCTCAGAATAGTTGTGCAACTAAAGCAAGGTCATATTGAGTGCCCTGTGAACTGAATCATTAAGCACTTTAAGAGAGCTGAGATCTTTTTGAATTCCGGAGATACTTAAGCGTAGCACTGGATTTGTGGGTTCTCTATCACACTCCAGATCCTGTTACTCTAAATATTTTGTTTGCCAGATTCTATGGAATGTTTCTTCTTGCACCCCAAAACACTGATTTTTAATAAATGAGGGGAGGGAACCTTTATGTGAACCAATTAAAAGTTAACTTCAGGATAGTCTTCAGTAATGCTATTTCTTGCCAAACCCTCACTTTTGTATACAACATTATGGACTGATAACATGTCACCTTGCTGCAGACTGCCATTCATCATGAATAACTTCTTCTTGCCAGGGAATGGGTATACTTTTAACTCCCAAGAGCATTGGGTATATTAACTTTCCCTTGCCTCAGAGAACCGTATGGTAGCACTTACTCCTAGATCAGCACTTTCGGGATGCAATCTTCAAGCACGATTGGGGAGTAAGAAATCTCACTCTCTTCAACAGAGTTACGTTAACAATCACTGGACTGTGCTGTCAGCATCACTTAAAGCTAATTCATACATCTCCTAGATACCTTAGCAAAGTACAGAAACTTAGAAGTGTTTTCTAAGTCACCTTGAAATCTCCATTCTTGACAGCAGGCTGTACTCAGCTACTCTCTCTCCTGCTAGCCATTTCAAGCTTCTCTTCATAACTGCAAGAGAACTTGGCTTTTTTTTAAAGCCAAGCTTATTTAGGATGCTTTGTTCTAGGCTAAAAACTGAATTCGGTAGTTGAGAGTCCAAGTACACAGAACACTGAAAACAGAATTGTACTTTGAGGAAGCCATTTAATCAAACACATTGTCCTGAGGCCAGGCTCTATAAACTGCCTGTGATCCTCAGGTGTAGGGCAGTATAGAAATTTAATTAATTAATTGATGAGGCAATTGCCCTGGGCCTCACACATGGAGACCACACTCACAGACAGTACACAATGGGGAAGGGATAACACTGAGAGTACAGTAAGAGGAAAGGGGGATTAAATTAGTGTATCCAGACCCCAGACAACATCCCAAAGTCATAAAAAGGGCCTGAAAGCAATCACCCCAGATTCCTTGTTGAGTCTCATTCACAAGACATTTATCCCAATAGCATCTAACCAAGCATCTAACCTTCCTACAGTTTAAATAAGCTGCTAGTCACCCTACTCTCAGCAAACACTGCAAACTCTCCTCTGCTTCTTATGCCTTTCTAAGTATCTGAGAATTCTTTTTTTCAAAGGAGCACCATCTAATTCTGAATGTCTGAACCAAGATTTTAGCTCTTGCTAAAAACTCACAGCTTTCTCCTGAATGCAGAGAGACCAGAAGAGCATGGGGAAAACACACATTTCCCAAGTAACATATGGGAAGAAAGAATGCACGGGACGGGAAGCAGGCGTGGGAAGTATATATAGACACACATATCCATACACACTAACAGAGGCACTCAATTATGAAAGAAAACCACATGCATAACCCTTATGAGATCAACCCAGAAATGAGAGCTTACGCTCAGCATGCAAAGTTACCACCGACACTCTCCGAACCCTATAGGGATTTGTGGGGTGTTTCCTCTCCACCACAGGTCCCCCCCTCTCCAACAGGGGCAAGGGGAAAACCGGGGTGCTTTTCCTTTGGTTTATAATTACACATGCCAAAACTTGCATTTAACAACTCCTGCTGGAGTTAGCAAGCAGAGCATGTCTGCAGGTTAAGGGCCTGTTCCACCCCCTCCCGCTGTAACACTAAGCACAGCGAGAGAAAGGAAACTCAAGTTATTAAGAGTGCAGGATGGAGAATTCACTTGGGGTTGGGGTTGGGGGGTGGGACAGGTGAAATGTGCTACGGACCCGGCTCTTCCCTGGCTGGTGAGGGGAGGGCTTCTTACCGGCTCTCGGTCGGGCACGGCGGCCGGGGTCTTCGCAAAAAGGCCGAAGCCTTCTCCGACTAACATTCGGGGAGAGTTGTTGTTTTTTT
This sequence comes from Podarcis pityusensis, assembly GCF_964106645.2. Lineage (NCBI taxonomy): Eukaryota > Metazoa > Chordata > Lepidosauria > Squamata > Lacertidae > Podarcis > Podarcis pityusensis. The sequence goes on from NC_138038.1 coordinate 38,064,448, forward strand.
GGGGGGAACAAAAAGCAGAAGTGATCAGAACACTAACTCGATGGTGTCTGCCGCTAAGTCAGCAGCTGTGCTGTAAGGAGAGAAAAGCTGGCACCCCCTAGAGGGGAGGAGAGAAAAAAACACCCCACCTGCTCAAAGGATAAAGAACCCCCCTTATCCCACGGGCAGGTCGGCGAGCTGCTGCGGAACAAAAATAAAAAGAGAGTACCACGAAGAGAGGCTGGCCCTACCTGGTCTGTGACGTTGATGTCCACATATTCACAGAAGGCATAACCTTTCGACAGGCCAGTGGCACTGTCCTTCACCAAATTGAAAGCCTTCAGGGGTCCAAAAGAAGTGAGCAACTCCTTGACCTGAGAGGCAGAGGACAAGGGAAAAACAAAGGTGAGCTACGAGGGCTTCATTTGGGTGCGTGCATACAATCATGCTTGCATGCCACCCACACAGGTGTTTTAAGCACTGTGCTGAGCTAAGGAGAGTGGCTCTCCATAAAATGAAGACACTTAAATGGAAAGGAGGAAGGGGGCGAGAAGGAAAGAAACCGCTTCTCACCTGGTCATCATTAAGATAGTTTGGCAGACCCCCAATGAACAGCTTATGAGCAGAGTCTGGAACCACTGTGGACACCACTCCTGTGGGGAAAGGGTTAACATGGTCTGTTGAAAGGGTTTTGTGTCAGTCACATTTTCAGATCAAATGCATATGGGAAGACTATGTGGGGTCTCATCCAGTAAATCACATAAAACTCTGCCCATCCCCTTTGGTCTTCCTTAGTTAACAGGGTGCATCTAGTATACTCACCTGGCACATAGACTGAAGGGTTTTCAGACATGCCAGGGAGCGGTTGGTAATCATGTGGGCGTCTGATCTTCAGCGACTGTCCCTGGAAAATGATCCCATCAAAAGCCATAGCTTGGGTAGTTTCATCCACAGAGCGAAACTGCAGCAGCAAAAACAAACAAACAGAAACTGAGAAGGTGAAAGGTTAAGGATGTGTGGTATGGCCTATTGGGGGGTGTGATTAGATGCCTGCACTCAAGGGCCAGATAATGAAAAATGCTGGCTCGGGGGTTCTTAAGGGAAGAATTCCACCCTTGCGATGAAAGGGGTTAAACAGTCAGTACACAAACTGTGGAAGTGATAGAATCAAGTTGTTATCTAAGTCATATATACTCTGCATGTATACAATGAATGGAATTTCCACCAAGTGTGTCCCACATTCTAGAGCAAATTCCACAACAAAAATCATGTTATCTATATAAATAAGCAAGGCATTGCTCAGAATCTCCTGCATCCAGAAAAGCCTAGCCAAACTCTCTCCTGACCTCTCCCACCAACAGATTATGTGAAATTCTAAACTTGTCATATTCTGCATGTTGGAATCACGCCCATCTGAAGTGCCCTCTTACACTTGCCTCAATGCATGTACATGCCTCAACTCACCTCCAAAAATGCAAAGTTCTTGTCCTGGTTTATCTGCACTGCCAAGACAGGGTTCCCAGGAGCCTGGGTAAGGCCACCAAGGCGCATCTGAGCATTGAAGAAATCCATCATAGCCTCCTGTTGAGGGTCACGGAGAGAATGGAAAAGGGGAGGTTTTATGTCACACACTAGAAAGGCCTTCAGGATCACAAATGGATTACAAAGCAAAACTGCCTACTTGCCTGCTGCGATGGTAGCAAACTTTGGGGCTACGGGGGGATTGCAGTCCCACACATTATCCACTTTAAAAAGAAATGGAAACAACTCTTTGGTCTTTTTTTTTTGGTAGAGATATTCAAATAATGACCACCCATATTTAATTCTCTGGTCATTTAGGCACTAACAGTGCACTTCTATACCAGTCTACCCAGACAGAGGCACCACTAAATTCAGTGGGACTTATTCCAAGTATGTATAGGATTACAGCCCAAATATTATTATTTCCCATTTCCACCCAAATAGCTGTTTTTCTTTACTCTGAATCCACCTCTGTTCCAGATAGTTGGTCTTCTCTGCCAGAGGCATACCATGTACGCAGAAGGAGGATATGAATTAAGAGCTCTGGAAAGGGATTACAGTTGGTTCAGCTCAAAAGTTATGGCAGATTATGTATAGCCCTTTTGGAAATAAAATTCCTTCATCTGTGTCACACAGTAATGTCCCTTGACAGATTTGGACAGTGAAAAAGGAGGACTGGAAGCAATGCTGGAATTCTGCATAGTTCTAACTCTTAAGTTCCAGCTTAGTAAAAACACTGCAAAGGCTCAAGCAAGTCACCTTGCTTGGTACTACAGAAAGCAAATATCCCAATCCACAGTAATTTGCCATTGGAACAATTCGTTCCCACCTGAACACTTGGTAAACCCTGAAAGAAATGTGAAAGAAGGAACTAATGTACTTGGGGGAAGAGAATGTGGCCATCAAAAATAGAACAGCAATTATAAGCCTCTGCAGCCAGATTACCAACCTCAACTCCCTACCATTTTGAACGTGAGAGAAAACATGAAACTTCTTTCCTACAGCACCTTCCCCACCCCCCATTGTTAAGGACTGAAGAATTTGTAATTTACTCTATTTCCAAAAGAGAAGAGCATTGCAGTTAACTCTTGCATTTCAAAAGACCTGGTCTAAAACTTGATCTCTCAGAAAGGAATATTTAAGAACTAGGTGATTAAAGAAAGATGAAGCCAGGAGCACAGGGCTGTCACAATCCAACATAATTCTGGCACCTGCTGCATTGTCCTGACACCATTTTGGAGTCCAGTTAGCAGGACAAAGAGATCTGAATGCTGAATTCAGCCTCACCTGGCTCGTGTTTTCACTATGAACTTATTCCCCCAAATTTCTCAGCGAAGCATCTTCCTTTCAACACCCCCAACCCAAGAGAGAAAATACACCAGTGGGTTCAGAGAGCACATCTGAGGGAACAAGCAAGTACCTCAGTGATTCCAAAGGGGATATTTCCCACATAGAGACGCCGGGCTTGCCGTGTCATCTGGCTGCCTACTACTGGCACAGGAGTGGGGGTTACCGCCAGTCCATCAGGGGTCATCGTTGGCAGGAGGGCTGTAGCTGGAATTTGCCCAGCAGCTAGGTAAGGGGGAAAACAAGACTAGCTGTTACAAATTGAAGATTCTCATCTGGAAATATCACAAGGCATATCACTCCTCATTTGGAGAGACTGATAACAAAACTACACAGCATTCACTTTTTAAAGGAACTGGCACAAGTAAATTATGAATATTGCTTATATACCACATTTTATCCCAAGTGACTTCTAAGTGGTTTATATGATAATAAACAAATGACACGCCATTAAGTGGGGTGGGGAGAGGTGAGATGAGCAAGTAAACAATTTTCTGAAATCACAAAAAGTCTAACAAGTTACTTCTCTATTTCTGGAAGGACAAAGTATCATTTTCAAAAAACAGGTAAGACAATATGCAATCTTTAAGCAGCTTCCAAGCACAAAGGATTTTTTTCTTATAATTGGCCGATAATCCCAATTTAAGGTTTTTAGCACTCACAGTTGTAGGAATATGTCTGTTTAAGTGTACTAGCAGAACACCAACCTCAAGTACCAGAATCAAGGAGAGAAAAAGAGATCCAGATTCAGATAGTAGATAAATGAGTTGGCAGTTTTTAACATTCATATGGCAAAATTAAGAGACTTGTTCCCAGTTAAAGCAGACATATATTTTAAATGTAAAATCAAAAAGAGAACCAAGTGAAGCCCACTTATTTGCCTAGCTGTGTAGTGAGAAAAATTGATCCAGAGTTCTTCATCCACCAAGGGAAAATACCTGACTTCAATTTGATTTCTTCAGGAATGGAAATGCATGCTTGAAATTGGGAGAACATTTCAGAAGGAAAATAAGAACCTCCAAAGGTCAACACAAGTTTGTATTTCCATTAATTTACGTGGTAGAGGAACATGCTCAAGTAGCTGCAACATATAACACTATTTTACAATACATTAAGGCAAGGTGACTGAAGCGGAAGCAGACCCACCTTGCATGGCTTTATACTGCATGGGAGTGATGTGTTCAAAGCCTGGGGGCGGGACATCCCAGTACTTGCGAACCTTCTTCTTCTTCTCATGCCTGGGAGAACGGCTGTGGAAGGAAGACAGGGAGGAAAAGGTCAGCTGGAAATGGGAAGAGCACTTGGGCTTCTGTTGAATGTAATATGAAGATTAATGTACCAGTCATGTCAACTCTACACTTGTTTCAGTTTGGGACACCATCTACATCAGGCTTCCTCAACCTCGGCCCTCCAGATATTTTTTGGCCTACAACTCCCATAATCCCTAGCTAGCAGGACCAGTGGTCAGGGATGATGGGAATTGTAGTCTCAAAACATCTGGAGGCCCAAGGTTGAGGAAGCCTGATCTACATAGACCAGGGTGGATAAAAATCAATGATTTAAAATAATTAAGAAATGGATTTCTTTGAGGCTACTTAGCAGGAAATAAGGATTTGTTTTAAGTTTTTCATATGTGCTAAAAATCAGTCTAAGGTTTTTTTTTAATTTAAAGTTTAACCACATCAGTTAACAAACATGGATACATATGCTATAATGTTATTGCTTTAATTAAATAAATTGTTTAAATTGCTATTAAGGAAATGATAATTTTTCTCCTTCCAATAAAGTACAGCAGAAAAGTTGTCCAAATGTAAACAGTTAATTTATTAAACCTCACAATAATTTCATAATTATCTGCCTATGTATTTCTAATAGTATAACCAAATTTTTGATTTAACTGTAAAAGCTACTCTGAAAATTTATTATTCCAAAAATGAAACCTTGATCTGGTTGTAAATATTAAGATTATGCCAGCAAGAATAAGTCTTAAAAAAAGAAGAAGAGAGATTTAAATCAAGTCTTACTGACTAGTGATTTAAATCAATCTGATTTAAATCAAATCCACCCTGACATAAAGACTCCAGGGCAGACCCTTTTAATAGTAACCCCCAGGATGAATCCCAGCACTAAATGTGATAACTGTATCTGCACCCAAGATCTGATTGCATGGCTGCCTTTGTTAACTGTGGAAGTGACAACCCTGTCAGCACAAGGAAGAAGTAGCAATACTCACCTCAGGGGACCCGCTAGGCTTAGGGGTGATCTGAAATTGAGAAACAAAATGGGTTTGTAACCATTCCTGGTGGATACAACAGGCCCAGGCAGCCAACTCAGTAACAGCAGCAGGGCCCCATGTGCCCTGACAAAGACTGCGGACCAAGAAACAACAGTGTATGGCAATGGGGGTGGGTGGATCAGAGGGATCTGCAGAGACCACCACTGATCTATTAACACAGCCATAGATAATTTTGTAACTTCATTAAGAAAAAGGGAGAGAGAGAATAGTCAAACTTATACTAGACAGTGCATCTGTCTAGAGAGGATGTTAGACAGCAGAAATAAACCAGTGCTTTATTAGCATCTGTGAACAAGATGCTGAGCTCTTCAAAGACGTTAATCAAGCAGTTCTCTGACTTTCATAGTTGCATTACATGCACATAGAGCAAAGGCAGACAGTGGTGATAGGGCTGCAACACTCATCTGAGCCAAGAAAATGGAAGTGTGCTGACTAGCAGGAGATGAGAATATTATTTAATTTAAAGATTTCTGTCCTGTCCATTGCTCCAAGGAGAATCAAAGCTACTGGCAAGCAATAACAAAAAACCTAAAACAGATACAACCCCCTTTTTAAAAAATCAGAGTATATGTATTTAAATTGTATTCAACCTGATTAACAAATTTCAAATTTCCACTATTTCCGGCGGTGGAAAATGGCTGATCCCACACAATCGGACTTCAGCCGTTCCGATAATTCAGGGCTGATATGGGGGTAATTAGCCCTGGCAGCCTCCCCAGGGCAGGGGAGGACTGTCTCAACGACCCGCGGTCTGCCCCAGATTGCCGATGTGGCAGACGGCAGGGGCACTGGGTCACGGAGCTAGGGACGGCTGACACTCCTGCGACGCCACCCCATAGCCGGACGCATCTGTTTGGGAAAATATAAAGATTTGGAAAACAAAGAGACACGCTCTGAATTGAAGAAGCTGGAAAAAACCTGCAGTATGTACAGTCTCTGGTGCAAAAGATCGAACTTCAAAGAGATCCTCATCATGACGTTTGGAATGTGGAGGAGCTTGGTATGTAAAAAAAACCATTCTTTTATCCTTAACATCAACAATCCGTAATGCATGCCAAGTCTCATTAAGAACTTAAATTGCTCTTCAAAAAGTGAGTTCAGATGGACTTTCATATATAATTGGGATCTACTCGCAGCCACTTCTCTTCTAAGACCGGAAATGTCTGTTAAAGACGAAAAAAAGGACAAAGGACAAAATGGCGTCTCCCACCACGTCGTTATTGAATATCTGAAATACTTCCCTGATTAAGAGAAACAGGAGCTAACGGATGGTTGGTTATAAAGACTGGAAACAATATTACATATACAACTGTTTGCAAAAAGATGTTTTTTTGATTATGAGCGAGAGAGAGGGCTAAATGGATGTCTGGCAGCCCCCCTCTAGGGCCCGGAGGGGGGACTGGGAAGATTCCAAAGGCCAATTGCTAACTGTCTGATATATGGCTACATTGCAAACAGTCTGTTTAAGATAAATCAACAAGGAGGGTACAGAAGGAAATTTCTCTCTGTTTCTTTGATAACACCTGGACGGGAAAGATTAACGATCTGGGAGCTGCCAAAATAACAACTCTCAAAGAGCTGGACAGAACTTTGAAATTGGATGCAATTAAATGAAGCGGTGCGATGAAAAAAAACAGCTCAAGGACTACAATATACGGACCAATCTGCACTCCATAGGGAAAAAAAAGTATCGGTTTTCTGACATGAGTGAGGATCGTAGAACCAGAATCAAAATGTGGAAGGGAAAAATCGGACATGGAATTATGAATAACATTGAGGATGATGAGAGGCAGGACTATGATGTTGAATGCGCTTCGAAATTCAGACCGTGGGAAGTCAAAACAAAATTATTACAATTTGGAAGATAATTGGACCTTTTTTTATTTTAGTTTTTTATTTTTATTGGATTTGATTTGATATGATATGTTAATTGTATGTTTTTATTGGAAAATTAATAAACGCTTAAAAAAAAAAAAAAACAAATTTCAGCATCAAATAAGCAACAGAACCAAGACAGGAATTTTATCTGTAGAGCAGTTATGGTGCTTTCCAATCCCAGTCACTAAGAACTGTGTGTGAATGCGCATGCACACACAGAGACTGTTTCAGAAGCTGAAACCGTATGAATCTGCTTTTGTGCCCCGAAGTGCTTCACTACCGCTCTCATATGCAGTCAAGAGTGCAACCTTCCCTTCTTTCTTGCTCCCCAACAGTTTGCCAAATTCTGTAATCCTGCCCCAACCCCCAAAGTAGAACAGATGTGAAAACTACAACGCACACTAAGAATGATTAATTGGGTACATCGCCTCTACTAGTCTTGTGTGCTCCTATGTAGCTATAGCACAGCTTCTTTTCATTTCAGCGGCACTTAAGCATAAGGCTTTCCTAGGAAATGGTACATACAATTCAACCAATTTACTTTGAGAAGAATTGCCATTTCCCTTGAACTGAATTTCAATTTCACCCTTGCTGGACATACATTATAATCATCTAAGTTTCTGCCATTTGCTAATTCATACTGCCTTTGTTTCTAAAAATCAATCAATCCCAAGTGCTTCTATACCAGAAAGAGCCCTTAAGCTTTCTTTCCCATATGAATTCCCACCATCTTGTTCTTCTTCTAACATGCTTCAAATCGTGATTTTGAAGTACATACAACTGAAATTAAATCGTAGGTCTCCATGCAGAGGCAGTTTCTTTTTATGTACAGATCCTAATCAGGCACTTTATAAATAATGAGCATCTCAAAAAAACAGAGATGGTACTTGGAAGCTTTGAATACAAGGGTTAAAAAGCTCCTTGATGTTTGCAAAGAGCTTCTTTCAGCAAAAAGTCAGCATAAGGATGAGAGAGCCTCTTAAGACAGGTCTGCTCAGTTAAGAACTTCTTCATGGATAACAGAAAATGAATGAGGCAGGACTAAGTTTGCCCCAATGAATCTTATACATCTAAGGTTTTGTCCAGGGCTTGAGCATATTGCTGGACCCCAAAAAGTGGAAACCCAAGGAAAACCCAAGCTCTTCATTCTGCAACCCATACCTGCGTCTCCTGCGATCCCTTGAAACACTGCGCTGATCCCTGTTGCGCCTGTCACGGCTGCGACTGCGGCGTTTCCTGTCACGACTCCGTGAGCGACTGTGGCTGCGTTTCCGGTGACGATTCTCTTTGTCGCGTTCTAAAGACGAGATAAGAGCTTGATATGCCAATGGTTGCAACATAGGAATGGAGGTCACACTTCTGGTTATCACAAACTCTTACCACTCCCCCTAGGAAAATCAACTCAAATATACTCATAAAATTGGAAAGGTGTGGTATGTAGAAACCAAGGCTGCATTTCCCCAGGTTACTCTCAACAGCCACTGCTTCAACTTGATAGACCCATTTCTTAGCCTGAGTCTTGTCTGGTTGCAAATTACCAAACTCACAAATGCTGTATGGCAATGGATCATCTCATGAACAGGTATTTATCCAGTATAATAGTGGTGGCTGCTAATGAGAAGAAGGGTCAGAAAGCCCTCATGTGCCAAGAATAAACTTGACAGGCTGGTTAGGCTGTGTGTTTTTGTAGATAGGTTGTGCCTATGCTTAACAAGGATTTGGGATATGATATTTTGTGCCTGTACATCTCCTCAATCAGGAGTTGATAAGCTGTGGTCCTTCAGATGCTGCCAGACTACAAGTCCATCATCTCTGGCCATTGCTCATGATGATTAGGGCAGATGTGAGTTGGAATTTAACATCTAGAGGGTCATGTCTGCCCTAAATCAAGTTCAGCACCTACCATTCTCTATAAAAGGCCATAATTAAATTGGCCACACTTGTAGATGACAATGGGCAATAACTGCCCTTGGAAAAAGGGGTCAGCGAGAAGCTATAAAGAGGCAGGATAGGAGGTTCTTTCTAGTTTCTCGTTGCTAACATTCATGACAAAAATTTTAGCAAGGTGTGATTATCTCAAGATCAGCTTTTACCAAATCTAGCAAGCTGGAGCTCTTTTTGAGGAAAGAAAAATCCTGATGCTCAAGGAATTAACACGGCTCAATCTTTGGGAAGTTAAAACTGTTATTGATGGGTCTCTTAAAGGAAATGCATGAAATCAGAGGCTGCAAACTCGTCTAAGAACTGGATGATTGAAAAGGATACACTAGGAAGAAAATACTGTAAGGTGCTGTTTTTGCTGTTTATATTCCAAGTATCTCTGCTTTCCATTTTTTAAAAACAGCAGATAAAGAAGCTGCAGCCATCATCTATCATTTAGCTAAAAACTGAAAAACGAAAGATTTGAGCCAGATGCCTGTCTTGATTACTGCTCTCCACAGCACCTCCTCCTCTAGAATGCCCTCTGAATGTTCTAGTCATCGCCTTCAGTACTTGAAGCAGCTCATAATTTTACATATTTTATTACAAGTGAAATAAATCATGTCAACTGCAGAATCTGGGTTTCTTCTTATGCCCCATAAATTTATACCCCTGCCCTCTTTTAATGCTGTACAAAAGGGAAAGGTGAGCAGCATTATGAAGTGCCACATATAAAATGCCTGGCTACCTCAGCTTCTATTGTCTCCTAGAAATAAAAACATTTTCTTGGTTCTGCACAAGACTGACTCCTACAAATAGGATGCTTCTTTTCAGGAACCACTGCTTCTTTTTATTTGGAGTGAAGCAAGTCAGAATTAACACACCAACATCAAGCAGCAGAATTCAAATTGTGACATAAAGAAGAACTGTTTTGGACACTAGAGACAACTCATGCAGCTGTGCTGGAAAGGAACAATACAAAGCAATGTTGTACAATGAGCAGCACAAAGCAGTATTTGTAATGGCACATCTGTTGCTGTATCATGCAAGGCATGGGGGTGTTAAGGCTCTCTGGTAACAGGAATGTTTGGGTCTGGCTTGGGAGAACCAATGCAAAGCAGAGGTCCATATAGGTGAAATCTGTAGTGCTTCTGGTTTATTTTCTGTGCAAGGAAGCAAAACAAACAAAACAGTGATGTGGTACCAACACTTATTTTTGAAGTTCCAAGGAGAAGACCCTGTTTTCTCCTATTACCACAGGCTATCAATCCAAATCACTCATCTTTGTTTTACACAGGAATCCATTCCTGCCTTGGGCAGTTTTAGTGCAAAATGTAGCACTAAATGGCCGAAAACATTCCTTTGAGGCCCTGTCACTCCTACATTCTGCCCCACAGTCTTTGCTAGGGATTCTAGATCCAAGGCAAAATACAAGTAAGACAATTTCATACTTTTTAAAAACTTTTTGAATGCTTCCCCTCATGCCTGCTAAATGAATGCAATCTTCTGGGATCCAAGTGCATCAAAAATATATTGTTAGATGAAACTGTGAAGATCCTTTCACATTGTCAAAGGCAAATAGCCTATTATTGTGTGTGTCTGCAGATTTGAATAGTAACCGTGCACTAGCCTTAGAAAAGGAATAGAACAGGATCTCTGATCACTTCCTGGAGTCGCACACAAGCAGCAATTTTGAATTCCTACTTCACAAATCCAACTGAGACAATTGAGTAGTAAGGACGCTGTCAGATGGCATTCAACCTACCCAGGTCTTGCCAGCTGGTGTAGACACTACCTACCTCAGGGGTCAATTCCCTTGATGGAAATTTATGCACCCAAGGGAGGTCCATCTCACCACTGGGAACCACTACCAGAGGCCCATATTGACTGACATTGATAGCCAACTAAAGTTTGTGGTTACTAGGAGCCTATCCCTCCCTCACGGGTCAAGATCTTGGTCTTTGACCTTGTGAAGTCAATGACAACTGTCTGTTCCAAGGCTGAATTTGGAAAAGATGACAAGGGCTTGTTATTTTGAAGTAGTAAAGAAGTGCAGCCCCACCTTGGGGCTGAGCAGGGATTGCCCCAGCAGAAGAACAACTGTCAGTAAAATCCCCACCCCCACTCCGCAGCTGCTTGGGGTATGTCAGAGGGCAGGCGGAACACTTGCCACTACAAGGGAATTTGTGGACATAACTGGTATGCATAACTGGTATTTGTACATACAACAGTTGCTTATACAGTTTGCCACAGATAGCAGTGATCAGCTACTGCTTACACCCAAATGCCTATTATACTAGGCAGGGTGAGTTGGCGCTTGCATGCCCTTTTTCAGAATCAGAATGTGACATTATCACATACAGCCCATTAGAAGAGTCCGGACAAATCAGATCCTAGGAAATTTCCAGAGTGCACACGTCTCTACTAAAGATTCCGTGATTAGTATGATAGTAAGGCATGCCCTATTAAAAAGGTCCACCTTATACCACGCCTGCAAATAGCAACTAGTCTGATCACCTGGGGCAAACAAAACAGCCCTCAATTAATTAGGCAGAGATGCCTTATAAATGTTGGTAGCTTGCATTTTCTTTTTCCATGCAGACAGGCAATTTTTGCAGTTGCATTTCAAGGTTGCATTCTGTCTGTATTCATGTGAACAATTGGCTATGAAATAAATACTGTGGGATTGCTGCCTAAAGCAAGGAGCAGCCTGTGGTCCTTCAGATGTTGCTGGACTGCTACTCCTATCTTCCCTGACCCCTGGGGTAAGCAGTCTAGGACCACTGGGAGTGCCTTGCCCTAAGGCAGGCATGGCCAAACTCGGCCCTCCAGATGTTTTGGGACTACAATTCCCATCATCCCTGACCACTGATCCTGTTAGCTAGGGATGATGGGAGTTGTAGTCCCAAAACTTCTGTAGGGCCAAGTTTGGCCATGCCTGCCCTAAGGGAATCATTTTGTGTTGTATTTGTCCCAGTGCATCGCAGGAAGCACCACCAAAAATATGCAAGAGTAAAGTAATGCTACCGAGAAAGGAGCCAACATGTATCTCTATTGGGGATCCAATATGGAGTACAGTCATACCTCGGATTGAAGTCGCTTGAGCCTTTTCGGGTTATGCTTTGCGGCAACCCGGAAGTAACGGAGCCCATTACTTCTGGGTTTTGCTGCTCACGCATGGACAGACACTCAAAATGACGTCACGCGCATGTGCGGAAGCGGCGAATCGCGACCCGCACACACGTGGGTTGCGTTCGCTTCAGAGGTAACACTGTAGTGGACTTGTGCCTAAGATACTGATTCACAGGTATTCATACCCTCAAGTAAGTGAGAGTGATGTGGCCTTTCTAATTAGCTAAGATTTGTAAAAAGGTGGAGAAAAGAGCCGAATGAAGAGAAATGGGTTAATGTATTTTGCAGGTGGTTGAAAAATTAGCCCAAGAAGGAAAGACAATACTTTACTCAGTGTCCATGCTAAGCAGCTTGTTTTAAAAGAGATCCACTCCAAGGAGAACGCCAGCAAGCTCCTCTGACACAGTAGTTTTCCATTATGCTGGCAACCAGTTGAGTGTGTGTGTAAAGTGGTGCTCCTCAGGCCGAGTGAATTTAGCATAAGTACTGACGGGGAAAAAATCTAATTAATGTATGTTGGTTGAGTTGTATGTAAATCTGGACTCCCCCCCCCCCAAAAAAAAATAGTGGACCGAGGAAAAGCTGGATAGCCCAGCTGGCTAGAGTGTGGTGCTGATAACATCATGGTTGCAAGTTTAATCCCTGTAAGGGACAGCTGCATATTCCCCGTAAGGGACAGCTTCATATCCAGGCGGTTGGACTAGATGATCCTCAGGGTCCCTTCCAACTATGATACTATGATATAGGGAAAAGAAATAATGTGGTTCAGCCAGTGTGGTGTAGTGGGCAGCTCTGGATGAGGACTACTGGAGATTGGATCCTTGGGCAAGTCATTCACTCTAAGCACAGACTACCTCATGGTTGTGAGGAAAGTTCATGGGATTTATGGAAGGCCAGGATAAGTAAGTGAGAAGAGGTGGGAAGAGAGACAAGAGATGTGAGAGCCAAAGTTGCATAGTTGCTAACATCAGAATGGTGAGATCCGGCTTCAAATCCCCACTCAGTGAAGAAGCTCACAGCATAATCTTGGGCCAGTCACCATCTCAGCCTCATCTACCCATCCCTGGATTGTTGTGAGGGCAAAAGGGGTGTGTGGGTATCGCCATATGTTACTTTCAGCTCCCTAAAGGATGAGATAAAAATAGTAAGAAAACCCACAAACGTGAGAGTTTTGAGAGGAAGGGAAGAAGGGTGTTGCTCAGTGGTACACAGCACGCTATACATGCTATACACCCAAGTAGGGTTGGAAAAGCCTCCTTTCCGAAATCCTGCGCAACCTCTGCCTCTCAGCACGGAGGAATACTTACCGAGATGAACAAACATTCCCCTCCCATTTCTCAAGTTTACAACCCACCTTCCCTAACGCAAATCCTGCACTGAGAGTGGGCGGGAGAACCAGTTACTTATTTACTTGGCCCTCCTTTCTTCCATCATCCTGCAAGTCGGGGACTCATGCAAGCACCGGTATGCTTTGCTCCACGCGGCGTAAAGGCTGCATCGTGCGCTTTCTTTGCAGGAGGCAACTAAGCGAGGAAAGTTGTTGTTTTCAGGGGGGGGGGTGTAATAATAACTAGGCAGCCTCCCTCTTTCCCCAAGAGAGTGAACAAAACGGACTCCGGGTCCCTTCCCTCTCAAGAGTCCGCCTCATTGGGCAAAAAGTGGCCCGAGAGGGAAAGGGCCCTCCCCGCATTCCATAGCCCCGCCACGCGCCACTCCGTGAAGGGCGCGCGCGAAGGGCCACCAACGGTTCTCCTCGTCTCTCTTCCCTCCCCCGCTTCCCCAGCGGCCGTTACCGCCACGATCAAACTCCCGCCAAATAAAACGAGAGGGGGAAGGAAGTGGCCGGACACGCGAGAGCCGGCCGGCCGGCCGCCCCTCCCCCCGTCGCCGCGCTCTTCGGCCTAACTCGGGTCCCCGCCGTTGAGGGGAGGGCCATTTAGCCGCCCCCCGCCCCCCCCGCTCCAGGGCAGCTCAGGGCCCGTCGTGAAAAGCGTGTGGCGGGCGCGAGAGAGCCATCAATGTCGAAGAGGGCCGCCTCCCTCGCTCGCTTTCTCTCCCCCACCCCCTCTCGGCCCGCCCGCCCCTTTGTCCGCTCACCTTGTTTGTTTTCGTTGAGCTGCCGCTCGAACTCGTCGAAGTCGGACATGGTTAACGGAGACGGGACGGAGGAGGGCGGCCTGAACGCGGCCTCGCAGCTGCTCTAGTAGCTCTCGCTCTCCAGCTCCTCCTCACGCACTAGGCCGCAGGAGCGCCTTCCCTTGAGTTCGGCAACTTCCGGCGGCAACTTCGGGTGTTAACGGAAACGCTCGGCTATCTCCGGAAGACGCTTTCGAAATACGCTCGGCGGCCTCCTTAACCTCTCTAGGACAAAGCCTCGCTCGCTTTTCTTTTATTCCGAGAGCCTTCCTAGGAACGCTCGGGAGAGGCCACCCCCCCTCCCGTGCCTTCGGGTTTTTCCGGAAAGCCTCGGGGAAGGCCGAACCCTGCGCCTTCGGAATTTTCCGGAGAGCCTCGGGTACTTCCGCTAGCGTCTGTTTCTCAGTGCCGCATGAGTTTTGCTCTTCCGTTCGTGCTCCCGCTTAAAAAGGAGGGAGGGGAGAATAAAGAGAGCGCAGCTTCTCCCGAGTCTTCCACAACTGTTTCCGGGGCTGGCAAGTATTTCCGTCGGACGTTAGGCAGTCGCTTCCGGCACAGCTCTTGCACTTTGACCACGTGGTGACCGCTCTTTATAAGAAATAAAATCTTTGATGAGGATCAGCTTTAGAAGGGTCCTGCTGGAATCGGAACAAAAGCCCAACTATAGATCAGCATCCTCTCCAATCAGGGGCCAACAAAATACTGTTATAAGAAAAAACTGCTCCCTTTCCCTTATGGGGTATTTCGGAGCCCGTATAGAGTCCTTAAGTGGGTTCCCTATCGGTAGGAGAAAATAACAGAGGCCAACGAGAGTATATTGAGAAGCAAAGAGGCTAGTAAGCCTGATCTCTATTAAACTTGCAACAGGGTCCCCCACTTACCACATGCAGGTGGGAGGAGAACCCTGAACAATGGTGTGCAAGCCTTTATATAGACTTTTGAAATTGCCCACCCTGTAGCCCAAGACCACCCCCAAAAAAACAGCATACATACATTACAGAAGGAGGCGGTCTGCAGCAGAAATCCTATCCGCCAGGATACCTAATACAGTAATGGTCACTGATTGCATTACCTGGGCAGTCTGGCCATTCTTTTGTGATGGTTAATACTTTAGTTCTTGAATCCATCTCACAGATTCGCCCTATTCATACACAAATATGACCTTAAGACAGGATTTGCAAGCAAAAAGACAATGGGAAGTCTTTTCCCATTTGCCTCCCTTCCTGCAGAGGAATATTTGAGGTCATTGGGAGAGTAAAAATGGCTTCAGGATTGCTCTCCCATACTATTTCCGACACATGGTTCATATATTTAGATGTGTGTGCATTTATGAATATTTATTCTATATATGAGACCTTAAAATTCTTCTAATAATGCCTACAGGGAACTCTTAAAAACGGGACACGAGCACAGCAACAGCAGCAACATTCTCCCACCTAAATGAGGACTCCCAAAGGGAGTAGCCATCAGCTGCATAGTGGATGCACTGTAAAAGGGGGCAGGAAATTGTTTTCAAATTCTATGCCATGAGTCATAATTCACCCACAAGGCAGAGGTTACTATTCACTTCCATTCGTACTGCTTTCCTATTCCTGTAGGAGAGACGGGCTCTCAGGTTTTTTTGTTTTACTTTATGCGTTTCAGTTTCAATGACTGCAGCACTCATGGCTTGAGATATGACTGGCTTCCCCCTACAATGGCTGGAATACAACCACTTTTATTTTATTTTTTTAAGTCAGCTGCAACATTTGCCAAAGTATAGGTACACCCATGCCTTTCACTGGGCATGATCTAGATCAGTGGTTCCCAGAACCAGGATGTGCATATTCTGGGCTGCGCTCCTCTGAGTCAAAGCACCCAAAAACACGTGGCTTCGGGCGCTGCATACTCATGCATTTTCGGACAGTTGATGGGTATATGCCATAGAACCCAGAGTCGGTTAGATGGACCCCCTGCGTACCACCATTTGGGAACCGCTGTGAAGCTCTCCACACACCCCACTGAGGTTCTTTAACAGCATTTTCCCTCCTGTTCCTCCAGTGGGGCTTTCATAGGAGAACTCCACACTAGCAAAATCTAAGTTCACCAAATATGAAGGAAATCCCTTTTCTGAATCAGGCACCTGTGTTTCTCTCCCACTTCATTTGCTTTCTATTGCACATTTTTTCCACTTTCCAGAGAGTAGCACCACAGCTTCAAGATAACTTTATCCAATGCTGTGGCAAGGGTATTTCATCAGACAACTTCTCCACGTGACTGACATACATTTATTCCATCATGGAGCCCAAGGCAAAGTATATGTGGTTCTCAGGCAGTCAGCCATCCAGGCACAGACCAGACCCAGACCTGCCCAGCTTTAGTAAAGTAGTGCCTTCCTGCATTTTTTAGGCCACACTCTGGGACTGGTGTTTCTATACAAAATTCTACTGTGCCATTTAGTGTACATTTCACAATAATTCTCTCATCCTCACACCAAAACTGAGGGCATGCCATTAATTTTACAAATTAGTAACAAACTGAGTAACACCCAACTTAACTCTGACTCCCAGATAATATACAGCTGAGGATTTGAATCGGTTGCCAACATCCAACTCTTCATCTCCTTGTTCCAAGCCAGGAATATCCTTAACTAGCCACAAATTTGCACATTTTTGCAGCAATTATACAAACATGAAAAATTAAAACCACACATTGCTGAGTTTTATTCAAAATGCTTTAATTTAAATCCTCTTAGTAAATTGTTGTTTTTTTACATTTTCCTTTTAAATTATTATTTTTTTAACACAGAGGAAAAAACTGGGTGATACAGGCACAGTGGAAACAGTCCATTAATTACACTGAATAAAGAGGAGACATCCCAAAGGAGCAGAGAACAAACAAAACCCTTGCTCGCACATAAGGTGGCAGCTTGAAGCCACAGAGGTGTTGCAGGGCGCACACAGTCTCTGTCTCAGGAAGCAAAAAAGGAAGTGCAAATGGCTTGCCACCAAACACAGCCCAGCTTCAGAACCTGGAACAGGAAAACATGAGAGAGGGCAGGTGGTGTCCATGGCGGTAAAGAGATGCAAGGAAGCCTTGGGATGTGGGAATTTCTTTGGGAGACTATAGGGAATTATTTAGAGGCAGCCAAATGCTGCAGTTCATTCCTCCAGGCTAAGGACTGTTATAGCAAAAAGGCAACAGGAAGAGAAAAGCTTAAGAAGGTGCCAGTAGCATTGGATGTAAAAGAAAAAAGAAAGGAAGTGGCCAAGAGGCAAGACCACTGCAGCCTGTTCAGCAATCGCCCTCCAGTTCTAGTCTTGCTTCACAGCAGGCTGGAAAGGGGAGGGGAGCAGTGAGATGGCACGTGAGGCGGGTAAATCCATTGCCTACACTAACTTCTTAAGGAGACAGGCATTGCCTTCAGGGGAAGGCCGAGCCATCTTGAGCATCCCTGCCCCAAGTTCTGGAGCTGTTAAAACAAGCTCACAAACACACACACTTACCTACGGCAAACACAAATGGCCTCCGAGCAACAAGGCAGGAAAATTTCTGCCAATGTTTATTCAGCCCTTTGGGGCTGCTGACGTGCCACAAATAAGCAGTATGCAGGGGAGTGTTGTGTAAGAAAAATGTGTCACCTAGTTGCTTATTTGCAAGGCAGCAGACACCGTCTCTGATGAATGCCTTGGCGGTCCTATAGGTGTTACTGTACCTGCGCAGCCAGTCTGAAGCAACCTCTCCACCACAGCACCTTACCTACGCATGGGATGTACTCTGTCCCACTAACCTGCTCCCCTGCTACTCCCACTGGGCAGTCATTTTGCCAGTTCTTAAGATGGAAGCAAATGGAGTGAATTTAATCCAGGTCATCTCTCCATAGCCTTTAACCAGCTGACATATAAACAGGAGCGCCTGGTCAGATGATGCTTCCCAAAGAGATGATTGTGCCAGGATAAAAGCATCCCACTTGCCTTACAAAGGCAGAGCTTGCCTTTAGCACTAGAAACTGCGGGAAAGGGTGAAGGGGGCTGACAAGGAAGAGCCCCAGGGGAGCACAGCAGGAGCTTCCTCAATAACTAGACAGAAATAAGAGACTGGAGGGCTGTCAAAGTGGGTTCAGGCAAAGCCAGGAGGGGGAATCATCGCTTAAAGCAGTCAGCAATGGGCGGAGGGGGTTTGGGTGGGGTAGTGGGTGAGGGTAAGGAATTGCTGGCCGCCGGGCCAGGGGTGTCCGTTTTCCGCTTGAAGCGGTAGGTGATGGGCAGGAGGAGTTTGCTTTTCTTGAGCGCCTGGACCTTCTTGAGAGTCTCATCGTCCAGAGCCATGAAGCATCGCCGGGAATACTCCAGCAGGCGCTCCTTGGACGAGTCAAATTCGCCCACCTCCGCCACCTTTTCAGGGGCCACGATAAGGAGCTCAGCGATGGGCGTGGTCAAGGCCACAGTGTTACGGTCCACACGGTGGTGCTCAAAGGCCCGGCTCATGCTTTGCAGCTTCTGGAAAGTGTACAGGATCTTCTTGTAGCGGCACAGCACCCCATCCACATCTTTGACTGCACCGGGGGCGGGGGGGTTGGGTTCAGAGGAGAGGGCCCCAGCAGCGACCCATAGACAGGAGCGTGGGGGAAAGAACAAGAGAAAGGGTTGAGGAGGAGAAATGGGGAAGCATGGCCACTCGTGAAAACACCCAAGAGTTGCGAGAGGCAGAAATCACAGGAAATGGGAAGGACCGACAGAAGGAGGCAGTGACCCGATGGAAGCAGAAATTGAAGGCGGGATAAATTAGAGTCAAATATACCAGCACCAGGGAAGGGGGAAGGAAAGGGAAGAGCCCAGGGACCAAGCAAAAAACAGTAAGTAAAACAAGAAGGTAATGCAGGTGTTGAACATTGAGGAGCAGCATCCATAGATAAGGAAAGGAGGATATGCAGAGAGAAAGGATGGAAGGTGAGAGAAAGAAGAGGTGGAGGAGAAAAATGGAAGCAAGCGATCGTGCATGGCAGGCCAGCCGGTTGGTTTGCAACAGGAAGGGGGGGAAAGAGTGGTGGAGGATTAGGACAACGGGAGAGGAGGGTGGAGAAATGTGAGAATTGAACAAGAAATGAAGAAAAAGAAGGAGAGAACATATTATTGCAGCAATTTATCAAGACTTGATGCTTTTGTGAGGGGAAACCTAGAGGGGTGGGTGAGTCACAGGCCAGCGTTTCAAGAGGCATTCCTGTTTCCCCCAAGGGGCAGGATTCCTCTCCTCACCTCCCTCGGGCTGCCAGAGGGAAAGGAGGGGTCAGAAGGCATGGCAGGCCCAGCCAGGCGACTAGTCCATGCCGAACTGCTCCCAGGAGGATCAGCTGGGAGTGGGGACCCAACGCACACTGCCACTTCCTCCGTTTGAAACACAGAATCCCCATCTCAACAGATGCTGCTTGAGGTGCTGCACCTGGCCAGGGCTCCTCCTGCAGCCCTGGTGTCTATGACGAGATTTGTGAGCTGAGTAAACAAAATTCCCCATAATTTGTCTTGCTGCTATGACTCAGTGAGCTGGAGTCCCAGAAGCTCTGCCTACAGGGGATGCCTAGGGTCCAGCAATAGCCTGGTCATCGCTGTCCCTGAGCCAGTGGAACTGCTAAATGGGGGCACAGTACTGGCATAATTTTGTGTGTTGGTGGAGGAAATTGTAATGAATTCTTATAGAGAAGGGCAATGGTGATTTTATGCTGGAATAAGCTCTGTTCATATCTGTCCCCTGGAAGAGCATCTCTTTTCTGTATGGTGATCTATTATTTTAATGTGTAATAGGTTGTGTTTTTTTTTTAAAGAAAGACATTCAAGTCTTACAATCACCAGTCTCTGCTCACAAAAGGGAGTAAGAGCTTTCCCATTTCTGCCATGGAAGGGGGCAGGGACCCTCTGCCTTCAGCTCTGTAGGCTGAAATGGTGGTCCCTTACCTTGACACACACCCCCATTGCCACTCACCTCTCTGCCTCTCGCGGACTTTGGGCTTGGCAAAGCGTCGCCTGTTGACCCCTCCTTTCTGCTTCTTGTGCTCTGCAGAGCCTCCTTCCTCGGGGCCTGCACTCATCCAGGAGCCCATACTGTCATCATCGGTCACATCCCCGTTCCGGCTGTCAGACACCTCGGACCGCCGTGGGAGCTGCTTGCTGCGGCAGTGCTCATCTAGGGCGGAGGGGAAAGGGCAGGATGCATCAGACCAGGGTCTTGCAGAGCCAGGCAGAGGCCCGGGCCAGGTAGATAATGTGGCCCCCCCCCTTCTGTCTGGGCCTGGACGCCTTTGCGCCTCCACGTTCACCCCAGTGCATCCCCTGCGATTGTGAATATGCTGACCGAGGCCCTCTTTGGAATCGGAGGCCCGGGCCAAGTGGCCCATATACCCCCCCCCGCACTCTGTCTGGGCCTGCATCAGACAGAGAGGGAGACAGAAGCCCACCATAGCACAGCTAGAGGCAAGCTCCTCAAATCAGAGAACCCCCCAAAAAACACAGCCCTTGACTCTCTAACACAGGGACCTCCAACTGGAACTCCGTTCAGGCGCCTCTCAGGTGGATGCCATTGCCATTCTAAGAGAACCAGGGAGGGGTTCGTGGTGAGTTCTTTTTCTAGAAAAATAGCACTGCCTCCTACCAAGGTGCCTTGGCTGACATTCCCCTGGCCCTTCCTCCCAAGAGAATCCGAAAGGCCCCCCTCCCAGCAAAGAACCACCCACCCACTCAGCCTCCGGAGAACTCAAGAGTTCTCGAGTTACCAGCATCCAGACGGGCGCAGGAGATGAACTTGTCTAGCTGGCAGCGCAGGAAGTCCCGTTCTTCCTCCAGGTCCTCGATTCGCTTCTGCAGCCAGGAGTTCCTCTCCAGGGCTATGTGCAGCTGAGTCCTCATGCTGGTCACCAGGGTCAACGAGGGAGCTGGCATCTCCGGTGTCTCTGAGGGCAGCACAGTCACGTCACGGTGGAAGTTTGACTTGCTCACAATTACTTGCTTCCCCACTTCTCTTCAAACACCCAAAGGTCCCGCACCTAACTCTGCCCAAAAACCTTTCCTAACCCTTCTCGCCCTTCCTGTGAGAAGCAAATGAGGCAAGGGAGATTTGCACCTGCGTTATTGAAGCCATAGCCTTCTTTGCATCTAATACTTTGATTTTCAGCAGGAGTAAATTGACACATACAGTAATTGATTTCTCTCCCCACCCCCAATCATTCTCCTCTAGTCCCATTTGAGTTTCACCTTATTTAAGAAATTCAAAATGTTTGATTGTGGAAGACAACCGCTGCTGAGCTCTGCAATGGGAAGTGGAAAGCAAGCAAGCGGTGTCTACAACAAAATGTTGCAGTGTGGAACCTGCACACACCTACACTCCACAAAGACCACTTTTTCTGCTGTGATTTCTGAAATGGCGGTGTCACTTTCTAGAAGTGCCATGATTGTGGAAGTGACAGCAGATGCGTATTTACCTGAAGAATGGCAAAAAAAACTAGTTGCCCTAGTTGCACTTCGGGTGCTGAGTCACCCAATGAGATCTAGCACATAGTTAAAGGGTATTTGTTCATATATTACTGCCAGGAAGAGGGGGTTTTGTTTCTCACCATCAAAATTCTGAGGAGGGCTCAGACCATAATACAACTGTTGCTGAGTTTGAGTCTGCGATTCCATTTGGTGCGGCTCGTCCAAAGGTATGGCTATTTTATAAGCTTCATTGTCTTCCTTCACTGTAAATATCAACGGCAGGGGGAGGCAGGGAAACAAATGTAAGAGCCTAAGAATACCCCCCCTCTATTTTTGTAAGATCAACAGTCTCAAGACAGACAAAAATATTACCGGACGTGATTTTTAGCTAAGTTCCCACGGAAATCAATGGCACACATGTTCTCATCAACTGAGCTATCCAGGCAGGAACCTCAATCCAATCAATTTGGCCCACTACTAGGAGGGGAGCAGTTTCACCCCTCTCCCACCCTCAGGGCCTTTGAAACCCACCCCTCTCCCATCAGACATACACTGACCTTGCTTTGCTCCCGATCCACGACGTCCCCTAGTTGCCCGTTGGTGATGGTGGTTACTTTCAGTCATTGTCCTCCCTCCCCAGGTGGGACGGATGCTGCTAACCTAGAAAGCAGGAGAGGTGATCTAACTGGGCAGATCTGCCTGAGATTCTGTCTCCCCTATATTTTCCTAATGAGTGAACTCCAAAGTAGCCTTCCCTTATACTCTGACAAGAATCCCCAGCCAAGGAGCCCCCTTTTTTGAAAATTTGTGCTCTTCAGAGAACATTGAATTACAGTCTTTCAGGTATGTCCTCCCATTCTATAAATGTATAATTCCAATAATGCACATTAACAGCAGGATGGGGGGCAGGGATAAGGTGTAGCTCTTCCTAAAAATAGCTGGGAATTGCATATTTGAATACCCAGTGCTTTTTTTCTAAAAAAATGTTTAGGGGTACTCTCATTTTGACTCAAGAAAATCACCACTTTATAGTTCAAATTGGGGAAAATAAATACAGTGAATGGATAAAAGTATAAAGATTCACAAAATGTTTTGGGGTATGTGTACCCCTGCATCCCCCCAGAAAAAAAGCACTGTGAATACCTGACAACAAACTAGAGTCTATGTCATGATGGGCAGGTGGAGGTTCCTATCCTGCTGGGTGCTGCCTTACCAAATCCCTCCAGAAGCCGTCCCACCCCACCCCAACGCTCCATTTTGATAGGTTACTTGGCACTGTAATGACATCAGTTGACTGACAGATGGGTGGCCCTGCCCACCTGTCAAAGTTGGCCTATAGGCTGCAGGGATATAAAGATCTGACTCACCATGTCAAAATAGTTCCCAGGTACCCCCTATCTCGCACTGTTTCCAAGAGAATATCTACCTGAGCCAGGGTGACACTCGGGGATCCAAGATCTTCCACACAGCTACCTGCCCACTTAGGAAATAGCTCCAAACACCTGGACAGAGGCAAGACAGGGAAATTAATAGTTTAGGCCAGGAGATCCCACAGCAACAAAGGAAGGCAGGGGCACTGCAGTGGAGCGATGCCCACTATGAAATAGGAGGTGATCCCCAAAGCAGTTGCTTCCAGCAGTCCTGTAAAGGCACAGGGGTTGTAAGGCCAGCTCTCTTGCTCAGATAAACTTTTTTTCTCTCTCAACCCAGGTGAAACTCATGGATTCCGCTTTCACATGCGTGTACATCACATACCTTGATTACTCAAGCATCCGTCGCCCAGAGTTGCAGTGAAAATTCAGTCTCTGATGGTGCTATATCTGTGATGGCTCTATTCATTTATGCAAGTTACTCCTTGATGTTTCAATCATTGAGTCATGAGTGCACAGACTCACACTCGTTCTCTAGAATTGGAACAGAGCAAACGTTGAAGGTCATTGCCTCCCCCCCCCCCCGACTCCCTTTGAAGTATCTAAAAGTATCAGAGGAGACCCTGCTCAAGCTCCCTGAAGTGTTATGTGCAACAATCCTTAAGGGATGTTTCTTTAAGAGGGACCCACACACAAACTAGACTTGGACACAAGTACAAAAATTGTTTAGGGCTTAGCTATGCCTGCAAATTTAATGGCTGGGTGGCGGGATGCAGGTGGCGCTGTGGGATAAACAACAGAGCCTAGGACTTACTGATCAGAAGGTCGGCGGTTTGAATCCCCGCAACAGGATGAGCTCCTGTTGCTCAGTACCTGCTCCTGCCAACCTAGCAGTTTGAAAGCACATCAAAGTGCAAGTAGATAAATAGGTACCACTCCGGTGGGAAGGTAAACGGCATTTCCGTGCGCTGCTCTGGTTCGCCAGAAGCGCCTTAGTCATGCTGGCCACATTACCCGGAAGCTGTACGCCGGCTTCCTCGGCCAATAAGGTGAGATGAGCGCCACAACCCCAGAGTCGGTCACGACTGGACCTAATGGTCAGGGGTCCCTTTACCTATGTGGGTGGCAGTTTGGGGGGTGGGGGAGAGATAGAACCCCGCTTCCATTCAGTTCAGTTCCCATTCTGCCACTAACTTGCATAAATGCACATACACACCTCTCTTGTCCAACCTCAGTCAACAATACAATGCACACCTGTTAATAACAGACCATTATATAGGGATGGGATCCAATCTCTTTTCAGATCCAGCCCCCAATATTTCAGCAGCTAGACTCTTAACCAGCTCCCAACACTGCAGAATGCATTCTCTATGTATTGATGCGGCTTACAATTATTATTTTTAATGCAGTAGAATAACCAATTACTAATAAAAAAAACCACTGCATGTTACAATCCTTTCTATGTAGCAAATCCTATATTATTGCATTTGCTACAGCATTTTCCCAAATGGATTAAAATGTGCAACCGGCAATACAACCAGTTATCGATAGATAGAAAGATGCATCTGTTGCAAGTTGCCTTGAGTTTCATATTTCCATGGAAAGAAGTGGCATAAATATAGAATAGAATCATAGAACTGTAGAGTTGGCAGGGACAGCAAGAGTCATCTGGTCCAACCCCCTGCAATGCAGGAATCCTTTTGCCCAAAGTGGGGCTTAGACCCACAACCCTGAGATTTAAAGTCTCATGTTCTACCAACTGAGCTATTAAGAAATAAAATAAACACATTGCTCAGATCCATAGCTACGGGGGCGGTGGGGGGCAGGGTGGTGGCTAACTAGGTTTTTTTTTTTGACCCGGGTGAAGCCTCCAGAGGAGCTCCATTGAGGCTCCCAGCCTGTGTGTGTGGTGTGTGTGTGTGTACGCACATGCACATGGGGGTTTGCCAAAGTAGGTCATCAATCCAGGTGGATAAAGTCTAGTTGTTACTTGCAGGCTCCAGTTCTCTATTCCTTGGCTTGGCCACTCCCTCCTTGTCACACAGACTCTAACATGCTTACCTAAAACCCAAAAAGCTCAGCTTCTGGAAACCAAAATTTGAAGCAAAAGCCAACTGACAAGTAACTCAACCAGTGGAGAGAAGGGAAGTCACAATATTCTTAGGGGTGCCAGGGAAGCAACCAGGGTGTTGTGTCCCTCCTAGCATCCTCTGGGACATTGCAATGCATTTGGGGGCACACCTCTTGAGATCCGGAGGTGCAGCTGTTTCCGGCCGCAAATTATCTTGGTCTGAGCCACCTCTTGGAGTCCGACAGGTGACTATCACCGCCTATCCAGGCCCCACAGTTAACATCTGCATGGCATTTGCCTTCCTTCCCCCGCCAGTCATTGACCTTTGCCCACCTACCCTTTTCCTCATTGCCATTACTTGGTCCTTCAATGATGCCCAGACTTGCTCGCCTTCTCTCCGACTCCAAACCAACTGGCCACAGCAAGGCCTCTCTCTCTCTCTCTCTCTCTCTCTCTCCTCCTCCTCCTCCTCCCGTTTCCCTGCATCCTACTAGAATCTCGCTAGTAACCAGATACAAGCTTCTCCCACGCAAACTCCCTAAGGCAGGCCGGCTCGAGACGACGTCAAGGAATTGCCTGGGATGGAGGGGGGGTCTGTAACCCTCCCTCTCCGCCCCACCCGCTACCCCCCACCAAATCGGGCCTTTGGCCAAAAAAAAGCAGAGCCCACCACCACTCCAAAATGGCCCCGGCTGCTGCCCTGTGACGAAGGATTCCTCCCTCCCCGTCCCCAAATGTCGGTGGTGGCGACGCCCGCGCCAAGACTTTGGAGACGCCAAAGGACCCCCGTGCGCCCTCGGCGCTGCGCCCCGAGACTTGGGGAGCATTACGCACGGGATGCTTGGGGGGGCCGATCTCCCGAGAACCAGCAGCGGGGGTAGCGATGGGCAAGGATCAAGTCAAGGTGTGTGCAGGGGACCGAGACTGTCTCTCACAACCCCCCGCTCCTGCCAGGACACGCAGTTCTTACCTTACTCTTGAAACCGCATCCACGCCGGAGCGTCCCAAACAACAGCTCCGGGCTGCAGCTGAGCAGGAGAGCGTCTGTAAAGTGCAGCGATAGGAGGTGGCGAGGAAAAGGGAGTAGGAGGAGCGAGACAGCTTTGAAGTGGGAAGCGGGGGGGGGGGCACGTCGCCGGCTGGAGGCAAAAAATAATAATCTAATAATTCACAGCAATCCCTTCGTTCCTGGAGGGCAGGTCTGAACGTCTAAATGAGCCATCACGGATCTAGCAGCACAGATGCGCGCCGCGGATGTCTCCTAACAAGCGCAATACTTTGCATGGGAATCTGTTCGAGCTGCCTAGCTTGCCAGAAATCAAGTGAAGCACGTGCACCTGTGAAACAGCCTCCGGGAGAAAATGTTGAGGCTAAGTAGAGGGAATTGTCTCCACAAGGCCCTCCCAACTCTTCTGGCCCTCTAACCAGCAATCAAACACGCAAATCACAAATGGCCTTGCTTACAAATCCAGTATTTTTTTCTACCACGTGTAGTACTTTCCGTAAGCCTCAGAGGTTGCTCCGTCTACCATGCTGCCATGGTCCAGCCTTGGAACATGTTAAGTACCAAGGATGACAGGACCTCTAAGCATGTGCCAAGAGCCTTCCCCACACCACAGTCGCTGTTACACATGGGTGTAGCCAGGATTTATGTTAGCGGGACAGGTTTTACGTGTGTGGGGGGGAGAACCTCAGTTACTTAAGGATTTTTATTTATTTACTTGATTTAGGGGGGCAATTGCCCCCGCCAGCTACTGCTGTTCTTGTTGTTGTCTCATCTCACATTAATAACCAAAAAATTAGAGCCAGATTTTCAGGAAAGATGTGACTTGCGGGTAGTGCAGCTTGGTCTAAAATTCAGGTCCTGTGACAGCAAGAGGAGTCTGGGAACTAAGGAGTGATGCCTGGCAAATCAGGGGGCTGGTGGGAAAGTATCTAATGGTACTTGGGAGGGGCATAAGGTGGCATCTAAGGCTGCCCGGGCAGAGCCATCTGATGGACATGGTGAGGCATGAAATTGCTAGAGAGATGTAACATCAAAGTGTGTGGACTACATTTTTACAACTAGAAATATCCCCTTTTTATGAGTGGAATTATGGGCCCATGTTTTACTATACACTCAATTAAAAGTTTTTCGGCGAGTTCTGGGTCATGAGATCACCATCTCTGCTGTTCTTGTTCTTGTTTAGTTGTTTAGTCGTGTCCGACTCTTCGTGACCCCATGGACCAGAGCACGCCAGGCACTCCTGTCTTCCACTGCCTCCCGCAGTTTGGTCAGACTCATGTTTGTAGCGTCGAGAACACTGTCCAACCATCTTGTCCTCTGCCGTCCCCTTCTCCTTGGGCCCTCAATCTTTCCCAACATCAGGGTCCTTTCCAGGGAGTCTTCTCTTCTCATGAGGTGGCCAAAGTATTGGAGCCTCAGCTTCACAATCTGTCCTTCCAGTGAGCACTCAGGGCTGATTTCCTTAAGAATGGATAGGTTTTGATCTTCTTGCAGTCCATGGGACTCTCAAGAGTCTCCTCCAGCACCATAATTCAAAAGCATCAATTCTTTGGACCATTCTTTATGGTCCAGCTCTCACTTCCATACATCACTACTTTCAAGTATTATATCTTTCAAGATACTGTATAAAAGGACTAAATAATATCCATAACCTGTGTCTAGCACCTCCTTCCCTCTGATCCATTGATAAAATACAGATCCAGTGCTTGCTAGTACCACAGAAACATTCAGTCAAGGCACAATTCCTTATGATTTTTCCACGTGACTATAAATAACCAAACACATATGTGGATACAGAGGTGACCTGTGATTTGATTGTGCTTTTGAGGGGGATCCCTTGTAAAAAAATAAAATAAATAAAGATGAAGGCCCATAGCAGTCCTGGAAGGCAGTGAATCTATAGCGGTTATGGTTCAGTCAACGAGGAGAGATATGAACGTTGATTTGATGGTGAGTTGTGGGAGGGTGGCAGGGATCTGTGAGGGAAGAAATGCAATTTCTGTAGGAATTGTTTTGCTGGATACATCCCACCCCCTCTCTCTCTCCAGGAAAATGAAGTGACTAAGTTTCTGTTATGTACTGAGTTGAATAGGATCCAAACTGCAGCAGTCTGATTAGTCCTAGAACAATAGGATCCAAAAGGCAGCAGTCTGATTGGTCCTAGAACAATAGGATTCAGAATGCAGCAGTCTGATTGGTCCTAGAACAATGCAGCAGTATGATTGGTTGGCAGGAACCACCCAATCATGTTCCAGATAGAAGTGAATCCACAACCTGATTGGCTTACAGTAGAATTCCGGAATTAGCCAGTCATGTGCAGCCCATTGTGTAAATAATGTATATAAAGCAGATACTTTGAGGGGACTCTCATTCATTCCTCCTCACCACTATGAGCTGAATAAAGAGCATGAAATCACTTTGCGACTCTGAGTATATTTCAGTTTCCATTCACATTTTCAATCCTTCTGCTGTCACCCCCTCTCTTCTCCTGCCTTCTGTGATGCTCCATTTTTCTGCTCAGCTGCCAATATGAGTCCTCGAAAAACACATGGAGGTGGAACAAGGAAACAGCATCCCTCTTCCAATTCCCTTCTTCACCTCTGTGTGCTTTTAAAATGGGGGGGGGGGGCAGGGAAGGAAACCACCCCAGTACAAAGGGGCCGGTGAGAAGGAGACCCAAAGGCTTTGTGGGCTTCATGTTGCCAACCCCAGATGGAACAATCACTTATTTATTATTTATTAAATTTGTATACCGCCCTTCATCCGAAGGTCTTGGGGTGGTTCACAGCATAAAAATATAGAATACACAATAAAAACAAGAACAAAAATAAAATATGGTGTGTGTTTTTAAATGACACCCCCACCCCCCCACACACAAACACAGTTAAAAGGATTTGGATATAAGAACATGTTTCTTAACTGACCATGAAATGTGGGCCGGTGTCTCCACTGTCACAAGCTAATTGTCACCAAAATCAAGACCAGCAGTTAACTTTGAGCATAACTATAATTCATCCACTCTCCCCCACAAAATAAACCATTCAAGCCACAATTGTATTTCTCAACATCTAGGTAGTTGGGTGGGCTGAGTACTTTACCCCATAAAAGGGGGCTTCTAAGCTGGCCCAGCCCGATAAAGAGAAATTTGTGAGAGGGAGGATGAAGAGGTTGGATGGTTGGCATCTGTCTCAAGAGACAATGGAGTGCACATCAAGGGGTGAAGTCAAAATTGACCTCCCTGGGGAACAAGATGGGCAGCATGTATGGAGGTCCTGGGCTGCTCAGATGACAAGATCCTCATCTCAGCCTCGCTGATGTGGTTCAAAGGAAAGCGGGGCAAGACATTTGGCATCAGCTTGGCTGCAGGAGCTGCTGGAAGGAGCCATACAAGGTGCCATCTAATTGTCTTAGGGGCTCCACTCCAGATTTATGTAGGGTTTATTCCTTCGGCTTTTCTTCTCCCGAAGATATCCCGCAAGGCAGCAGGGGAAGAGGAGACATGTCATAAAGATGGCTGTGGAAGGATTTGGGGAGTCTGGAGTGCCAGAACAGAGCCTAGAATGTGCAGGAACAGGCATGATTTTAACACCAAAACCCATAATTAAGATTAAAAATAGGATCCCAATGCCTGGTCATTATCCTAGTGGGTGGGAGAAGTCATGTGGCAGAGAAAAGCCTCACCCTAAACATACCACTTTATCATCCACCTACTGTCTTGTCTTTGTGTGGAAGTGTGTTGGGGGAGAGTAGCTGCGTATTTGTTTTACACCATTGTGTTTCCCTCTGCATTGGTGCATTTTTGTCAGGGTGATCAGAATGGATGTTTGTGTGTAGAATTCACATGAAATTTCTGCAGTGGAACAGCTAGTACAAGCCAACTTTCCCCTGAGTGGTGATCCAGATCTGTTGATGTCCTAACCTGATCCACCAATTTGTGATGCGCTTATTTTATGAATATAATTTTACTGTTGATTCTATGCTGTTTCCTGTCCTATTTTTTCTTAATGCTGGTCATCTATAAGAAGGATGGAATCAGCCAACATGTCACAAAGTGTGGCAAGATTTTGAGTTCTCCAGAACTCTTCAACAGGGAAGATGTTATACAAAGCAGGTTGGTGAGTAAGATGAAGAAAAAAAAACCCAAAATAGAAAAGTTAAGCTGATGATGTAGCCATGAGGTCAGCAGAAAATTTTTGTACTTTGGGTTGTTGTTGTTTTTAAAATTTACTTATTGCATCTATATACCACTTTTATTTGCTCAAGAAGCTCAGGGTGGCATATATGATACTCTCCCCCCCTCCCCGTTAATACCTACAACAGCCCTGTGAGGTAGGCTAGGTTGAGAGGTAGTGATTGGCCTAAAGTCACCCAGTGAGCTTCATGGCAGAGTGGGGATTTGAACTGTGATCTCCTAGTCCAACACTCTATGTAGCTGATGAAGAGATCTGGAGAACTTTGTGACAAGTTGGTTAGTCTCAATCTTTATTGACCAAAATATCACAAAATCCAGCAAGCTTTCAAGTATCGCTAAATGTGGATTTTGGAGTTTGGTGTGCAATCTCCACCTTGGAATTTAGTCTACAAACTAATCTGATTTCTACAACATCCAACTTAATTTCTGTACTTTTACTTTTCCTAGACCACCCCAATCTCACCTCTGCTTTATGTAATATTTTGCCTAGTGAAGAACTGTTGTGCTTGCTAGTATTTCATAACATTTTGGTCAGCTTCAATAAACTTACTGCCCAGCTGTGGATCTCGCAGTTCCATCACAATTGTGATGTGCTCCTTCTCGTCCCTGAAGGGGATGAGATTGGCAGTGTCGTGTTCCTTTCTCAGTGGCCACTCCAAAACTGTGGAATGATCAAGCGCATAAAGCGTTTAAAAATCATATTGTTAGAAAAGCATTGTTCAATGTTTGGATAAGATATAAGGATTTGTTAGAAAAGAAAACCCCAAGATGGTTGTCACCAATGGAAGCGAAGGCACAGAAAAAACTCAATATGGAGGCCAAATGGCCGAAATATTGGGAAATTCTGGAACAAGATGGAGACAGAATAAAATTGCAGAGCTTTGAAAAATTGAAAAACAAAGTGCGAGATTGGCTCCATTATTACCAAATAATGGAGGCATACAATTTGGACAAAAAAGTTGGTTTCCAGGTGGAAA
The DNA here is from genome assembly GCF_964106645.2 of Podarcis pityusensis. NCBI lineage: Eukaryota > Metazoa > Chordata > Lepidosauria > Squamata > Lacertidae > Podarcis > Podarcis pityusensis. Next base: position 38,095,712 of record NC_138038.1, read on the forward strand.
AATCAAAATTGGAAACAGAATTGTTAGATCCAAAAATCAAGAATTTGTCAAGAATGTATAACTTGCTGTTGAAATGGAACACTCAGGATGAAATGGTGAAATCAGTTATGATTAAATGGGCACAAGATGTTGGACATAACATAATGATGGCTGACTGGGAACAGTTATGGACCACAGGTATGAAATTTACGGCATGTAATGCCCGAAGAGAAAATTTAATGAAAATGATTTATAGGTGGTACATGACACCAGTCAAGCTTGCAAAAATTTACCATTTGCCCGAAAATAAATGTTGGAAATGTAATGAGACTGAACGTACATTCTTTCACCTTTGGTGGACATGCCCAAGGATTAAGACATTCTGGGAGATGATTTATAACGAAATGAAAAAGATATTCAAATATACCTTCCTGAAGAAACCAGAGGCCTTTCTCCTGGGCATGGTCGGCCAATTGGTGCCAAAGAAGGATAGAACTTTTTTTATGTATGCAACAACAGCAGCAAGAATACTCATCGCGAAGTATTGGAAGACACAAGATTTACCCACCCGGGAAGAATGGCAGATAAAGTTGATGGACTACATGGAACTGGCGGAAATGACTGGCAGAATCCGAGACCAGGGAGAAGAGTCGGTGGAAGAAGACTGGAAAAAGTTTAAAGACTATTTACAGAAATACTGTAAAATTAATGAATGTTAGAAAAATGTTGGAATGAAGCTATATGGCTTTAGTAGAAATGTTATAAGGAATTAAGTACAAATAGATTAATAGAGTATTAAAGGGAAAAATAAGGTTAGAATGTGTTAAGATAATTATAGGATAGAAAACAGAGGAAGATGGAAAGGAATTGCTGAAACAATTAATAGAAGTGGAATACAAAAAGGGAGGTGTGAGGAGGTCGTTGAAATAAGTGAATGAAAGATAAGATATTGAAATTGTTTGATGTGTTCTAAACTGTTTTTGTTTTGTTTTGTTAGTTTAATGTGTTAGTGTTATGTAGTGTTTTTGTATTGTATTGTATTGTTTATTTTTTTTGGTAGTGTTTAAATTGTTGGAAAAGTAATAAATATTTTTTTAAAAAACAAAACAAAACTGTGGAATGATCTACCAACTGAGTTACATCTTGCCTTAATGTTATACTCTTTTAGGAGGACAGTGAAGATGTAGCTCTTAAGAACACATGAAGCATAGCTGTCAACGTTTCCTTTTTTTAAAGGGAAATTCCCTTATTCCGAATAGGATTCCTTGCAAGAAAAGGGAAAAGTTGACAGCTATGACATGAAGAGGCCTTCTTCATGTGCACCATGAATAAAGAGGCAGTGATGGGAATGGCTTTCCTTGAGGAATTTCATCAATCCCCATCACACCTTCACCATTCTGGGAAAAGCTTCACCTGTTGCATCTATGTAAAATCACGTTCCTCAGCCGCTGGGCTTGACATTTCACCAGGGCAGAAAACACCAAAGGAGAAAGTGGAGGGTGTGTGTGTGTGTGTGTGTGTGTGTGTGTGAAGAGGACCTAGATAACACGAAGCAAGTGTATAGGTAGCAGAGGCTTGGGGGATCGAGTGGGCAGAAGCTGAACCCACCACTCCTGGGTTCACTGTGTGGTGGGAGAAGGCAGAGCTGGGGCTAAGCCCGGGTGGTGAAGGACCTGGAGGAGAGCAGAAAAAACAGGGTTTCTGGTCCTGGGTTCGCTGGACAGGACTGGCTTAACTTCTTGCAGCTCTTTACTCGCGTCTGTTTTCATGGAAGCTGAGCCCCGCTGAAGTCCGTGGACTTAACTTCGTCCAGCAAAAGCATGCGAAGGGTTTCAAGTCTAAGCAGGGCGTCCTCGGGGAGGAGAGAGGGGCCACAATCTTCTCCCTTCCCGCCCTGCAGAGCTCAGGGATGATGGGAGTTGTAGTCCAACAACATCTGGCGACCCACAGGTTGAGAAAGGCTGCTCTAAAGGCTCGTGTGCAGTCGGGGGGTCCTGCATACAAGATACATAAATCATAGGTGTATTTACATATGCATGCATTAATTGCATCGCTTCCTGCAATGCTTCCCAAATGCTGAGCACAGATTCAGGGGCTGCGCCAAGTTCTGGAGAGGAGGCGGTGGAGGGAAGGTAGGCGAGGCAGGGTCTCCGTGGGTCGCGGAGGCGAGCGCCCTCGCCCGGGGGGGGGCGCCAGGATCCCCCCTCGGCTCTCCAGAAGGTGCGCGAGAAGCCACCTCCGCGACCCGCTCCCCCTTTGCGCGAGAGGACGAACGTTGATCTGGGAACCTCTTCGGCGTGAGCCGGTGGGAGAAGCCGCCGCGTTTCCGTCAGGACACTTTTCGCTGCGACACCCACCTCCTCCTCCTCCTCCTCCTCCCCCACCACCTCCAACCTCCCCCCAGGAAGAGCGAGGTAGAAGCCCCCCTCGCTCAGCCCCACCCTGACAGAGACCCTCCCCCCCCTCAGGGCACCCCCGGGGTCTCCCCCCCCCGTCCTCAGTTTCCCCTTCTCTCCCCTGAGGAGCCTGGGCTGCTGGTGGGCAGCTGCAGGGGGAGGCAGCGGGGCAAGAGGGCACCTGGCTCTGGATGCCCACGGCTTTGCTTTCTGGGGGGAGCGGAGGGGCACCTGGGGAGGCTTACCTCCCTCTTATCCTAATATCCCTCTCTGCTATCAAGCAGGGCGGCGGGTTGGTGGGTGGAGGCTGCTGTTGCTGCTGTTGCTAAACTGACGTTTGGAGCCGGATGCCAACTCCCCGAAACCTGAAGGCTTGGATCCTTTTACCTTTGCCAGAACGTGTGTGCCTGCTGGATAGGTGCCACCGATCCCATATATCGCTTCCTCTGGATCATTGCTGCCGGCCAACTTCGCTGCTTCTTGGGTTGCTACTTCTAGATCCGCCTGCCGTGCCTCGGGTGCCAAGGTGGCATTGCTCAATCCCTTGCTCTTTCTTCATGGTAACTTTGGACTTGGGCCATGTTCTGTTGCCGGCTGTGATTCAACATGCGCCCCGGATTGGTGCCACTAACCGTTTCGCTCGGATCCGTGCCATCCACTGCCAGCTAATACTGCCGCCTTGGATCGTAGACTGGAAGACCCCTCTGTTCTCCACCTGGACATTACAGCTTACTTCACTCCAGGATGGAAGCAAAGGGCATGTTCTGGTGCCTGCCTCACCTTGGCATGAGGTTTTTGGTGCAGAAATGAGAGTTGAGATTGAGACTTTGGAACGCCACCCAAGCAGGGTAAGTTTGGATCCAGTTCTGCATATGGAGGAAGGGGCTAACTGAGAGAGAAAGTAACCTGGGTGTCTGCCAAGAAAGATCTTTTGGGATTTTGATGCCAGTCCTTAGGCTGTGTGTAAGTCTGCAAGACTGGGAGTTTGGGAAAGCTGTTGCATAACCTAATGACAGGTGGCCTATATTAGCATATTGATGGAAGAACCCCAGAGCTGGGGATGGAGGCAGCTGATGCCTACAGAAAGTGGAAGTGCTCCAAGTCCCACCCACCCCACCAAAGCTCTCCCACCATATCTTCCCTCAGCTCCACCCACCAGAGCCATTCCCATTTATTCCACCCCAGCTTTGACCATATGAATGACCATGTTAGCTAATTTGATCTTCAGTATCAGTATGCCTCTAAG